>NW_011888846.1:3868159-3872443 GCF_000151845.1 Pteropus vampyrus | reverse complement strand
GCTGATAGAGGTACCGTGGAAAGGGTAGAGGACACAGTCCGAAAAGTCCACGGCCGCTCTTAAGTTATGACATGTACTTGGCTTGAAATGGGAGGAGGAATTGTACAGGCAGGAACCAGGTGAGTGATTGGCTATTACTGAACCAAATTCCCAATAATGATTACTGTTATTCCCCTGGTATTCCCTGGCTGTATTTGATTTACTTCCCCCAAGCATAAGAGCAGCATTAGCCTGGCTTCTTCCATGGGACTTGCTTTATTGAGTTTGATGATATTTGTGGTAAATTTTTCTCTGTAATTCTCCCCCTCTAGCTTTTCCTAACACAGTATTTATCAGAGGGTAATTGCAAGCAAACACGTAATCATTTCGACTCAGGCCAACATAACCCCTGATTTCCTGGCCTCTTTTCACTTTCTTATAATTTTGGTACCAACCACAAACGTCAGTGACACTGAAGTAAACACATATGGAGATGGTTACTGGACAGGCTCTTTTTCCAAGTCTACACTCTCTTTTCTATTTCTGGGCTGACACGTGATTCTAGCTGCATACTTCCTCTTGTGGTATTTCCCAAGACAGCTGAGATAGGATACCAAAGTTTGATTTTAGACCAGACCGCACTGGACCATCTACAATGGGTATTTCATGTTAGAAACAAAAGAACTCTATCTGTAGCCAGAAGCCCATTTAGCTCAGAATGAGGCAAGAGTAAACTCAGAGCCACTGGCCAAAAGTCACAAGCCCACAATTGTCTCCTCTATTCACATATTCCATTACACACTTGGAGATAGGCCCATGCACTGATGAACATTCGGATCCTGCATTTTGCATTCTGCTTTTGTTTGTGAAAACCTGGAGAGATTTGTGGACACTGGGATAATTTATATGAGGTGATGTGACTATTCTTTACTGTTCCGGGTGATGAGAGCTGGAAGCCTGTGGACATCTGGAGAAATGATTTTCAGAAAATGAGCAGTGGTGGCAGTTCACGTGATGAACTCTGGAAACAGAAATAAATTATGGTCTGAAACAGCTTGGACATTCGTTATTCCTGATGGAGCTGGGCCCTCATTTGGGTTTGGAGACGGCTGTGATGTATGCACCGCAAGCAGAAAATTATTCAGCCCTTTGTAACAAAATGAACTCATGAGCTGAAGAAGGTAAGGTACGAGCCACCGATCATCCTAAATTTGAGAGAAGTTGTTCTCTTTGCTCTTGTTTCCATATTTACAATACATTGGGAAAGGATCCTAAAAATTAACCCCTTCATCAATACATGAAGCCATAGGAAACTCCGTTTTAGATGGGGTTACATGAATTTGAACATCCTTCCTCTAATTTCACGAAGCCAGTTAGATGCAAAAATGTCTCACGAGGATCAATTGAAAGGCTTTTATTTTAAGGGACGTAATAGGAACAACAACAGATCTTATTTTTCATTGAATAAAGCCACTGACAATTGAGCATTTGTTGCGGGGCTACTGCAAGTGCATAACGAACCAGTTAGGAGATGTCCTGTCTTGATGACACGATGGGAGTCTAGGCAATCCTCTGATGATGGCTTTTCATGAACCGTGGCTTTCCACCTTGGAATAAGCTATTTGAAATAACCAAAATGGAAAGTTTCGATTTGCCAGTACGGAATAGCAGTCCTGTTGCCCCTCTCTGGATGAATGTAAGTGAGTAAGGGACGGTAACGGCTGCGAACGCCCGCAGTCCTTTACCGGTTCCCAGAGCCTCCTCTGTTCTCCTTCCTGCCTGGGCCTGTTCTCTCAATTCCGATTCCTGTGCATCTCCCCTTGGCTGGCTGGCTGGCTGGCAGTCCCCTCTGGCTGCTCCAGCAACTCTCCTCGTTACCATTTGTGTGGACATTGCCAAGGTTAAATTTCAGAGAGAATCAGCCTCCAACCTGCAGGTAAAGGTAATAATGTCTACAAACGCACAGAGACGCACACACAGATACACACAGACATATAAATACAGACACACACACCTGGTTGAAAGCATGTAGGCAAAGTGGCGGGAAGGCAGGAAACAAACAGCTCCCCGCAGCTAAGATGAGACTAGAATCCAGGTCTTCGAGCCCCAAGTCCACAACTGTCCAAGCCACTCGGACACCTTATCTGTGTTATATATTCTGCTGCCCCTCAACTTACAGGGACAAAAGCCCCAGTAATGGCAGGATGTTGCGGGAGACTGTGGTTTGGCAAGTGACTGAGTCACAACAAATGAAGCCAGCGTTGTATGTTCAGTCTCCAAATGGGTCAGGCGGTGGTGGGTCCTATCCACAGACACGCCCTCGAGAGCTGTTTCACCGTCCTGTGTGTGGCCAAAGAAGGAGTGAGTGGCAAAGTGGCCGCAGAAGAGCACAGATACTGCCACCACGGCACACGTCCGACCGTGAGAGCCACTAGTGCTGTCTGCATGCGCGAAAGACCGCAGTACTAGGCCATGCTCTCCTTCAAGTCAGGGAGTGAATACTCTTTAATCTAAGCGGGACGCAGGACAGTGACTAACACGTGATAAGAAAGGAGCGCCTGATCAGTAAAAAGGAGAAGCAAAGAGTCATTTCTGGACTAAGCTGGCGAAAGGGTTAACCTTGCAATTCCACAAGATCTGTCCTTTTTGACTCAGGCTGGTCTCACTGTTTAAATAGAGAAACATGAAGGCCAAATAGATAGGACATTCTTTCTCCCTCCTTGGATCTTAGAAATCTTTTTTCTACTGCTGATACAGCCCAAGCCCAAATGACATGAGTGTGCTGTGTATGTGTCTTAACCCCTGCTATTCTTAACCTTATTACAGGGAGGGATGACCTTGATCTTCCTCATATCTCATCCTGTACAACATGATGTCTGAAACAAAATAGGAACACAGCAAGTAACTGTTTAATTGGAATTGACTTTGAATCCCGAGCCCTGTGACCAGCTTGAACCTAGAGGCCAGCTGTGACAAACTCTACTCTAGGCTACACCTCTTCTCAAGATGTTGTCTTCTTGAGTCATTGATCTCTGCTCATAGATATGACTCCTAATATCAGAACTGATGTTAGGAGCAGAAGCCTAAGCTCGTTTGGGCTGTCAATCACTATCTCATGTGTGCTTAACCTAAACGATGTATCGATCCCAATTGCCTGGAAATGCACTTGAAAAGAGCTAGGTGACATTTCCAAAAAGAGTGAAGATATTTTCAAGTCAATTAGAAGCATCGGAGGATTCAGCACCAGGGGAGAAACTTTCTTCAAAAGAGCAGCCCCTGCGAATGCAAACTGATTTAAGCTCCCTATAATACACCAAATCTTCTAATAGCCTCCGACGTCTAACAGATATGGTTGCTTGCCCCATCGCACGTGCCACAGTCAAAGTGCCACAGCTTCGTGCACCAGACATGTAAAACACAAAACGGTTGTGACTGTCAGAAAGACAAATGCAGAAAATACTGACCCACTTGGAATCCCAAGCTAAGTCCCTAAAATCTCAGGTTTGGAAGATGGTCGCTTTGACTTGGTAAATAAAACATAATCACTTCTGTTTGCAAAGCGCTCTCTATGTTCCAGACAACTTTAACCTCTCACTGAATCCCACGGTGCCCTGAAAAAGAGAGAGCGGGCTATCATAATCACGCCTCCATGAGAGACGAAGAAACTGAGGTCTAAAAAGACGGACTGGCTTGGTGAAATTTACCCAGTCGTCAACTTTCGGCTACAGTCAGACTATCCTGGGGATCTTCCCATTCAACCTCAGAGGCTTTAAACCTGAATGAGGAAAACAAAATGCCTTAGGAAAGACAAGATTCTCCAGGAGATTTAAAGTTCTGTCCATGAGAGTTTAAACCAATGGTCCGGAGGCTCCACTCCTTGGATCTCCTGTAGCTGCAATGACACACTTACAGTCAGGCCGACAGCATCCTGCCCCAGGCAGCAGGAGAGATACAGGGCCAACTTAAGTTCCCAAAGATAAGTTGAACGCCCAGGCCAGAGCCAGGATTCATCGAGCTTACAGCATCTACAATTTGGAAATTCCTCTTTCAGAAAAGAATGCAAAATGAGAAATTTGAAAGTATAAAAGTGAATATTTGTTTAGAAAGAGAAAATAAATCACAATAAATCATATATTTTAAAAAGCTGACAAGCTAAGCAAAATAAGCCGGACAGAAAAAGTTGAAAATCACATGATATCACTTATATGTGGGCTATAAACCTAAAAGCAACAAATGAACAGGCCAAACAAACAGAAACTCATGGACATGGATAATGGACTAGTGGTTACCAGAGGGAGGGGGGAG
>NW_011888846.1:3861990-3866194 GCF_000151845.1 Pteropus vampyrus | reverse complement strand
GATCAGAGGTGAATTCACAAGGACCAAACATGGGTGTTTAGATGTTGATTCAGAATGTCCGGCACCTGTCACACCCATTCTCACTCAGCTCAAGACGTGGGATGAGACACGGGATCCGAGGAATACTGTGTGGAGTGGAGGAAGCATGCCGAGAAAGAGCAAACGTGACTCAAACAGAAAAAACACAAACAGGTTGTCCGGCAGACGTGCTGGGGTCTGCATCAAGCCTGCTTCGCTCCAGTGCTGAAAGGCTGCTCAGTTAACCCCGCCGCACCCTGGCGTCCACGTCCCTCCAGCGTCCAGGCCTTGCTTCTGATCTGGTTAGTGGCTCTCTCCTCCCTCAAACCAGGCCAGGCTGCCACTCACTGCTTCTTTACGGGTCTTGACAAAACTCGCTGCATCCTCCTGGCATGGAATCCAGCTGCAGCGGGGCGGGTGCTCTGGAGAGTGTGATCACGGCATCTCGTGCCCATGGTGACACGGCTCCAGCTTCCTGAGCACGACGCGTGCTACCCCCCACTGCCCCGCTCACTGCGGCGGCGTCTGCACCGCTGCCCTCCCTACACTGCTGTCACCACGGCCTTTCTACGGAGGCTGGGTCTTGGGATATTCTGTGCAGAATGCAGAAGTGGGAGAGGAGAGGGGGGAGGGTAATGAACGGGAAAGACAGAGATCGAAGAGAGAAATGACAGAGGCAGAGATAGGGAAGAGAGAAGAAAAAGTTAGAGGAAACTGTATCCAGTCCCCAAGGAAATCAGACGACGATGTTCTTTTAACTCTGCCGAAGGAAAGAGGGAGCTTGTGTTGTTAGGCCCGCAGGCTGTCGGCAAGGAAAATAAACTTCCTAACAGACCCTCGATCTGGTGCAAGGAGGAACAGATGGAACAGGGAGGACAGGTGAGTGGGGGCCGTGACTGGACTTTGCCTAAAGGGTACGAGGAGAAAAATCCCTTGAATGCAGAGTGTGGGTTTCCGCAGCGATACTCGACACGGACAGGCTTCGGTCACTGGTTTTTCCACATAGGATATGGATCAGTAAGTTAAACCAGCATTTACATTAATGTAGAGATAAACTGGATGAAACCTGAGTGTATTTTGAGTCTGGGGAAGTCACATGGAAACTTCAGGGCATGTCGTACCCAAATTATAATTATTGTTACTGTGATCATCAGCATCAATAGCACCACTCTCATCATTATTGATCTTTTAGATGAGAAAATCCGTCAAGAAGAGGCCCCCATGCTTCCATCCTCCCTTCCTGCCCTAAGTATTCTGCATTAAAAAACCCCCAGGGCACAGCAGCACAAAAATCTTTCCCAGGTAGCTCTCTGCTCTCTCCCAAAACCCTTCGAGGTCCTTCGATGGATGGATGTGATTGCATAGTTTCTGGTGTGAAGACCGAGGAAGAAGCGACAAAATTTAAACTCGGATTTGCCTGAAAAGCATGAGCACTGTTTATCTAGGTACTCAAAAGCCGTATGCAGATCACATGCAAATGAACCCGTGGCCCTCTTAACTAATTTGATACACCTGGATGTGGCTCTTAGGAAAAGCCTAATGGAGACACCTGCTATGAACACTGAAGTAATAGTCCCCTAGGTGGTATTTCACCCCTTCTGTTTCTGCTTCCAATTCTAACTAGGGGAAGTAATGAGCTGGTGCAAAACAATAACTAAGAGTTGGGGAAAAAAATAGTAACCACTGAGTTTCATTCAAGCTGTCGTTACTTTGTGCTGAGAAATTACCAGGAGGCAATGACCTTCCCATCAAACTTCAAAATGCAAAACACACTACACATTCTATTAAAGTAGGGAAGAGGAAAGAGAATTAAAATGTTAATCAAGCCACAATCAGAGACTGCAATATGCTGATCGGCCATGCAGCCAGGCCAGGGGGACACCTGCAGAACAAAGGGAGGTTTCTGCTGGGACTGCAAACAACCCCTTCCCCACACCTGTGAAGAGGAAATGGGCACCAACAGTCCTTCCCTTTGGCTAAAACCGTGGGGAAGCTGAGGATTAAAGGCTGGGAGCTGCCAGCAGGCCTTTCGCTCTACACATTCTTTCCTTGTCACGCTACATACTCTTCCCCTTCCTCACAGTCTGTCCGTATCAAAGGAAATGGGAACTAAAGAATGACACACAAACTGAATTCCCTGAACACCTGGGGTCTTCTCAGGGCCTTTACTCGCGCACTGTCCCTCTCGCTCTGCCTCAGAGGAGACCACACTCCGTCTGTGGAGCGTCATCCCTTTTCTAATAAACTTTCCTTTTGACTCTAACTTTGGCCCGTGTGTTGAATTCTTTCTACACTCTACACCAAAAGACCCTCTTCTCCTGCCCCCCACCCACCTCGGGGAAATCTGACTTGTCCTGCATCACTGTGACAAGGAATTTAGGACAATATAGTCAGAGGCACCAGTGTCCCCAGGTTCTGCCTTCTGTGGCGGGAGTGGGAGATGCCCAGTGTCCGCTGCCTGGGAGAGGAGGAGGGCTCATCAGGCTTCATCTCCTGCTCCTTCCCGGTGGTCAGCAGGGGGCCAGGGAAAACAGCTAAACCAAGCTGGCTTCTTGTTAGAACTTTTCTCTGATCCTGAACTGATCCACAAATCCGTGATGCTCTCACACTCCAGTAAGAGCAAGCAAATTCTGCCCCCTCCTTCACCTGTCTGCCCGCACTGCAGGGGGCTGCGATCAGGGTCTGCTGCACTCACTTCCCGGCCGGCCCTCTCCTTGAAGTCTCCCACCTGCCTTGTGCCTGCCAAGAAGGACTAGACAGTCTCGAATTTCCCAAAGATCCCAGTGCAGAGATGGGAGCAGCGGTGGGGAGGAAACCGCGTGCAGTCGGAGGGACGGCTGACAGGGAGCTAGACATGCGCCCGCATAGCAAACCTGACTTCCTGTATGTGGGGAACACGTAAGTGATGGGGACCATTTCCCGGGGCAGGAAACGGGAAGACATGTTTGAGTGTGCCCTCGCGAGTACACTATCCTCAAGTCCCCAGGCAGCAGTCTTAAGGGGATTCACGGAGTTCACGTCTCTATTTCACATCATCTCAGCATTCAGTCCAAGAAGCGAAACCAGTAGGAAGGAGACTTGACAGACGCAGAGCCAGGCAGGTAGGCTGACAGAAGGAATAACGGACGGGCGCAGAGGTTTGTTACGGGACTTGACTTTCAGCAACTGCGAAACTTAGTCAGGTTTCTTCTGTACAGCTGGATGGCTGACTTTGGAGCTTGGAGACCACAGGGCAGGCAGACAGGAAAGTGGGGGGCGTAGGAGCAAGCTGAAACCACAAGCCCACAAGGTGGGCTGAGAAGCATGTCAGCTCCTGCCTCTGGCCATGGGGTGTGGCTGGCTGTCCTGAAGCCAGGATCCTTGACCATGGACCCAAACACACACATCTGCCCTAAGAGTCACGGAAGCTGGAAGATCCAAAAGAAGGCAGAACAACTACAGGCCCATCTAGATGCTGCCTCACGCCGACAGGGCAGTCAGCATGTCAGCGACAATGTACTTGAGATACACAATGGCTTCACATCCGTCCCCAAGCCTCACATAAGAATCTCCCCGGTGGCTTATCTTCACAGGAAACATATAGGAAGGGGGGATTCTGGGAAATGTAGTTCAGCCTACCTAAGCCCACACATTCCATTCTCTAAAGCCACCACACTATCTCAAGTCTCTCTCTCAGCAGCTGTGATTAGAACCCGGACTCAGCCGCTGTCAGCAGGCTGAGTGTCAGGGTGTCAGAAGCCGGCACTCTAGACTTACAGCGCTGGCACCTGATGGGACTGGAGGAAGGATACGGAAGCATAGCTGCGTGAGAGTCTGCAGCGTCATCCAAACGTGCCAGAGGCCTGGCCTGACACAGCCTCTGCTCTTCTCCTTCCTCAGCCCCGGGGGACATGGACCAGTGAAGGGACCACACACTGCCATCTTTCCAACCTCTCTGGCAGATGCTGCTGCCTCCTCCCGGTATGGGACCTGTCCTTTTCATCATTCAGCTCTGACTGCTGTAGGAGACTTGCACCCTGTTGCAGCGAGCAGACAGGAAGGCTTTCTTCCACCTCAGTTTTCACTTTGATAATGGGTTTCATTGCAGGGACCTGCAATTAGCTACTGTGAAACGAAGGAAAACTGACGAGTTGGAGAAAAAGCAGTGAGATGTGACAGCCCGCGTTAGCATGCACAGAGATGGTCA
>NW_011888846.1:3859510-3861940 GCF_000151845.1 Pteropus vampyrus | reverse complement strand
CAAGCTGAAACCACAAGCCCACAAGGTGGGCTGAGAAGCATGTCAGCTCCTGCCTCTGGCCATGGGGTGTGGCTGGCTGTCCTGAAGCCAGGATCCTTGACCATGGACCCAAACACACACATCTGCCCTAAGAGTCACGGAAGCTGGAAGATCCAAAAGAAGGCAGAACAACTACAGGCCCATCTAGATGCTGCCTCACGCCGACGGGGGCAGTCAGCATGTCAGCGACAATGTACTTGAGATACACAATGGCTTCACATCCGTCCCCAAGCCTCACATAAGAATCTCCCCAGTGGCTTATCTTCACAGGAAACATATAGGAAGGGGGGATTCTGGGAAATGTAGTTCAGCCTACCTAAGCCCACACATTCCATTCTCTAAAGCCACCACACTATCTCAAGTCTCTCTCTCAGCAGCTGTGATTAGAACCCGGACTCAGCCGCTGTCAGCAGGCTGAGTGTCAGGGTGTCAGAAGCCGGCACTCTAGACTTACAGCGCTGGCACCTGATGGGACTGGAGGAAGGATACGGAAGCATAGCTGCGTGAGAGTCTGCAGCGTCATCCAAACGTGCCAGAGGCCTGGCCTGACACAGCCTCTGCTCTTCTCCTTCCTCAGCCCCGGGGGACATGGACCAGTGAAGGGACCACACACTGCCATCTTTCCAACCTCTCTGGCAGATGCTGCTGCCTCCTCCCGGTATGGGACCTGTCCTTTTCATCATTCAGCTCTGACTGCTGTAGGAGACTTGCACCCTGTTGCAGCGAGCAGACAGGAAGGCTTTCTTCCACCTCAGTTTTCACTTTGATAATGGGTTTCATTGCAGGGACCTGCAATTAGCTACTGTGAAACGAAGGAAAACTGACGAGTTGGAGAAAAAGCAGTGAGATGTGACAGCCCGCGTTAGCATGCACAGAGATGGTCATACTTTCATTAATGAACCGGCTCTACCAGGCCCCTGGGCAGGTGGTCTGGGACTGAGCACATGCATGACTCAGGATGAGTGCGTCCAAAAGGTGACAGCGATGGTTGCGGGGAAGGGCAGCTGATCCCTGACGTTCCTCTCTGTGAGGCAGGCCTCGGAGCCGTCCTTCCTCTGAGAGCCCCACGGGAAGTCAGCTACTCAATCCTAGAGAGGCCTGTGGCAGCACAGGAGACACGCGCCCCAGTCCGATGCTCAACCTAACTTACCAGATGGCACTGAAAAGTCACAGCTTCTGCTGTTTTAGGAGGGTAGAAAAAAAAAACATTTCTTCCAAACGAAACAGTGTCTATTCTGGCACCAGGGAGGCTTCGCTCCAACACCAGAGTGCGGAGGCTTGCACACGCGTGTGTCTCTCTGTGGGAACACGAGGCTGGGGCGGGGATGGGAGACAGCGTGATTCCTAAAACTCTCCTTTCCTCTCCTGTCCTTGCAGCCTCTAATGCCTGAGCAGTCACAACGTACATCAGGTAAAGGCAAGTGAAGCGTACACATACTTAACATCGGTCTTCACAGCCTAGAACATCGACGGTGTCACCTTAACCAGGAGCAGCAAGACAGAGCATCCTGGACAGATGCCCCGGGTGGGAGCTCTGTTCTCATTGATCCGGCATCTTCCATTAGCAAGCCAAGCTACGCTGCTGTAAATTATCAGTTGTTCTGCCAGGCAGTGCAGGGCTGCTGGTCAAGATCATCAGGGATGCTAGAGCAAGCAGTAAGCTGAGACTAGGAGAGGCTGAGAAATCGATGAGCTGTGGCAGGGGAGGCGGCAAGAGGTTCAGAAGGCAGAACCGGCTTAGACCCAACTCTGCTACACCAGGCAACACCGGAGAAGATCCCAAGCCTCAGTCTCCCCAACTGCAATGTCGAGGTAACAATATCTACACCACGGGGAACTTCTTCCCGAATAAATAAAAAAATGAGGTATGCATAAACACATACATCTGGTACGGAAACAAAATGAAGCTAATATTTGAGACTTTCCAAATACTAATAGCAGCTA
Organism: Pteropus vampyrus; assembly: GCF_000151845.1. Classification (NCBI taxonomy): domain Eukaryota; kingdom Metazoa; phylum Chordata; class Mammalia; order Chiroptera; family Pteropodidae; genus Pteropus; species Pteropus vampyrus. Next base: position 3,859,957 of record NW_011888846.1, on the reverse strand, counting down.
CTGCTTATTATATTCATTCGTTACTCGATCTTTCCAATGCTCTATTTTATATATGAGGAACTTGAACCTCAAGAGACTAAGAATCTTGTCTGAAGTCACCCAGACAATAAACGGAGTGGCTAAGATTTCAGCTCAGGCTGTTGATGTCGAAGCCCACCTGTTCGCCCACATTCCAGAAGCTCTGCCTGCCTTTCACCGCCGTGGCTGGCCACAGTCTGCCAGAAGCAGGCACTTCCCTGCTCACAATTCTGGGTTCAGGCTTTCTCAGCTCTGGGACTCTGCAGAAATGGAGGCAGAGCACGTTTGGTGTCCATGTCACAGTGTCGTGGAGGCTGCGTCTTTGTTGAATTCAGTTCACGCAAGCCTGGATTTCAAAACTTTGCCTGCTCTGACTGCTCTTTAACCTTCCATTTGAGACCCGGATGCGCCTCTTGGAAGAGCAGGTTC
>NW_011888846.1:3854597-3857251 GCF_000151845.1 Pteropus vampyrus | reverse complement strand
ATTGATGATCCATTGTCTCATTAGGGATGCAAATGAGAATTTTCAATTCCATTATTATCCTAGCATCTTTTAACTGGAAATCCGCGAAGAAGGACCTCTCCTTGTCCGCCATTGATGTCCCTGAATGTAATTCCTTCAGGAAACGTAGATAACTGCTTAATTCTTTCTCTATTATTTGCCAGTCTTCAGAGTAATGAGCTATGCTCTGGAAAGATGCAATGGTGACTTTTTTGTAGTATCAGTTGGAAGTTATGGGTTTTTCTATGTTTGCTATGTCTTAACTAAATGTGGTGCTGATTCTTTTTAATAATCAGCTTGTCTCAGTGTAAGCTAGTTGGCAGTCCCTTCAAGTTGGCTATGCTGTACTTATGATACGACCATTAGTTTTTTTGGTTTTATTTATTTATTTATTTATTTATTTTGGTATCATGGTAAAATATATATAACCTAAAATTTGTGATTTTAACCACTTTAATTGTACAATTCAGTGGCATTAATTATATCTGCAATATTGTGCAACCAACAGTATTTCCAAAACGGTTTCATTACACCAAATAGAAACTCCGTACCCATTAAATAATAACTCTCTATTGCCACCTGTAGCCTCTAGTAACTACTAATTTACTTTACGTCTCTATGACTATGTCAATTCTAGATATTTCATATAGGTGGAATTATATAATATTTGTCTTTTTGTGTCTGGTTTCATTCACTTAACATAGCGTTTTCAGGATTCATCTATGCCGTAGCATGCGTCACCTGTTCACTCCTTTTTATGGCTGAATAACACATCGCTGGATATATGCACCATGTTCTGTTTATCCACTCATCTGTCAATGGACACCTTGGCTGTTTCCATAACTTTTGGCCATTGTGAACAATGCTGCGATGAACACTGGCACACAAGTATTTGCTTGACTCCCTGGTTTTTATTCTTTTAGATACATACTTAAGGGCGGGATGGCTGGGTCATATGGTAATTCTATGTTTAACTTTCTGAGGAACTGTCAAATTGGTTTTAGCAGCAGTGGAGAGCCATTGTACGTGCCCATCAGCAGCGTATGGAGTTCCAATTTCTCCACACTCCTACCAACATGACCCGTTGGTTTCCAATAGCTTGCCAGATTTCTGGCAGAACAGAATGCTCAAAATCATCTTGTACATTTATGGCTCTAAACTTAGCATCAGTCATTTCGCCGAAGAGTCCTGGTTCCTTTAAGTCGAGAATAGTATTTAAAGGACACAGACTGGGTACTAGGGGTGCTCATAGATGCTGGGTCATCGCCTTATGGGTGCTCTCTTAACTCCAAGATTTTCCAGCTGACAAAGGTTCTTTAAGCATGAATATTCTCAGGGTAAAGCCCAAATCTAGGGTACTGCCAGTGCAATGTGGCCTCAAGGTAAAGACCAAATTAATGGCATGACTACAAGACCCCTTGTTAAGATTTCAGAAAGATTTATGGTGGTGTCTCTCAGACACCCTCAGCTAAACAGAAAAGCTTCTAAGGATCTTTCAGGCATTGTACCAAAGCACTCCGGCTTACAGCTCAAAGCAGAGACACCTGTCTCAAAGAGATTGTAGATGTGGCTTTGTATGATGGAATGAACCCCTAAGTGATTCATAAAAAGAACGTACAAGGGTTTTAAGATGATTTTACCAATATAAACACCACAAATTTGGACTAAAATGCACAGAAAGAGTACATAAAACTTCTATAAACATAAAAGAAAAAAAAGGCTACGAACGCTATTCAGCTGAAAAATTTGATCATTTCCCAAGAAAAAAGGACATCTCAGAGAGCATGCTCCAGATCCCAGACGACATAGCCAAACGCTGAGAACCAACCTCATGGAGCAGACTGAGTCCTCATCATGGATGTCCCGCGCTCCCCAGGAGAGGGGGTACCGTGGACGTATGCCCGAACGGATTTCAGAACTGTTTATGGACCTCGACTGCTATGTGCCTTCCATCTCCCTTTTTAACTAGGAACATCCATTGCAGTTATTCTGCCACTGTCTCATTATTCTATGGTGGGTGTCGGGGGTAGGGAGAAAGTAGCTTTTCCTCTAGACTGTACTTGAAGAGACGTGCTTGAGAAGCTTCATCCACATTTAAGCTTGATGCAGATCATGCGATGCTGAAGTTAAGCCTGATGCCATAACTGGAAGAGAGTTTCGGTAACCTTGGAAGCGGTGTATGATGTAGTTTTCACATGGGAGGGATGTGAGTTGTCGTGGACAGAGGAAAAGTGAGACAGTCTCTGGAAACGGCCCCATCAATTCTTCCTCTCCTGTTCACACATGCTATTCCATACACTAAGTGGTGACATCTAAGCTGGGCTCGTAACTTGCTTTGAACAAAAATATGCATCAGAAATTATGTTCTAGGACTTCTGGGTCCAAAATTTTAAGAGCACTTGCAGCTCCCACATCTTCCCTCTTAGAAACCAGGCACCATATACTAAAACCCAACTACCCTAAGACCATCATTCTGCAAGAAGCCAAGGTTAATAACTCGGAGAGGACCCATAAAACAAGAGAAGGAAGACCAGTCAGTCCCCAGCTCTTCGGACAAACTACACTGGTGAAAGTACTGCAATTTTGGGCACCAAACGTACGAGTAAAGAAGCCCTATTAGACATTCAAGTCCCAAC
>NW_011888846.1:3850864-3854547 GCF_000151845.1 Pteropus vampyrus | reverse complement strand
AGCCTGGATTTCAAAACTTTGCCTGCTCTGACTGCTCTTTAACCTTCCATTTGAGACCCGGATGCGCCTCTTGGAAGAGCAGGTTCTCAGTCCTTCTCTTGGCTATCTGGGACCTCCTGCGACGTCTTCCAGAGCCAGCATCCAGCGGCAGTGGCCCTTTAACTCTTTTTGAGACTTCGCCTTGCCCACGAAGGTAGTTAACATTCCATTTCTTCCAACATCAGGTAAATGTATTCTGGATCCTGCGTTCTTTGTGTCTGAACCAGCAAACTCATTAGAGCCTTTACACCCGAACTGACCTCAGTGCAAAAGACATTCCTCCTTTTTCTTGATAATACACATGAATTGGTGGATAAGGTATCAACCAAGCACTAGCCTTGAGCCACTGTGAGGAAAGCTGATCCCTGCATTGGTCAGAGCAGGAGGAGGATGTAGCCAAATTCTGGCATCATTAAACTGGTCAACCAGCTGCAAGACATTACCAGCTGCCGTGTTAATCATTAATGAGGCAGACAGTGCCTGCTGCCTGCGTAGTGAACCAAACATTATGACTTGGGTTTTCGTTTCATTTAAAATTAACTCACTGAATGAAAGATCGGCCTCCAGCTTGTGAGAGACAGAACGGTTGGCACCAAGAGGGCCTGGCAGGCCAGAAATACAAAAGGAACATAAAGTCCCTCACTGATATGATCCAACTGTTTGTATGCGGGCCATGTCTTTTAATCCAGTTCGATCTCAGCTCCTCAAAGCTGCTGCTCAAAACATTTCTGTGTCCCCAAGCAGAGTCTCCCTGTGTCACAGCCCCTTTTCGCTATGGCATGTGCTGATGCCTCTCCAAACTACTTTCACTGTGTCTTAAGATCTAGACAAAGTGGGAGCGCAGCCTTGCTCTATTCAGATTTTATTTTCTCATTCAAGAAAAGCAAATGCAGCGTTTAAAACTGTTTGTTTAAATACACAAAGATAGAAAAAATATAATGAACCTCGATGAAACCACCATTGTCCTTCAATAATCACCAGCATTTTGCCAGGCTTGTTTGATCTATCTCCCTAAATTTGTTGTTTTTGTTTTTCCTGGAGTATTTTAAATAGAACCCAAGACATCATGCCATTCTACTCAAAAATTATATGAATTCCTAACTGATAAGAACATTACCTATCTATCCACGCATATACAATGACTGAGCCATTATTAGACCTAACTAAAATTAACGAGTGTTTGTTATTACCACCAAATAATGAGAACATGTTCAGATTTCCCTGATTGTCTCGAAGGTGTCAGTTTACCGTCGGTTGCTCCATTCAGGACCCGCACACTGCACTTGTTTGTTATCTTATTTTCCAGCTCTTCTCTCTTCCTTGCTTCACCTTCTCACTCTTTTTCCCAGAACAGTCAAACCGATGACTCGTTCTGATCGTCTGATTGCTATTTCATGGCGTTCCTGAACTTGTTCTTCTATCTTTCCATTTCTTGTAAACTGGAGGTTAAAGCTGAAGGTTTGGGTAGATTCAAGTTCAGTACTTTTTAAAATGGAAATCATTTATAGATGGTGCTGTGTATTTCTTGCTGCATCAATCGTAAGGCACGTGATATGTGAGGTCCTGTTTTTAGTGATGCTAAGATTGACCAATGGGATCAGTGGATCCCTCTATTATAACATTTTTCATTACTCTTTCACCTAATGGATCGATTGATGATCCATTGTCTCATTAGGGATGCAAATGAGAATTTTCAATTCCATTATTATCCTAGCATCTTTTAACTGGAAATCCGCGAAGAAGGACCTCTCCTTGTCCGCCATTGATGTCCCTGAATGTAATTCCTTCAGGAAACGTAGATAACTGCTTAATTCTTTCTCTATTATTTGCCAGTCTTCAGAGTAATGAGCTATGCTCTGGAAAGATGCAATGGTGACTTTTTTGTAGTATCAGTTGGAAGTTATGGGTTTTTCTATGTTTGCTATGTCTTAACTAAATGTGGTGCTGATTCTTTTTAATAATCAGCTTGTCTCAGTGTAAGCTAGTTGGCAGTCCCTTCAAGTTGGCTATGCTGTACTTATGATACGACCATTAGTTTTTTTGGTTTTATTTATTTATTTATTTATTTATTTTGGTATCATGGTAAAATATATATAACCTAAAATTTGTGATTTTAACCACTTTAATTGTACAATTCAGTGGCATTAATTATATCTGCAATATTGTGCAACCAACAGTATTTCCAAAACGGTTTCATTACACCAAATAGAAACTCCGTACCCATTAAATAATAACTCTCTATTGCCACCTGTAGCCTCTAGTAACTACTAATTTACTTTACGTCTCTATGACTATGTCAATTCTAGATATTTCATATAGGTGGAATTATATAATATTTGTCTTTTTGTGTCTGGTTTCATTCACTTAACATAGCGTTTTCAGGATTCATCTATGCCGTAGCATGCGTCACCTGTTCACTCCTTTTTATGGCTGAATAACACATCGCTGGATATATGCACCATGTTCTGTTTATCCACTCATCTGTCAATGGACACCTTGGCTGTTTCCATAACTTTTGGCCATTGTGAACAATGCTGCGATGAACACTGGCACACAAGTATTTGCTTGACTCCCTGGTTTTTATTCTTTTAGATACATACTTAAGGGCGGGATGGCTGGGTCATATGGTAATTCTATGTTTAACTTTCTGAGGAACTGTCAAATTGGTTTTAGCAGCAGTGGAGAGCCATTGTACGTGCCCATCAGCAGCGTATGGAGTTCCAATTTCTCCACACTCCTACCAACATGACCCGTTGGTTTCCAATAGCTTGCCAGATTTCTGGCAGAACAGAATGCTCAAAATCATCTTGTACATTTATGGCTCTAAACTTAGCATCAGTCATTTCGCCGAAGAGTCCTGGTTCCTTTAAGTCGAGAATAGTATTTAAAGGACACAGACTGGGTACTAGGGGTGCTCATAGATGCTGGGTCATCGCCTTATGGGTGCTCTCTTAACTCCAAGATTTTCCAGCTGACAAAGGTTCTTTAAGCATGAATATTCTCAGGGTAAAGCCCAAATCTAGGGTACTGCCAGTGCAATGTGGCCTCAAGGTAAAGACCAAATTAATGGCATGACTACAAGACCCCTTGTTAAGATTTCAGAAAGATTTATGGTGGTGTCTCTCAGACACCCTCAGCTAAACAGAAAAGCTTCTAAGGATCTTTCAGGCATTGTACCAAAGCACTCCGGCTTACAGCTCAAAGCAGAGACACCTGTCTCAAAGAGATTGTAGATGTGGCTTTGTATGATGGAGTGAACCCCTAAGTGATTCATAAAAAGAACGTACAAGGGTTTTAAGATGATTTTACCAATATAAACACCACAAATTTGGACTAAAATGCACAGAAAGAGTACATAAAACTTCTATAAACATAAAAGAAAAAAAAGGCTACGAACGCTATTCAGCTGAAAAATTTGATCATTTCCCAAGAAAAAAGGACATCTCAGAGAGCATGCTCCAGATCCCAGACGACATAGCCAAACGCTGAGAACCAACCTCATGGAGCAGACTGAGTCCTCATCATGGGATGTCCCGCGCTCCCCAGGAGAGGGGGTACCGTGGACGTATGCCCGAACGGATTTCAGAACTGTTTATGGACCTCGACTGCTATGTGCCTTCCATCTCCCTTTTTAACTAGGAACA
>NW_011888846.1:3833397-3849189 GCF_000151845.1 Pteropus vampyrus | reverse complement strand
CCTCCTGCAAAATAGAAGAATGCAGGCAGAGACGTTGAGGGATCACGTAGACTCAGCAAAACAAAAAGCAAGACCATTTGGTGAGTGGGCAAGAGGACTAATGTGGGAAACTTAGAGAGAACTGAGAAGGTTTAGAAGAGTTAATATGCGTAAGTGTGCTCTACCTGGAACATCGTCCTTGTGTTCAGCAGACCAGGGCAGATACATGAGGAATGCCTGACGTAAAACTTTCCACTGTGGTGGGGCCAATTGTGGTGTCTTCCACTAAGATAGGCCAATGAAGAACACTTACAGGGAAGGCAAAGGCATATTCAAGTGCACGCTATGGTACAGCAGTCGGGAAGGAAGGAAAATGGAGCCCAGAGAGTGTTGCACCAGGTCCCAAGGTACATGAGAGAAATCCTCAGCATGGGATCATAAAGGTAAAGACCAAGCTGAGTGGCGAAGGCTGGAACAGGAGCTCAGAAGCAAACCAGAAACGGACCTGGGATTAGAGTTCTAGCTAGTGCTGTCCAGTGAACTCTGCTATTTTACAGTATCCAAGGCTGTTTGGCCATATTCTTATCAAGCTGTTCACAATTGCAGCTGCTTTCTCCCTAGAGCGTTTTAAAGGTGTGCTTGGCCTTTGGCATCAATAAAGAAGCAGGTGGCCCCAGAGAAATGTGTCGCAGCCAACAGGGCTCAAGTTCAGTGTCAGAACTCCAGCACGAAAGAAGTTTACAGTCCTAGAAAGAACTAAAGCACTAAGATATGACCAAAGCAGGACTGGCACAAAGAAAACAAGTCAAAAACTTTACTCTGTAATTAAGATTCAATCTGATGGTTTAGTCCTTGAGGAAAAGGTAGAACAGTCCATTTATTAGAATTTTGGGCAGAGAACTGTAACTTAATAATTGACAAATCCTGGGCTTCTCTTTTAACTGGTCACAGAGGTCATATTGCATTAATTGCTCCTCCCACCACCAACATGATTTCTGGAAACTCCAAAAGAACCGAACCAGCAGTAACAATGTATAGGCTCAGGCCATGAGACAGATGGATTTGGGTGCAGGGTCTCAGGAGCTCTGGTTGGCCAGAGTGAAGCAACCTAAGACTCCTGAATCAGGCTTAGAACCTCAAAGCCGAGGGAGTAAAAATAATCATGACAACAGCATGCAGAGGTAAAGACTAATGGCCAGAAGCAGGTTGACACTCAGGCAAAGACAATGGGCTATGACAATGACTATGGTCTGGAAAAATAATTGAAAGACTGGAAGGGAGTAGAAAGAGAGGAAAATGCTTTTACGTGTCAAGGATTCTGAACACAGGAGCAGGCTTGGAAAGGTATCTCAGAGGAGCCAGCTGGAGGAGGCATGCTTGCTTAGAGCCAAGACATGATGCCATAAATAGATGAGCTAATCGTGACTGTCCGCCACGCATTCACTGCCCCAATTTTTAAGGCCTGTGAAGACCTCTATAGGGGAGTACAGTATAGGAATCAAAAGGACACAAAGCACAGGGAAGCTTCTTAAGTGAAATTGCACAGTGCATTAGTGGACTAGGGCTGTATTCTAGGAGACTTTCCCATCTTGGGAATTGGGAATGGTAAATTACACAGTTTGGCAGTGGTGCCCAGAGTTAATGACGGAAATGTGCAGTGAACAAACGTAATTTTTTTTGCTGTCAAGCATTCATCTTCTTTCCTCATGAAGACATATCCTTCCACCTGTGTGTCCGTGGTCTTTAGCATCGGTGGATCACAGTGCCTTCCACTACCATTTCCATTACGGAAGCTGAAAACAATCAGAAACTGGTTCTTCCCATACTTCGCCATCATTAAGCGTGGGCACTGGGCCCTATGCTCAGCCAGTTGGACTTCAGGACTTTGAATCCTGAACATAAATGACAAGGAGGTGAGAACTGGTAGAAGCTGTGCTGGGGGGTAATAGGGTTCTTGATTCCTTATAATTTTTTAAGCCTGGTCCTGATCTTACCAATTCTCTGAGCCTTTCATATCCTTCCAACGTATGCCCTTTCTGCTTAAAATTATCAGAGACAGTTTCTATTGCTTGCAATGAAAACCCCTGACTGATACACACGAAAAGGCAGATGGTCAGATGGATGAGAGCAAATCTGGTTGTCGACGAGAGCAATATTAATATAACTGACATTGAACTAGATATTAGACTAGAAATCAAGAACACAGAGAAAGATGTTACTGGTTGGGGCAAAACCAGGAAGTTAAGGGATAAGAAAGTTGTGGGTGGATGTTGGAGAGAGAGGATCACCATAAGTTAATGATGGTTTTGGAAAGGACGAGGTTATTATCGGTGGACACACAGAGCTTACTATACAGCAAAAAAAAAGAGGATAAAATGTGATAAATGTTATAGTTAAGAATATGAGCTTTGTAGGGAGATAGATAAGGGTAAAGGGGGTCAAAATATATGGTGACAGAAGAGGATTTGACTTTGGGTGGTGAACACACAATGCAATATACAGATGATGTATTACTGAATCGTACACTTGAAACATATAATTTTATTAACCAATGTCACCCCCAATAAATTTAATTTTTTTTAAAAAAACATGAGCTTTGGAGTGAAATTATCTACATTCAAATCCCATCCATTACAAGCTATGTGAATTCTCAGCACATGTTTATTTGTAAAAAAAAAAAAAAAAAAAAAAAAAAAGTCAAATAGTACAGAAAACCTGATATGTATTCAAAAACACATTATTTCTTTTTATAGGGAATGTAGGGTGTTCTATGGAAGCACAAGGCCATTCACCCAACCCAGTCTTGAAAGAGAGGCAGAAGTTGTTGGTATTAAAGAAAATGATATTTAAACTAAGACCTGAAAGAAAAGTAATAACAACAGTAGTAGTGACTACTGATATGTACTGAGTTCTCTCCATGTGCCAGGAGCTCACCTCCTTCATTCCTCACGGGGACCCTAAGAGGCAGACAGGAATATGATCCTCGTTTGATGGATAAAAGAACCCGATACTCAGAATAATTAAGTGCCTAGACCAAAATCTCTGTGTTGACTGAGCAAGGAGGAAATGAAGATGGAAGAGAGGCAGATGGATCAGCATATTGAGACCATTCAAAATAAACTCCTGATCTGGAGTCATGTGAATTCCCTCGCTGCCCAGACCCTGCCTGCATCCCCATAGCTTGGAGGCATTTTTTTTGCCCATAAACATCCTCCATCTTATAATGTAAGATGTTCAGAGAACACAATTCCTTAGATGAAATTTGGTTTTCTACCCCATTCTTCAAGACCATGTATTTTTCTTAATCAAAGAGCAACTGCTGTGCTTATTGATCATGATAAAATTAAATATTTTTCTTAATTAGATTCATATCAGAGCCTCTCTCAAAGAACCTGCTCATTTTACTCCTGCTTCTGATATGCAGGATAAAAAACATGCTAAATGCCCTCTTTTCCATTCAAAAAGAGGCCACATTTTTCCTGCATGCTAATCTAAGAAATGTGCCATCATCCTGACCCGTTTGAGTCCCCACTTCATTACTAAAATGCAGTGTCTGCTGAGGTGGGTGACAGGGCAGCCTTCAACATGTGCCGAGCAACACCGACCAGCCCGTTAGTCCAGGAAGTGAGGGATGCTCAACCCCTTAAAAGCTGAAGGGGAAACTATAAGTAAGCATAAAGTAATTACCCACTTGGAACCTGTCCAGGCCATGTTCAATGCAATTGAAAGCTTTTGTCCTTGACGCCAACCTTCTCCAGCTTAGGGAGGTCAGAGAACTTGGAATATTCTCAGTACTCTGTGCTGCAGAGACCTGATCTGCTTTGAAGATCTGTCTGAAATTCACTGAGGTCGCTGAGGGGAGGGATTACCGCCTTCCCAACCGAAAAACATCCTGTCTCCTGAGACTTAATATCATCTCAAATGCTCTTTGGTTCATGTTAAATACTGCTGCTTTCTCTCCCCCTGTGTGTCGTGGTATACAGGGTGCCTTCCACAGATATCCCATTTGAGCAGCACGACGATCGTGTGGGGAAACAGGGTACGTATTCATATTCTCAAGTTGGGGGCAAGGAAACTCAATGATAGAGAGGGTCACTGATTGAATGAGGATGAAATCATGGTCTCAGGAGTCTCGTCATCCGGGCAGTCGGTGTCCTTTCTTGTTTACCCAGTGTCCCCTCTAATGCCATGATTCCCAACTGTGATGATTAATTGTATATGTCTACTTACTGGACCAAGAGGTGCCCAAATTAAACATTATTTCTGGAGAGGTTATTTCCCAATGAAGTTAGCACTGAGTGGGCGGACTCAGTAAAGTGGAGCGCCCTCAGAGTGTGGGTGGGGCATCGTCCAATCTTTTGAGGGTCGAACAGAACAAGAAGGTGGAGGAAGGAGGAATTCCACCTTCGCGCTTCCTGCTTACCTACCTGAGCTCAGACACTGGACTTCCTTGCTTCTACACTGGGACTTACACCACCAGCTCCCCCAGTTCTCAGGCTATTAAGCTCAGACTGGAATCACACCGCCAGCTTTCCTAGGTCCCTAATATGCAGACAGAAGACTGTGGGACTTCTCAGCCTCCAGAATCACATGAGCCAATTCCTCGTAACAAATCTCTTTCTATATTTATATATACTATGGGTTCTGTTACTCTAGAGAAGCCTAACACATCAACCAACCCCTATTTGGGGTCATCTCAGTTCTCTTTTAATTGCGTCAAATGTCTTCAAGAAACAGACTCCTCAAAAAATATTTTAAAGGTGAAAGTCACATAAAGTAATATTTTCAAAGATATACATTTAGGTTTCCAGATCCTATGAAGATGATGACCTGACACCTGCTGTCTCCTTTCTCAAATTCAGCCCCAGGGAATATGAAGAATCAGGAGGAAAAGATAAATCTTTGGAGCTAATAAAAAAATCATGTGACTCTCATGAGGAGACCGAGAGATGTTTTAAACTGGTGGGTGCGTTCTGACATAAAAGACCGAGGTAGCACTGAGAAGGCAGATAGGAGAAAAGCTGTGGCTCTTGGTTCGCCCCTGCATTTTTGGAGGAAATTATCACCAGCGTCTTCCCTGCAGAAGTCCTTTTACGCTCCCGACCACTGGTGCTGGCAGCAAAATCAAGGCAATGTAGACGCATGCTATGCAGCGGTGAGGACATGCTGAAAGCAGGCGCAGCTGAGCAGGCCCTCTGGGAAGGCTGCTGCTCGAACATATGATGGCATAATAGGCATTAGGAAAAGGCACCTTTCTCTCCATAGAAGCAGAGCCTCACATCAGGGTACACACCTTGGAAGTGAAGTTGGAAGACACTGTCTGCCCCGCTTCCATTAGGAGAGGCCAGCTGCACAGTTATGAGCAACAGCCCTAGCCCTTCCACATCCTGACTCCCCACTTCCTCCTCCTCCAGACTCCCATGCCTGGGGTAATTAAAGTCTGTGGAAACTGACTCATTACAATGCTGCTTCTCCCCAATAACCCCTGACAAGGAAAATTGCCCAGGGGAGAGGCAGCAGAAGGGAATGATGCAAAGTGCTTGTGTGGTGCCTATAGCACTATGCCCTGGGGCTCAACACTTCCCTTTTTTAAAAAACAGGTCTCAATGGATAGAGACTAAAGCCTGATGTTGGGGCTTTTTCAACATAGTAGCTGCTATCCCAGTACAGCATAAGTTTACAAACCCAAATAACCAGAGTCTATCTAGCAGAGAAAGACAAAAATAGAACATCATACCCTATCGGAAGCAGAACTATTTGAACAAATGGAAGAATATAACATTAGTATAACTATGTTGTAGATGTGAGAAGATATTAGTAAAGCAAGAATTTAAAAAAATCCTAAAAGAACCAAGTGAAATATCAGATGTTATATATTTATTTGAAATGAGACTAAATAATGGGATGGAATAGAGTTAAAGAAAGAATTAGTGAATTGGAGGATCAGAATGAGACACGCTTCCTAAATGCAACAGGAAAGAAAAGAGAGAAAATATAACCAGAAAAAAATTTAAAAGCTAAGAAATATGGAGGATAGAAGTAGAAGTACTGGCAATCAAATAATAGGATCCCAAAAAGAATGGGGTAGAGAAATGGAAAGAAGAAATATTTAAATAATGGAGATAAATATTCCAGGATTAATAAATAATAGAATCTTTCAGAATAAAAGGCTCTTAGAGGACCAAATAGGACAGAAAAGAAAAAAAAAATCTACACGTATTCATATTATAATAAAATTAAAGAATAATGCAAAGAAAAAATACTCAAAGCTTCCAAAATGAAAGGGAAAATAAAGGTCCCCTGTGATGTAAAGAGAGCCAGGTGACAGTAGAATTTTCAAGACACCAAAAGCAAGATGACAGTGGAACTTATATATAAAAATTTATATATACATAAGATATATATATAAAACATTCAAGCATTGAAGGAAAAGTAATTTCCAACCTAGAAGGTTACTATCATTCAAATATGAGGACATAATAAATAATAAAATATTATGAACAAAATAAAAATATTTTCAACTACGTAAGACCCTGGGAGGTTTGACATGCAAAATCCCTACTAAAATCACTCTTGCAGGATATATTTAAATTTAAAAAAATAGAAATGCTGTAAGAGATAGACAAACTAAACATAGTTAAATATCTTGGTGATGTTTATTTTATTCATTGTTCCAGCTGGTTCTTGGAACAGCTCAGCAAGAGAAAGAGACTTCTGGTAAAACTATCAAGGAGAAAAAAATGGAAATATACAAATAAATAAAACAGGAGGAAACAGCAAACAATTATAAATATGACAGAGGTTTAAATGATAATATTGTGAACAACGACATATGAATAATTTTGAAATCCAGAAGAAAGAGAAAATGTGAAGTACCAAAATTAGTGCATGAAGAAACAGAGGACATGAATAAGCAAACAAGTTTTTTTCAAGATTAAAATCTAAGTTAAAATCGACCCTTAAAAAAAAAAAAAACAGTATGATTCCTAAGTTCAGCTTGTTTCAGGGATGAATTCCGACAAAATTCCAAAGATTAGCTTTTTTCCTAAATTATACGAATTCTTCAAGAGACGAGGAAGAGCAAAAACCACCCGCTCATTTCATGAAGCGATAATAACCATTGTTTTCTTAAAAACCAACCAAAAATAATTTAAGAAATTAATCGTGCTCACTTCGATAGCACATATACTTAAAAAAGAAAGAAATTAAACATGTTAAATGTGGATGAAAATCTAAGTACAATTTTAGATAGATGATTAAACATGAATGCATCATAACAACATAGTAATTATGTGGGTTTAAAGATGTTTTCTTTGAAAGATTAATATGGAAGCATTTTTAATGAAATAATAAAATGTCTGTAATTTGCCTCAAATGGTCCAGTCTGGAGAATGGGAAGAAGATGAAACAAGGTGGGCTATGAAGTTGGGAATCACTGAAGGTAGGTGGTGAGTATATAGGACATGGTTATGCCATTCTCTGTGCTTTTTATTTTTAATTTCGCATAAGAAAATGATTATGTACAGGTTATTCCAGTATTGAAACAGTGGTTTCAAAAGTCAGAGAAATCTATAAATGTAATTCACATCAGTAAAAGACTTAAGGATAAAAATATGATTCTCTCTCAATTGATGCAGAAACAGTATCTGACAAGGTTCATCGCCTTGTTGAACCTCAATTTTGACACCGCCATTTATGATGATTTAAAAAAAAAAAATTTTAGCAAATCAGGACTCCAGCAACTTCCTTAATTCTGTAAAGGTAATATCATAAGAACCTAGAGCAACGTTCTATTTAAGGGAGAATTTAGGTGCTTTCTCCCTAGATTGGGAGCAAGAAAAGAAAGCCATCATTAGCACTACTGCTTTTAAACATAGTACTGGAGGTCCTAGCCAAAACTATAAGGAAAGAAAAAAAGAAATAAGAGAAATAATGTTTTCCAAGAAAGAGATAAAACTGAGAGATGAAAAAGAGAACTCAGCAAATTTGGAGACTACAAGATCAATTTATAAAAATCAATAGGATTTTAATATCATAAAGATGTCAGTTCTCTCCCAAATTAACTGATAAATTCAATGCGATCTCATTCAAAATACCGGTTGAAATTTTGAGGAACTCAATAAATTCATCTGAAATCTTATATGGAAAATTAAAGATTCGCAAATATTTAAGTCGACTTTGAAAAAAAGAAGTTTAGAGGATAGAAGCTAGGAGTTGTTCCAGCAGATATTAAAAATAGTAATAAAGCCATAGTAATGAAAACAAGTTGATATTGGCACGAGGACAAAATATGAATAATGGAGCAGCACTGTTCCATTGAAAACAACGGTAGTTCAGAGAATTTAATGTATGTATGAAAACTTAATGTATAATGAAGACAGCACCACAAATTAAAATGGAAAGAGTGGTTGTTTAATGAATAAGTTTCGGCAAACTAGCTCTCGTATGGAGAAAACCAAGACTGGATCTCTACTTAGTGTCTTTCCAAAGTTAGGAAGTGAATTGGTTAAAGATTTAAATGTAAACAATATTCTTTATGAAGTTAAGCAGAAAAAAAGCTGTAGGGGAATATCTATGTGGCCTAGGTGTGAAGAGGGACTTCTTAAACAAAATTTCCAAAGCGCAAGTCATAGCCAAAAAAAGAGTTTGCATCAAAGTTAAATATTTTTCTATTCAACAAAGGGCATCACAAGTTAATAAAGAGATAACAGATTGGAATATATATACGGTGTCTCAAATAAAAAACAAATTCCATCTAGAATATACAAGGAATTGCTACAAGTCAATATTAAAATAGATATAAGAACATCAACTCACAAACGGATAAAGGATAGGAGCATGCAGTTCACAGAAAGAAAACCTAAATGGCAACCAAATACATGAAGGCATGCTCAAAACCGGCAATATTCAGAAGACTATAAAGTAGAGCAACGAGACATCACATCACACCAATTAAAGTGGGAAGCATTAGAAAGCTTGTTAGCATCGGTGTCAGAGGTGCAGGATTATAAGAACCTTTGAGCACTGTGCAAGGATATTCACTGAAACATGGCGTGGGATGGTGGACGGTTGGAGGTGATCCCAGTGGACAGGCAAACCGTGGTATGACACCCGTTAAGGCGCCAATGTCATTACAGAGAGTCTTTGCCTAGACGAATGTACTTCATGGCATAAGAAGCAACGATGTGTATGTACATATAGTAACATGGATGGATCTGAAAACACAGTGCTGATATGTGTTTAATATAATTTATGTAAATTAAAAATACATATATACAAAACAATAATTTACATTATAAAATAATACATCCAAACAAAAGGATGTACATTAGACATTAGAATGGTTGCCTATGTAGTAGAGAAGCCAAAAGGGTAAAAGGAAATGAATGAATGAATGAATGAATGAATGGCCTTACCTGGACCAATGATAATGTACCAGGAAGGGAGAGGTATGAATCACTTAACATTCATCAAGATATTTCATGAATAAATAAACAAGAATTCATAAGTACCTGTGTCAGATGATATTCTTAAGAGAAGTAAACAGTGCAGCCATCAGGCAGGGAAGTTAAGCGCACAAGGCAAAATCAGCTACTAGCGGCAAATAATCGAAGGTTGAAAACTCTTAGCTTTGGCTTATGGTTCACACGCTTGTTTGGTCTGCAGACCACCTTCTTCATCAAGACTAGAGAGCCCGAGAAGTACCAACCCCCCCGAGTCCTGTTTATCCTCATCTCTCTGCAATCTTTCTGAGAGCCTGGGACGATGACCACGGCTTTTTACGAAGGGCTGGTGAAGAGTGACACAAGCAAACGATGATTCATACCAGGAACATTATAAAGACCTGACCCGGTCCCAAAACATTTCTCATCTTAACTCTAAATTACAAAGTAAAGCTTTAGATTCCTAAAATCTAAAAGGGAAGTAAAGAGGTAAAGTCTTTAATTAATGATGAAAATTGTGACACCAGTGATTACCGCAATATCAAAAGAGCCTCGCCCTGAGGCGTGGAGCCCAACTTTCCCAGAGCTTTCGTTTCTCTTCCTCCTTCCTTCCCTTCCGCCCGACACACTGAGGAAACCAGGCAGGAAGCAAAAATTGTATAAAAGCTTCCAATGGACCTGTGTCTTGCCAGGGATTTAGAGCAGCTTGAAGAAGCATCATCTTCACCGCTATGATGGCTGAGGACCTGGCATTGACCTTTTCCTCCACCTGTCCCCTCTCTATAAAGGAAGCCTTTCTAGCCCTGCTGTCCCTATGCAGATTCACTCTTAATTATGCTCTCCGTGACTCTGCTTTCCACAAGTCTAACCCATGCAGCCTGCGTCCAGGGCCCCTTGTCCTCTGGCTTCCAACGGAGTTTGGCCAACCGGGAGCAATGGCAGGAGATCGGAGGAAGGGAGAAATTCCTCCAGTTCCCCGGATGCTGAAGGCTGGCTGTGTTTCCAGAGATCTCAGCCACAGTCAAACGACGCTCTCCAGAAGACCTGTGTGTCCCCGGATTCCAGAAACAACATGGTCTCCCCGCCCCTTTAGACTGAGGTGTCTGGAGCCTCACTCCTGCTACATCCAGAGTACAGCACCACCGCGTATGGTTTTCCTACACCCATACCTTTGAAAATAATTCCTTTAATAAAAATCTAAAGTCATTCCGATGTAACTGGGCCATCTCTTTCCTACTGCACCGTGACTGATGCATCCAACCTGCTCCATATTTGGCAAATGGGTTAGAAATAAGTTTATCTTCCTTTGAGGACTGTTTTAGGTCTTCTGTAAATACTCAGAGTTCAAATTTTTGTTGAACTAAAACCAAAGTTATAAACAATACAGGTTTAGGGCCCTGGTCCGGGATCACCCAAAATATGCCGAGAAGACCTTCTGAGGACTAACAAAAGCTTTCCTGAATTTGTTCTCAGACGTATAATCTCCTCCGTGGGGACATTTTACCCGAGTCTACCCTCTGTGCTTTTATAGGTTTCATTATAATCATAACGGTTTTATGCTTCATTGTTAAGAGTTGAATAAAACTTTACCCATAAAAAGTAAATCATTGCAAATCCCTAGACAAATGGAATGGTCTTAGCATCGTAATATTAATTTACATGGCATGTGTGGCACAACTTTCCTCTCAGATTAAAATGACTTACGGAGTTAAAGAACAGTTAGGGCAGGCTGAGAAGGAGCTAGTCCAGAAGATGAATGGTCCAAATGGATATCGATAAGCTAACGTGGGGATCGCTTCAGCACGCTGCTGGGCGCCAGACAACTCGGAGGTGAAATACCACAGCTGTTAACCATTGAAGCAAAGAGTCTCAATTTTAGAAAGAGAATAAAGAAAAATAGGCTGCCCACAGGTGCTGCACGAGGGGCATGTAGAAGGCGCTGTACAATGAATACAATCAGAGACGCTCGGGAGATTCATGGGGTATCATCATGCAACTCAGCCTTGTCCCTTAACTACGCTATTACTTAAAGGTGAGGTGCTGGCATTACCTTTTAACAGAGCCTCTTCTCGGTGCATACACAACTCAGAGACTTACATTCATAGGGCAGATACACATGAGGGTCAGAGGTCAAGAGTACCTACCAACTATTCACACTACAAGTGTGTCCTGCTATGTTCCTGGTGCTGTCTGAGCACTGAAAAATGAGCAGTAAATAAAACAGAGTTCCCACTCTCATGAAGCTTTTATTCCAGTTAACTATGTTTTATTCCAGTTAACATAGTTTTATTCCAGTTAACATAGTTAACTGGAATAAAAACATAGGTGGGGGAGATAGAGACAGTAAATAATAAACAAACACAGGCACACCTCAGTGATATTGTGGGTTTGGTTCCAGACCACTGCAATAAAGCAAATATCACAATAAAGCAGTTCACACAAATTTTTTGGTTTCTCAGTGCATCTAAAAGTTATGTTTACACTATACCGTAGTCTATTTAAAGTGTACAATAGCATTATGTCTAAAAAAAAATGCACACACCTTAATTTAAAAATATTTTATTACTAAAACACGCTAACCATCATCTGAGCCTTTAGAGAGGCATAATCTTTTTGCTGGTGGAGGGTCTTGCCTTGATGCCGATGGCTGCTGATCAGGGTGGTGCCTACTGAAGGCTGGGGTGGCTGTGGCAACTTGAAGAGGCATCTTAAAATAAGACAACATTGCCACATCGATTGACTCTTCCTTTCACAAATGATTTCTCAGTAGAATGTGATGCTGTTTGATAGTATTTTATCCATAGTAGAACTTCTTTGAAAATTGAAATCATTCCTCTCAAACACTGCCATTGCTTTATCAACTAAGTTGATGTAATATTCTAAAGCCTTTGTTGTCATTTCAACAGTCTTCACAGTATCTTCACCACTGAGTAGGTTCCATCTCAAAAACCCACTATCTTTGCTCATCCTAAGAAGCGACTCTTTGTCCATGCACGTTTCATCATGAGATGGCGGGAATGCAATCACAAGTTCAGACTCCGATTCTAATTCTCGTTCTCGCGCTATCTCCACCACGGTTACTTCAGCCACTGAAATCTTGAACCCCTCAAAGCCACCCACGACGGTTGGAATCAACAACTTCCAATCTCTTGTTCATATTGATATTTTGACCTCTTCCCATGAACCACAAATGTTCTTAATGGCATCTGGAATGGTGAATCCTTTCCAGAAGGTTTTTAATTTACTTTGCCCAGATCCATCAGAAGAATCACTATATATGGCAGTTATAGCCTTATAAAATGTATTTCTTGAATAATAAGACTTGAAAGTAGAGTAATAAGTAATAAGACTTTGCATTCGCAACTTGGCTAACCATTTGTCACAAAAGGCCTAGCTTTCAGCCTGTCTCGGCTTCCCACATGCCTTCCTCACTGAGCTTAATCATTTCTAACTTTTGATTTAAAGCGTGACATGTGACTCTTCCTTTCACTTGAATACTGAGAGGCCACTGTAGAATTATTAATTGGCATAATTTCAATACTGTTGGCTCTCAGGGAACAGGGAGACCCGAGAAGAGGAAGAGATACAGGGGAACGAATGGTGAGCGGAGCAGTCAAAACACAGACAACATTTACTTAAGTAGGCCTTCTTATATGGGCACGGTTCACGGTGCCCAAAACAATGATAATAGTAGCATCGAAGATCACTGATCACAGATGACCGTAACAAATATAATAACAATAAGCTTGAAATATTGTGAGACTTCCCAAAATGTGAGAGACACAAAGTGAGAAAATGCTGTGGAAAAATGGTGCCAACAGACTTGCTCGACACAGAGTTTCCACAACCTTCAATTTGTAAAAAATGCAATATCTGTAAAACGCCATAAAGCAAAGCTTAATTAAACGAGGTATGCCTGTTCTTGAAATGTCAGGATGTGTAAAGGGTTAAGGAGAAAAATGAGCCAACTGAGAGTAATGAAAGATGCCATTTAAGAAAGTCTGGACAAGGAAGCCAGTGACTAGGAATCAGATACGGTCCTCTCTGCCAAAAAAAAGTGTTCACATTTCTTAATACAGTAGTACACAGTGGCGGCTAATTAAATAATATACATTGGGTGACCGCAAGCAGACCAGACTTCAGCCTCTCCTAAAATGTTTTCAGCTACTGCAGAAGGCAGTCTGGCACTTGAAATGTCCTGGAGAAAACAATGCATTGCCAGCACCATCTCCCAGGAGCTTGATTTTATATACTATTTTGATCCTGAGATGCAATGACAGATAAAGCTCTATAGGAAGGGATCAAGAGGAAGGTGACAGGTACCAAGTGATTCCCAAAGGCTATAACCTGTCACAAGGAAAATAAGGATGATAAGAGCTGATATCTGCAAAGCTCTAGCTTCTGAGGAAATCATGGGTCCCTTTTCAGATTGCCTTTAGAAGTAATTAAACATCAAGACGTCCTTTAGTGGTACAGGGAGGCTCTACCTGGCTTCATCTCATAGATGGTAAAACTGAGGCCCTGAGACACTCACTCCCTCTGTATGACTAGTAGAGGTGAAACAGAGTTGGGGCAATCGGGTAAATTATTAAAAATGAAACACGCATGCACACACACCAAACTACTGCAGGGGAAACGGGGGACTTCTTCCCGAACTGTGTAAAGTGATTATGTGTGCCTAATAATTGCTTGTAAGGCCTTAACACAGATGGTTAGATCATTAATGCGATGTGAGAGCAGGTCAGGGCTGAAAGAGCTCAGGCCATTCAAATGAACACACATTTATAAGAACACAGAAATTATATACATATAGTGGCTGGACTTGAGTAATGGAGATTAAAGGGAATAAATGAGTATGTAAGACCAGTCTTAAAAACCTTGGTTTGGATTGATAATGTGTATAATGAAAGCAACCCTTCGTACCCAAAGTAAAAATCAAAGATGCCGTGTATGAGAGTCCAGCATTCCTGCCATAATTGCTGACCCAGTGGCTTACTGGCAGACCCTGAACTTTTCTGAATCACAATGTCCTACTCTGAAAAACTGAGTAATAATACAGACAACCCACATTACTCATTTTCAAAATTATGGCACATGGGAAGAACTCTATGCTGGATAATATCAGTCCTTGCCAATATTCAAAATTATCTTTTCCTTCCAAGGCACATAGAAGATTACAAAATTTAGCCACCTTGAAGTTTACAAAATCATATGAGAAGCAATTCAGGCTGAGGCAGCAAAAAGTCTTAGTGAGATTCTGTAGCTTCCCCTTTTCCCTTTGGTAGAGTTTGGGGGTCATGGGTTGAGATGGCAGGGCCAAAGGACTGGAGTAGCCCAGATAGATGGATGATGGATGATGGATGATGGATGATGGATGATGGGTGATGGGTGATGGATGGATGGTTGGATGATGGACGAATGGTTGGATGGATGGGTGGGTTGAGGGGTGGGTAGGTGGACGGATGGACGGACAGGTGGGTAGGTGGGTGGATGGGTGGATGGATGGGCAGACAGGTAGGTGGATGGGTGGACAGATGGGTGGAAGGGTGGATGGGTGGACAGGGACAGCTTCCTGGGTATTTGCTGGGAACCACAGTGGATTTTACTAGAACAAGAATATACTATTGTTGTTAAGCCACTGAGATCCTGGGGTTTTCTGTTACTGCAGTCTAGTTTAAGCTAACTTGACTTAGACGCATGTCATAATCATTAGTGTCCTTTCTCATATAGCCAGGAACAGAGCTGACCCCAGACCCTGCAAGACATGGAAGCTAGGAAAATTCAAGTGTTGACCTATTCGCCTTTTGAATTTTTAATGTGAGGTTAGGAGTTGGGCATGAATTGCTAGAAAGGAGAAATAAGCCCTGACCTACCACTGAAACCAGAAAGCTCACTTCATATTCAGGAATCAGTGTAACTCTGACTGGCCTGCCTCTGGGAGGGAGCTTACCTGAACACGTGACACCCTCCCCTAGATCATCCAGCTCCCTGTGCATTTTTCCTGAGGAGCCACTAAAGCCCAGAACAAATCCCCTTATGTGAAGACTTTACAGTAGCTCTTCCCCTGCCTCAGAGTAATAGGAGTTGTCTGTTATCTCTAGCTGGAAAATTAAAGTTTTACTTGGCCAAAGCCAAAAGGTAATACAATTCTCTAACCTTGTGGTTTCATCTGTTTATTACTTACTGTTTGAAAAGAAGACAATAAATAAAATATCGGCGCATGTAATATCCCCTTTTCCCTCCAGGGACTCATATGGGTTCCAAATTTCTGAACAACTTCAGTGTGAAGCAGTGTTTGCAAACGGTCCACCAGCTTCTTTACGCCTCTCTCATTAACCTTTTCAACCTTCCAATTCCTGTTTCTTGGGTC
>NW_011888846.1:3829666-3831612 GCF_000151845.1 Pteropus vampyrus | reverse complement strand
GCTAAAAGTAATACTAATTACTGTACAGTACAGCCTTTATGCAAATTAAGTCTAATTATCATGCATCACAATAATAACATGTCTATCACTATAACGTGTCAGATTAACTTTCTTATAAATTTTCCATAACGATTCTGAGCTTTCTTCATGTGCAAGAGTTGTCCAAGTAAAAAGAGTATAAATTAACAGGACTACACTGCTTTTCAAGTCCTGTGCCCATATTTCTACATGGTTGTTTATCTTTGTCTTTAGTGATTTTTAAACGGTCTTTATATATCGAGGAGAGAATCCTTTTATCTATTACATGTGCCGCAATATGTTTTCCAGTTTGTAATTTGTCTTTCAATTTTGATGGCGTATTAGACTACGCGGGAGAAATCAGCTTAAGTCCTTTATAATCATCCTCCATTTGCCCCCTTTCCATGCAGCATACTCTCCTGCTCTCACAATATTTTAAAAATACAGAAAAAGTATCCGTTACATCCATCAGCTGAAGCCTGAAACGCCTTTGAACAGGAACTAATCTTTCATTCCACAATTGCAGATAAATGGTTTACAAATGCATGGAGCTTTAGAGATAATGCATCTGTGTGTTCCAGGTAAACGTGTGTGATGGTAAAAGTCTTGCCCATGTTCCCCTTCAGAAAGCAGGAGAGAATGCAGTGCCAGAATGTGTGAGGGAGTGAGGCCACCACGAGGAGTTCCAGCGACCAAGACTGACCACCTCCTAGATCCTTCCCTGACCCTCCAGGTCTGAGTTAGGTATCCCTTGCCTGCACTCCCACAGCATCCATGTATATCTCTGTCATAATCTCGTTTCGACACTGCTGCTTACTTCTCCGTCTTGCCCTTTTTACTCTAAGATGCTTGAAGGGCAGGGATCACATCTAACTAGTCCACCATTGTATCTAGAGCACTATACCTCGTAGGTTTTTAATAAGCATTCACTGGATGAATGAGTAAAGGAATCAATAAATCAATAAACCGATATAATTCTTTTCCTCGGGGCTTATGTGCCTGGATCACTATTTCTGTTGTAAAAAGACAGGAAGGGACTGGACTTAAAGGAGAAGAGACAAGCTGGAAAGATGAGTGCTCTGGAGTTGACCCAAAAGGCCCCCAAAATAAATTCCCCAACGGAACTCGACAAACACCAGGCCCTCCCTCAGAATTCAGATTCCATTACACCTGGGTGAATGGAGGGAAAGCCCCCGACACCCCAGCTACCCTAGCCAACTGAGATCCTCCAGTGCCTCTGGGCTCAACCCTGAGCAAGGGACAACTGAGCTTTTAGGAACTGCCCAGAAGAAAAGACTGATCACTTAGGGGACCTCGTCCAGGCCAGAGCTGCACTGATCTGGCTTGAACCTCTTGACCTTCTGGGAAATTCGCTGAGCTTTCAGTCCTCCATTAGCTGACCTAAGCACCACGTCTGCTCTCTGGACCGGGGACCCTGTGCAGTGGATCTCAGAGTCCTGTCTAGACTATGTAGGCTGTCCCCCACCCCCCGCCCCCCACCCGGGGCTGATCTCTTTTCTGGACTTCCTGGTAAGTTCCGCGGGACTAACTCTGCGCTCCACGGAGTCCTGGTACCTGGTGCAGGCACGCAGCGCCCCACCCCCGACCTCCGTAAATACTCAGCCCTTGCCTGCCTTGAGCAACACGACCTCGTAGGCTCTTCCAGGCCAGGTCTGTGAGCGTGCATGGCACACTTGGGCTTTATGCTGTTTGGGTTCCTTCTTACCTCCAGCGCGGTGTGTGCGCCCACGCCCCTTCCCTCTGCCTTCGAACTCCGGCTGCCCAGGTGCTTTACCCCGGGGTCTAGACTCCTGCTGCCCCGGCATCGGCCTGCGTTCCACCTCCCGGGTCCTCAGTGCTCCTTCTGCCTGGGAACCACCCGGGCTGCCTCTCAGATCTCAGGCCCATCCCGCTCTGACAGCCGACCC
>NW_011888846.1:3818516-3828526 GCF_000151845.1 Pteropus vampyrus | reverse complement strand
AGCAAAATGGGATTGTATTGTATCTTTTTCAAAGGACTGGCTAGGGAATTAATGAAAGACTCATATGAATCACTTAGCATGGGTCCTGGCACTTAACAACATTAGCTCTTATTATTTACTCATGCCTTTACATCTTAGTTATTCTTTAAGAAAATCATTCCAAAACAATCCCTCTATTAAGTGGCATCGAAGGGCAATGTGTTTTACCTGTCCCAGGTAATATGACTGCATTTCGCCTGAAAGGACGTTTCATCGAATGAAGGGCTGTACCTGGAGCTTCTGGTAGATGAAGAAGGGAAGTGTTTTAGGGTAAGTGGGACTCATAGATCCCTGATAACAAGTGATAACAACTGTCCTAACATGTGGATAAAGACCCTGGCTTGCCATCTGCATCCCTTAAAGCCCCAAGCCTGGAAACCGACAACCAGGACTTATTTTCATAGCTCTGTTAGAAAGGAAGG
The DNA here is from genome assembly GCF_000151845.1 of Pteropus vampyrus. NCBI lineage: Eukaryota > Metazoa > Chordata > Mammalia > Chiroptera > Pteropodidae > Pteropus > Pteropus vampyrus. Next base: position 3,828,065 of record NW_011888846.1, on the reverse strand, counting down.
TTGTAACAGATCATTTTATTTCCCTGTTCATACTATATAGTCCATTCTTTTTAATTTTGCTTAAAAGAGTTAAAGCGTGACCTGAATGGCTTAACCGAAATACCTAAACACATGGGCTATTTAAAAACTATAGAAATGTTTATTTTTCATACTTTTATGTTTTTTTCTATGCCCAAATCAATTCCACTGTTCCGCTAAACACTGACATTAGTTTTGGCAGACCTTTTTTAAAGAGGTATTTTTAGTTCTTCCAAAGGCTGCTACTTTTTCATTTATTTCCAGTTTATTTAAATTCTACACCAACACCAAAAACCCTCCTAAGGCAAGCCCCATCCTGAACTGCCGTCCTGTTTTGATTAGCAGGGCTATTTCCTAATGGAAAGCCAATGTCGTAACATTGTTCCTTCCCTGCATTTTATCAGGCACTCCCTTGGCGAAGTCCTCTTTGCCTGTTAATTGTCCGAATTTATTTTCTTCATTTCTCTTATTAAAGCAGAGGTGGCAGACGGGGCACGGGGCAAGATCGCTATACCTCAGCAACCTTCAAAGTCATCTCTAATCGTATAATCATCTTCATCTACCAGCCAGCCTCTCTTCTCCCCTGCCTCCGTTTTTCTCTGTTATTCAGAAAATCCTTTCTCATTCTCATTTGCTCACATTAATTCGCCCTGCTCTTTGGCTGCCCTAACTTGAGTCGCATATTCTCATTTGATTTCCTCCTGATCTTTTCTTTTCCAAGTCAGATTTCTTCTTCGCTCATGGGTTTTTAAGCCACCCTTTGTAAATCCACTTTGCAAAGAGCAAGCAATCTTCAGTCTTCTTTTCCAGAGCAATTGTAATCCACTATGCTTTAATTATAGTGTCTATTCAGATATTCGAAATTCCATCCAGTTATAGATTTTAATACTTCTTCCTTCTGCACCATATTTATTAGATTGATTAATTCCCCAAATGTGCTTTTTTGAAGTTTAATACGCTGGGTCTTTGAAGCCACTACTTACTTAAAGAATTCAAGAAGATCATGATTACTGCCATGGATTTAACTTTATAATTCAGCAGTTACTATTCCCAGTAGCTCTGGTGCTGTTCCACTCTTAGTGTGAGCTGCCAGCATCTTAGTCGAAATGCTGCTCTCCCCCTATGTGGGGGCACACGGTGATGAATATGGTTTTGCCTATAACCCATGGAGATCTGCACCCAGGAAGTTTCACGAAAAGATCAACGAATTAAGTAAGGATTGGCTTCTTTTTTATTATTGTTCATGCCAATCTTGTTTGATTGGTAATAAGTTGAAGCAACTCACACTGTTTATTTGGACCTTCTTTTCCATACCATATAAGTAAAATGAGGTAAGAAGGCTAGGTGGTTTCTTAGACATCGTCTAGCTCTTGTAAATATCATGCTTCTACAAGTCTAATTTATTCTCCAAAATTATGGAGTTGTATTTCTGGCACATTAACCTGAACTATGGAACACTTTATTGTTTAAAAGTAAATATTTTATTTTAGATATGTTGAGTAGTTAAACCCATCTTATCTTTTTTAACAGCTTCATTAAGGTAAAACTGACATACAATAATATGCACATATTTAAAGTGTACAATTTGATGAGCTTTGTCACATGCATTAAGCCATCACCACAATCAAGATAGCAATCATCATCACCTTACTTTGGGATTAGCTAAGTATCCCTTATGATTCCATATTATCCACCTTGTTGGATATTTAGCTAGAATTCTTTGTAGTATTATTTCAGTAGTGGCTCCAAGGTTTGTATAATACACATCTTTAACTTATCGCAATCTACCTTCAAGTGAAATTATACCATTTCACGTATAGAACAAGAACCTAACACCATAAAATGTAATTTCTTCTCTCCTGGCCTTTGTGATATTGTTATCATACAATTTGCCTCTATATATCTTATAAACTCCAACATACATTATTATTTCTGTCATTTTTTTTCAAAAAGTTAAAATAATTGTTTAAAGTCTTATATGTACCCACATAGTTACCATGCTGATGTTCTTCGATTTTTTGTGTAGATCCATATTTCATTGTATCGTGTTCCTTCTACCTGAAGAATTTCCTTTCTTGTGGGAGAATATAGTGGTACCAAGTGTTTTCAGTTTTTGTACACCTGAAAAATCCTCCTTAACCTTAGCTTTTGAAACATATTTTCGCTGGGTATAAAATTCTAAGCTAACAGTTGTTTTCCATCAGTACTTTAAATATTGCTTTACTCTCTTGCATTGTTTCTGATGAGAACTCTACTGTCATCCTTAACTTTGTTCCTCTGTACATAACGTATCTTTATTCTCTGGCTGCTTTTAGGATATTTTTCTTTATCACCAGGTTTTACACAATTTGATTATGATATGTGCTTTGATGACATTTTCTTCATGTTTCTGGAGAATTTGTTGCGTCTTGGAATTGTTCATCTATAGCTTTCAACAAAGTTGGACAATGTTTGACCATTATGCCTTCAATTCTTTTTGGTGCTCTGCTCTCCTCTCTTTGAGGACTCCAATTACATGCCTCTTAGGCCATTGGACACATACCACAGTTAGATGCTCTGGTCATTATTCCCAGTCATTTATCTCCGTGTGTCTCATTTTCGATAGTTTCTACTCTATGTTTTCATGTTAAATAAGCTTTTCGTCTGCATCTGTTGAATCTGCCATTAATCCTATCTCACGTTTTTCATCTCAGAAACTGAAGTTTTTAACTCTAGAAGTTCTTTTTTTTTTTTTGCATTTTCCATAATACGATCCTTAAAATGCTCTATCTTTTCTTAGCTTCTTGAGTATATGGAATGTCTTTGTCTAGTAACTTTGTCCTCTAAGCCATTTCTGGGCTGGTTTTAATGAATTTTTCTCCTGAATATAGATTATATATTTTCTTTTTTCTTTGCATGCCTGATAATTTTTTATTGGATGCCATTCATTGTGAATTTTATCTTAATGGGTACTAGATATTTCTGTACTTCTATGAACATTCTTGAACTTTGTTCTGCTTCACCATTAATTGACTTAAAAATAGTTTGATCCTTTCTGGCCATTCTTTTAAGTTTTAGGCAGGACCAGAGTGGTGCTTAGTCTCAGACTAATTTCAATGTACTACTAAGGCAGAATCCTTCTGACAACTCTACCTGATGTCCCATGAACTAAGAGAGTTTCCACCCTGGTGGGAATAGAATACATTCCCAATATGGTGTGAGCTTTGGAGATTATTCCTTCTAAACATGTCAAGTTATCCCTTCCCCAGCCTTGGGCAGTTTCCTTATACGCATGTGCCGATTAGTACTCAGCTGAAGACTCAAGGTGGACTCTCTGCAGATCTCTAAAGCTCTCCATGCAGCCTTCCTCAGAGCACCCTGCCCCCCACAATCTAGCCACATTGGCCTCCTCAGACTCCCAGCTCTGTCTGCTCAAATCAGGGAGACCACCAAGATTTTCCTGCATTCCCCTCTCCCTATACCATAGCCTGGAAAATCTTCTCAGTAGTCTGCTAGAATAACCATAGGACTCACATCATTTGTTTTCTATCTCTCAGGGATCAGTGTCTTTTTACTTTGAAGTCTAACATCTTACAAACCATTGTTTCATACAAGTTGTCCATGAGAGTAGATAAATCCAGCCTCTGCTACTCACGTTGACCAGAAGCATAAGTCATCCACCTGACCTGGAACTGCTATAAAACTCTCATTTGATGAATATCCCTGTAAGCATTTAATGGCTATTTGTCATGGACCACCCATTTGCCTTTCAATGCTACAACTTCAAGTCATTCTCAACAATCTTCCTTAGCTCTGCATCTAAATATATATACTTTCTGTTTCTTTTTTACATTTATTGTTTTGTTTTTTCTTCAGTGAAGAGCTTCATTAAAACATCATTAATGCTTATTATTTTCTTTTTCCATCTTGGTTTCCACTATTTGTAAATCGCAAAGTGACAGAAGACGAAGGAGAGGCAAGCTCATCAGTATGACTTAGCTTCAGTTTCAAGAACCCGGAAACAAAGTTTAAGTCATATTAAAGGCCTCATTCTGAATCTATTTTATATGTTTCCTATTTACCCATTTGGTGATGACTTCAAGGATAGGGAAAGATTGCGCATAAGAGAAACCCCCTCTTCCAATTATTCACTGTTTCCAAAGTATAAACTGGCCCCCATGTCACAACTCCATAACTGAATTGTAATGATCTGTGCAAAACTGGTTCTTATTTCTTTAGCTCCTTTTGTTCCTTATATATCTTTCTATTCCATCTAACATTTAATGGTTGAATTTCAAACACACACATACGCATATACCTACCGAACCCTCTGTTCATGCCAATGTACACTATTTCTCAACACATTTTTTTGATGCACTATAACTTTAAAAAAAAAAAAAAAAACTAATGCTACAAAATAAATAAATGATACCAGAACTGAGGTCCTGGGAGAACCCATTCAATCGAAAGCCTGTTAAAAGACAGTAAAACGTCCTGTGCCCTAGGGGGAAAAAAGTGCTGTAAAGCCCTTAATTTTTGTTGCCACAGTTAGACCAGCTCTACAGTACACAATAGAGCAAAAGGCATTTCCTTTCATCTAGTTCCTGTGACTTCTCCACGTCCCCTTGACTTTACATCAGGTGACAGAAAAAAAGTTTTCTGTCCCAGCTCCCGTCTTCCCAGTGTGCCTGTCCTCCACGCTGACACACCGCTGTTTTCTGTTCTCCCAGAGGCAGAGCAGCCTTCAAACTCGCGGATGAGGCCCATGCTGGCAGCCTGTCAGGAGCCCAAGGGCCCTCGTCATCGAGGAACAAGGGAACCCCGCTGCCTCTCATTCTGAGGCCCAACACATGCCCACCGTGCATTGTCAGGACAATTAGGATCAGCCAGACCCTTTCTGAGCTCAGCTGCCCAGAGACATAGAAGGGTCACCTGGTCCACGAAGGGCCCATTTGTCCCAGACCCTCTCCCACTCAGAACAACCAGATAAGCAAATGAAGAAATGCTAGCCCTCGCATTTTCTCAAAGCTGTCTTCTGCCTGCCAGGTTGGACCTGCGTAACTAACACAGTCAGCCTTATGAGGTGGGCCTTCTAGATGATGCTTTCAAGGCAAGTGACCAACGTAGTCCACTTCCTATCCCTGGAAAAGGGTACAGGGTGTGGGAGAGACACCATGACCTTCTGGAATGTAACAACCTTATTTGGTTCTTCTTTAAATTAATACATTTCCTCTACTCGGAAAAAAATAAACAGCTTATCTTGGAGTAACTATATTCACTTATTTAACAAATGCACCGGGCCCCTGTTCTGTACCAGGCCCAGTGCTAAGACGTGGACATGTGGCAGTGAACATGGCAGACGTGGCCCCAGCCTTCTCGGGGCTCTGGAAGAATTCAGGCGAGTCCAAAAGCCCTTGCAACAGTGATAAAGGACTACATGACAGGAGAAGCAAAGGATGTAAAAACACATTAAGAGGGGCACTCAGTCCGGGCCTTGCAAGTTCATGGAAAACATCCCTGTGGAAGTCACTCCTGAGCTGAAAGCTGCAGGACGGGGGGGATCAGGCTGCAGGACAGGGGGGATCAGGCTGCAGGGGGCGAAGGGGAGGGGTTGGGAAGAGAGTGTTCCATGCAGACTGACCACCAGGAAATGGGAATGGACTGTGAGTGGCTTCTCAAGATTGGAGTCCAGGGCGGGCTTTTCCTCTCATTCACCTGGCTAAGGTGCCTGTGTGAGGTCTAATGGTCTTCCAGCAGCCTGTGCCCATCCTCGCCGGTGAGGTGGTGAGGGCAGAGGAAGACTGTGCATAAGAAAGGAGCTGAGGCATGAGATGAAAAGGGGACTTTCTTCAAAGATTCAAAGGAAGTTCATGGTTAGGTTCCCCATATCTGGTCCAAAGCACCAACCTTCTGGCCTGGCATCCTTTATAAGGGAATCTCTGATTCTACATCAAATGCCAGGTAGGGCTTTGGAGTAGGTCCAGAGGCCCAGAGCTACAGACATCTTTTAAATAAGTCAAATAGACCAATAAATCATGCAGAAGTACAGAGGCTGCTGAGGTCAGCTTGTTACCTTCAGGCTTGGTCTGCGCCAACTACTCTGCTTGCTTAGGAAGATGGGGACAGCTGAAGGCTGATCCCACAAGCCTTGGGCCTGCGCTCGGCCCACCTGCCACTTCCCTCTGTTCCCTGCTCCTTCCTCCTGCTAAGGACGTAGAACAGTCCCTTTGAGCGCTTCCTCCTGTTGTCAGTGCGATCTCACCCTCTAGCCATCATCCTTCTGGCCCTTCTTCCGCTCCTCTTCCAGCTGTGTGCCACGCATCGGCTTTGACAGCCTGAAACCGGCGGTGCCTCCATGAAGCACCAGTCCTGGCTGAGGGTTGCAAACAGATCCTCTAAGAAATAGTGACCACCCTGTGTCCCCTAAGCCTACAAATGTTCAATACCTGGGCTGTGATTTTGCTAGGGAACTCTGGTTCCACACAGGCCCATCGGACTGCAGAATCGATGCCTTTTCCCATAGAGCTGGAAATGTAAATAGAGAAAGAAAAATGACTATATCTGTGAAAGACTCATGGAGCCCCGAAGGACCTAGGTATGAATGGACGTTAAATATGCAGTCTCGTCTCTAACTCTGGAGGCGGAGGCCCAGAGTGGGCCTGACTTACTCCACCGGCAAAACTCCGCAAGGTCGTCCCACGTTAATTTCTCTCCCATGAATAGTTTTGCCTTGATATCAAAATGCAGCCTCTTTTCTCCCCACTTATGAAAACAGACGCATTCCTACCCCAACCACAACATCTTTTGGCTCCTCCCTCTCCCCGGAGAATCTTTCTTTCCCTATTTTAAAAGTCAGTGGTTTTATGTTAGCCCATTTTTTATCAAACAAATAATAACTATGATAACGCCAACAGCTAATATCTACTGGCTGCCTATTGTGGATGCTTTGAGAGCCTTATGGACGTCAGCTCCTGGAATCTTCACAAACCCTATGAGGCAAGTTTTATTAATTCTATTTCGTAGAGAGAAAACTGAGGCTCAGAGAAAACAACTTGGCTGAGTTACACTGTGTAATTAGCAAAGCTGGGATTCAAACCTAGGTCCCTGAACTCAAAGTCCAGGCTCATCTACTGCATAACAGAAAAAGAATTTTAATATACATTTAGTCTTGAACCCAAGGAAGTCCTGATATCCCTTTAAATGTCAGCGATCCTGGCTTAACTTCAATTCCCCCAATGATTACATGAGAAGGTGTGTACTTCAAGGCAAATGAGGCCATTTCCTAAAGTACAGAGAAGAGGAGAAAAATACATTGAGTGCCTTGTAGGGGCCAGGGGCCTTTAAGCATTTTATCCTATTGAATCTTCACAACCGCCATGCAGGGTAGGTATCATCACATCAATTTTTCCAATGAGGAATTTTAGATAACTTCCTATGACTCATACCCATTGTCACAGACCAAGTAAGTCGTAGCAGAGGTGACCTGCATCACTGACTACCAAGCTCAAGCATCGTCTTCTAATCCCAGCTGTCACCACACACACAGCAAGCAGAGACACTTCCCTCGCCATTAATTTTTATAAAATGCCTGACATGAAGGGCAGTAACATGTTACTAGGTGGTGCCTTTTATCCCTCTGAGGCGGACCCACACAACCTTGACCCCCGACTTTGTCCCTGACTTCCGTCTATCCCAAGAGGCACGCACCTTCACGGGGCCCTGAAGTCATGTCCATCCAAAAGTAAAGGTAATTCTTAGAGTGTCTCTTCCAATGTGGCCCAGCAAACGCTATGTACCTATCACACCAACCTTCTCTCAGGTTGTAACTATATACTCTGGACAAACCCATAAAGAAAAAATAAAAATAATCTGAAGACTCTGAAGGGTGAAAAACTAATCGGGCAGATGCGAGGGGGGTGGCAGGACTCTGAAGAAGGAAATTGCAGGCAGTGAATTTCCCACTTTTATGACTAATAATGAGTCGAAGTTTTATATGATGGTTTAAACTAAAGTAATCAAAACAAATAGACATAATCTTTCTGGCCCGAAGAACAAAAGGACAGAGTTGGGCACAACTATAGCCACTGGAAAGAGGGAACCCCAAGAACAGAAGAGAGTCAGAGAGATGGAGCCCCATATTCTGTGTATAAACTTCACCTTACCCAAATCTCTGATCACTCTTGAACTACATGGTGCCAGATACTCAATAGCAGTTTGCCTAAAGATAAAAGCATTACACTTGGCTGTTGACCGAAAGACAGAATATGCAGCTTAAATCCAACCAAATTAATTTCCTGGTACCACAAAAAGCATACCTTCTTCAGAGGTACATAACTGATTTTGGAGTGTCCACGACAAAACAGCCACAATGTTGAAAGTAAAGTCATAATTATATGACATTCTAAGAACTATGAAAATTCAAAGAGCAAAGAGAAAAAATTATCAGTAGAGATAAATAACAAGTTGACCCGGACATTGGAATTAGCGGAGAAGGATTTTAAACTGGCGATCGTAACTATGCTTAATGATATAAGGTAAAATATGCTCACGACGAACAAATATAGGAAATCTCAGCAGAGAAACTTTTTTTAAAACTATAAATTCTGAAACTGAAAAATACAGATTCTAAAATTTGAAATTCACAGGATGGGCTTAATAGCAGAATGAGATGACAGAGGAAAGAGGGAACTTGAAGATAGGTCAAGAGAAATTATTCAATCTGAAAATCAGCCGAAAAAATTATTTAAAAATGGACAGAAGCTTAGAGCTGGGGAAAATATCATACATCAAACACATGCATAATTGGAGTGCCAGAAAAAGAGGGGAGAGACAATGGGGCAAAAAAAAAATATCTATTTGAAGAAATAAGGACCGAATTTTCCCAAATTTGATGATAAACAGATTCAAGAATCTCAGGGTTGCAAGTAAGACAATTATGAAGAAAACCATGCCTCGGCATATCATAATCAAATTGCAAGAATGAGGACAAATTAAGGCATTTTCAGATATTTTTTAAAGTGAGATTCCATCACCAACAAATTTAGACTATAATAAATGCTAAAGGAAGTTCTTTGGGCTGAAAGAAAATGATACTAGATAAAAACTCAAATCCTTAGGAAGAAATGTAAAACACTGGAAATAGCAAATATATGAGTTAATATAAAATACTATTTTTTCCTTTTAATTTCCGTAACATACATGACTTTAAAGGAGATTTATGTAGATTTAATACATACGACGACTATAACGTAAAGGCCTGGTTGGGGCTGAGAGAGGTAAGTGAACCTGTACAATTGCAAAGTTTCTACATTTTACATAAATTGGTACAAAATCAACTCTTACTTGATTGTGGAAAGGTAATGACTTATATTGTAGTCCCTAGAGCAACCACTAAAAATGCCCCCAAAAATGTAATTTAATAAATAATGTAAAATTCCAAAAGTTATTTAACCCAAAGAAAGCAGGAAAGCAGAAACAAAGGAACAAAAAACTGAGTGTATAAAGAGAAAACAATAATAAAAGGCAGACCAAAATCCAAACGTATCAATAATT
>NW_011888846.1:3801388-3817566 GCF_000151845.1 Pteropus vampyrus | reverse complement strand
TCAATCCCGTTACCCTGCAGGCATCACAGAGGATTCAGATGCAGATGGTCCACAGATGACAATCCAAAGACTCCAAGGTTAGGGACTCATCAGATGCAATAATCCCCTCTGCAGCACTGCAGACAGTAGCCTTCCAGCACTTCCACCTAGTAAGTAAGCGCTCATTACCTGCTCGAGCAGGCTATTTGTCCTCCATTAGCTGACTGTTAGAAAGTTCTTCCTTACACGGGGTCCAAACAGACTTCCTGAAATTTCTGAACATTGATTCCCATTCTCCTTTGTGCAACTCAGCATTTCAGCATCCATGGCCTGAGCCACAGGTGACAGACAGGCAGTTTAGGTTAGGTGACAGTTCAGAAGACTTGGTCCCTATAACAGTTCTTGCTCACCTATCACAAAATAATGAGTGTGTTATTTAAAAAAGGGTGCATTTGTGGAGAACGAATGTGTTCAGAGAAGGCTTTTTTGAGAGGATGGAGTTTGTATTAGATCTGAGGATGAACAGAAGTTGACTGCGGTCACCAGGCACAGGCGCAGAGAACAGCATATGCGAAGGCTTGGAGGCAGGAGAGAACTTGGCACACACGTGGATCAGGAAGGATGTTTGTATGGTGGGACCGTGAATGGTCGAGATGAGACTGCAGAGGTAAACGAGACTGCTCTCATGGTAAGCATTTCAGTAGGAAGCCATTAGAGGATGAAAAGCAGAAAGTGGCATAATTCACATTTGAAAGGATTACTTTGGCTGTCTTTGGAGAATGGATTGGAAGGAGACAAGAATGAAGAAGGTCACTTAAGAAGTATTTGCCCAAGTGAGAAGTACTGGTGGTAAAAACGAGCCTAGTCTGGGAAAGAAGTTGAGAAAAGTAGATGACTTGAAATATACTCAGGAGTTAGAATGAGTATATCCCATGAGAGAAGAGGCCATGTGTGTTTTGCTTAGCAATGCATCTTCCCTAGCACAGTATCTGACACATAAATATTAATATGGTTGGTCCTCATTATTCACGGATTCTGTAATTGTGAATTCACCTACTCGCTCGAGTTTGCCCCCAAATCAATACTGGTAGCATTTGTGCCATCATTCATGGATATGTACATATGCAGACAGGTGACAATGTTGGGTTGCCTGACACACAAGTTTCTAGCTAGAGGCCAATGAGGTGACACTCTGCCTTCTTGTTTCAGTTCTCACACTGCAAACAGGTGTCCTTTTCACTATTTTTTTTTAAATTTTTGTGCTTTTTGTTGGTGCTTTTGCTGTTCAAAATGGTCCCCGAGTGTAGTGCTCAAGTGCTTGCTAGTGTCCTGAGTGCAAGATGGCTGTGAGGTGCCTTGCAGAGAAAATGCATGTAGTAGATAAACTTTGTTCAGACGTGAATAACAGTGAAATTGAGTTCAAGTATTCAACAACATATATTCAAGAAGCTGCCTTTAAACAGAAACGCACATAAAATGCATTGAGCAGTTGACAGAATGATGTGACCAGAGGCTCACAGGTACCTAAGCCTGTATTTTCCTAGGAGCGATGGTTTGGTATTCTGTAAATCTTGTGTTCTCAGTGACTTCACACAGCGCATAACTACCTCGAATAGCAAGAACTGACTATGACCTCTAATCAAACAAATGAATGCAAGAGATGTAACAGAACTTTCTCATGAATTGAGGGCTTTAGGCTTGAACAATTGCTTTTATCAGTGGCAGCATGTATGGAGAGAGGATATTTTGAGAAAGGAACAGGTTTGGGAGGAAAATTAAAAAATTCCATTTTTACATGTTTCTTTTGAGATGTCTGTAAGACATCCGAGTAGAGATGTCAGGTAGCCAGGTGTATATATGAGTGTGACTCTCAGAGATTTTTGGACTGGAGACATAAATTTTTAAGTTATCAGCATATAGATGGCACTGAGAGCTACGGGCATAGAGGAGATCATGAAGGAAATAAATGTAGGGGGAGAGGAGGGCCCGGAACTAAGCCTTTGAGCCCAGCCAGATGCAGAGAGCTGTGACCGGAAGGGAAGTGGACACCTGGGGAGTGTGTGGAGTCACGGAGGCCGAGAGAGAGCTATGCTGGGAAGAGCGTGGCCAGCCGTGGAGGCGGGGGCTGGGAGACTGATGAAAATGGAGGCTGGATTTGCCCTGGGATGGCAAAATGGAGAGGTCGTCAGTGACCTTGAGCCTTGAGTCAGTGACCTTCAGGGCAAAGGAACAGACTGAGGAATGAATGCAAGAGGCAAGAAAATAAAAACACAATTGGACAAATTTAGTAAAGCCTGATTCTGAAGGGCAGTAGACAATTGAGGCACTGGCTGCAGCAAACAAGGGGTCACGAGAGGGGTTTATTTTGCTTTCGCCTTAACTCGTAAAATGCTACAACGCGTGTGCAAACTGTTAAAAATACTGTGCTGAGCAAGGGAGAGACTGATGATCTCGAAGAGAGGAGAAAAATGAAGATCTTAAAAATGGAGGTAAGAAAGGAGGACTCCTTTAGAGGAGCTAGCCTTTGTTACAAGGAGTGATTACCACCCTTGTCGCACGCGTGCGCGCGCGCGCGTGTGTGTGTGTGCGTGTGTGTGTGCATGCGTGGCACATACACACACATGCATATTCAGACACACACCTATACTTCTGCGATTGATATTGTAACTTAACGTAAGACTCTTCACATCGTCCTATTAGCTTACTGATTTTCGCCAAAGTTTCAACAGCACAGATATTTTCCCTCCAGGCGCTCTAAGTTTGCATCCTTTTTTTCCATGTTGCAGCCTGCAGACCTTTGCACTTAATTTTCTATAAAGTTACCCATCTGGGGTTTTTCTAAGTCTCTGACTCTTAGTTCCTTCTGGAAACTTATCTTCTATTCCCTTCTTCGAGCTTCTAAAGATTTGAGTCATGTCTTTTTTCTACCAGAGGTACTGCCTGAAGGCTGATAACTAACCTGGGACAGCTGCGTGCTCCAGCTTCTCTGCCACCTCATGGGCAAAGTGTCCGGAGCATCACTGCCCACAGGAAGGGCAGCCTCAGCTTACAGCAAGGGCTACAGTTTTTTTTTTTAGAAACTTCATTTCTAGCAGTTGTATGCTCAGCTATGTTCACCAGTGTTCAGAATTCATGACTGTGCTAATAACTTTTAAGATTTACATCCCCCATGGATATGCAACTCTCTCTAGATCTACCACAGCACATGACATCCAAGGACCTACTCTGCGTTCTGCTAGCTGCTTTAAACATTTTGTCTCATTTACTTCTTATAGCACCCAGTGAGGGAGGTATCATCACTTCCAGTGTATGGAGTAGAAAACTGAGACTTAGGGATCATGCAGCTAGTAAATGAGGGAGTTGGGATTTGAACTCATGCACACTCTAAAGCCTAACACCTTCCCACTCTTCCAGGCTGTGACATGGACAGTAGTGCCCTCTTGGCATATCTTTTTATCCACCGTTCTATTCCATGTATGTTCCAGATCCCTAAATCTGCAGAGATTGCCGTGAAGGAAAATACCAGTTCAAATCCAGTCACACCCCATCCGGCTCAACACCGCTCCAGTCAGTGAGCGGCACCTGCAGCCTCTGGAAGGTTATGATTGTGTTTCCTCTTTGTATAAAACCACTACGCACCGCAGCTTTAACCCTTCTCTGCAATCCGAGTAACAGAAATAAGATGGGGGTGGAAGTATTTTCAGTCTCTGGCAAATTAATTGGCGCACTGTGAAAAATGATGTTGCAGAAGAGGCCCAGTCTATGTAAAAGTGAGTAATAAATCATGAGATTCAGCTCAAGGAGGAAACGGCACAATGACTGGGCGGGGGCCGCCTTGGTTTAGAGCACCCTGCTCGTCTGTGCACAAGGTGGTGGGAGGGATGGCCTCGTGCTTTAGGTACTGGCGAGAGACCAGGAGTGCCGGGCCAGACGAGAGAGGAAAGATGGCTCCATGCAAACGGAAGAAGCAGAGGTGAGCTCTCAGAGCGTTAAGAAACGGCGCCCCTGAGGGCGAGCGCGCAGGAGGCCCCGGGCCTGGTGGGAAGTGTGAGCCTCGAGATGCGGCCAGAGTGAAACCACGGCCGGAGGGAGGGGTGAAGAAGGCAGGAAGCTGGGGACAGACTCTGTAAGCCTCAGGGAGCCACGAGAGGAAGGTAAGGACTTTCTTTGAAACAAGATAAAGGAAGTACAAAGGCAGACGAAGAAGTGATTGATAACAATTAAAGATGAGAGCAGGTACCCATCTTATGCCACTTGATACCCTTTTAAAACCAAGAGTACAGAGTTAGGTTGCTAGAGATCAATTTACACTTTATTCTACTTTAATAAAGAGGGCTCTGATATTTTTTTAAGCAGATGTGATTTGATTATGTGCTAATCTCAGCCCAATTAATAGTGTTACTCAGACTGTCTCCAAAGTACATCAAAACAACTAGTTAAAAAGAAAGAATTAAGTCAAATCCATTTTTGGCATTAGCGTGTGTGCTGGGAGCATACCTGGGGACACTGGATTTCACAACCTCTCTGTGACATTCAAACCACCTTGTGTGCGTAGGCACAGGCCCAAGACAATGACAGCCAGGATTTCAAATCTAGCTTCTCACAGACCCTTCATCCTCCACAGAGGCAGGAGACACACGGCGGTGAGGTTTGTCTAATTAATGGCAAAAACGTGGGAGTAAAAACCCACAGCACCACCTCAAACACTTCATCACCCTTTCAAACGATCTGAACAAAGAATTTTGTAGTGTGCAGTTGCACGGGACAGAGGGGGTGACGGCAACATAACGCTCACAAAACCACGGCGTGTGTGCTGCACATGCACACACGTGTGTGACGCGTGCAGCTCACATGAACATAGGTGCACATAGAGCACGCAGCATTCAAGGCGCACCTGTGCTAACTTAAGACGTGGCGAAGAAGAGGACAAATGGAACCTCAGGAAATAAAAAGTTTAAAATTAAGGTTCTTGATAATTGTTACCTGAAGTCACCTGCTCCATAGTAAGATCATTACCATAACTATTACTGTTAATATTAAAAATGAAAAAAAAAACTAGTATTTGCATAACACTTTACATAAATTATCTCATTGGGCTTTGAAAGGTATTTTGCTAACATTTCCAATATATAGCCAAGCTACAGAGAACAAAAAGAAAAAAAAAATCTTCGTATCGGGGGGTTCCCAGGCTTTCTGTTACCAAAGACCCCCCTTTATTCTTTCCCCCATAAGGTTTCCTATTTTTAATGTCTTTGTCTAATTGACAACGTTTATTAAAGAATATTCCACTCCCCTATCTTTATTCATCAACGAATAATCCACATTACCTTGCTGAGCTAATTAAATTCCATGAACAAGGCGTGTGAGTTACACTCTTATGCCTTATTATCAGTAAATGAATCTAGTTCGGCTTTCTGATATAGGGAAGATGACTTTAAAGTCTCCGTCCCTTAAAAGACTTCCAGGGGTCCTAGGGCCCAAGGCAGGAAGGCACTGATTGAAATCTCAGATAATATTTAATTTTCCCCCATTCTTTTTAAACTATATGTTAATAGAGGACGATTTTAAAAATTTTAAAAGAAAACTCAGAAGTCTCTCAAACCACATATCACAAAGCAATTATTTGGGAACACACACACACAGGAAGGCAGGCAAAGAATTAATCACTGGCAATACTACTGTCTCACCGAAAACACGCTCTGGCGTGGCAAAGCTGTTCCTAGCACTGTCCAGCAGAGTGCTGGGCTCTGGCGACAGCTTGCCTGACTTCCTCTCCTGACTGCCACTTCCTAGTTGAATGCATGGGAAAGTTTCTAAGCTTCTCAGATCCTCGGTTTCTTCATCTGAAACACGGGTTCACAGTAGACCCACTTTTTAGGGCTACGTGAGGCTTCAGTGAGTAAATAGATATAAAGAGCTTTACATGGTATCTGGCACAAGGCAAGTAAGCAATACGTTTAAACTGTCATTATCATTTTAAGTACATGCTTTCAGGACCCGTGGCTGGTTCCCAAGCTTTTTCGGGCTCATGAAAAGGAAAAATCTAGTCAATCATGAAATCTGGCTTTACTGAACCTCTTGGTCTCAACGTTGTTAGAATAACTAAGCATCTCTGCTTTGATGTCCTGTGAGTCTTCAGAAATCTGAAGAAGAATGCTTCGAAGTTCTGGATGAAGGCTGTGGAGGCAGAATCGCCTCTGTTCAAAGAACTTCTCTAGCTCTTACCAGCTGGGAAGAGCTGAATATAGCCTGGAGTATATTAGCCAACTTCACGAAGCCTCAGTTTCCCCATCTATAAAACAAAGATCATAACTATCTCCCGAGGCATTGGAGATTTAATGAGATGATATGTAAACTCCTTAAGCACTTTATATGGTAAATCCCCTTCCCCTCAAAAAAAAAAAATCAGCTGTCATGATTACTATCCATTAACACATGAAATAATATTTGCTGAATCTAGTCCCTGGTGCAAAATAGAAAACTACTGAAATCCAAGTACATTCTCATTTACTAAGGCAAAGCACTTAGATAAACCGATAATTAGCCTTGGGTAGCTAAAAAGAAATATTACTAGTTAATCTGTTCATTATTTCTTTTCCCCTTGCACACGTTAACTGTGGCTTGATTTTGAACTATATCAATATTCATCAACTGGTTCAAAGGTTTTAACTGATCTACTCAGTTACTCCACAGGTTACTTCAGTAAAAGGACTGATTAGCAGTCGATTAGTAGCTAATTTAGTCAAAAGCATCCAACGGGTTTTGCCCTAATGGTTCAGTTATATCCTAGATCCTGCTAGAGACCTAGGGAGAGAAGAAATTCTTTGCAAAGATGACCGTGCATTTCCTTGCTTCTAAAACTATGCAGATGACCCCGTGTCCAGCCCAGCCCCCATTCCACGGCTGACGGTACATTTTGCCAACTTCTTTCTCCAAATCAAGTCTGACAGGGAGGGCCCTTCCCTTCTTCATGACTCTAAACTGAAGGCTTTATAGACCCGCTCCGTGTTTCTGTGGGGAAACCAAACCCTACCTAAATAATAAAAAGTGAAAAAGTTTCCCCAGGCAGACTGTCTCTTCCGCACCTTGATTAGCCGAGCAAAATGTAGACATAAAACGCAATTGCTTTTTTTTCCCAGATGCTAAAAACGTCAGCCTTGATTTACCCCGACACTCTGACTGACTCACGGCAGACATAAATCCTTCACACCCAACGCAATCATTTTTTGACCTGCTCAGCAGTGGGGAGAGGGAGGGCTCAGCGTTCATCTTCCTCCGCCAGCACCTCAATCCCAATAACTTTCCTTTCATCTACCCCTGTGAGAAGCAAGGGCTAGAGAAGGAAAGGCAGAAAGGCACGTGTTTGTTGTATTTTTTTCTGAAACACCACGCCACAAGGGTTTTTTTTTTTTTTTAATTTATTAAGAAGGGAAGGGAAGAGGAAAACAAAAGGTATTTCTATAGCTCTCCTTCCTCACATCTGACCCACAGCCTCACCGAATCGCTGCTTCATCCTTGCTTAGGACAAGGCAGGAATTTCCTCCACTTGGGGAAGCAGCTGTCTTTCTGCTGCCGGAATAAAACCTAATGCCTTTCCGCTGGATATTTTCACAGAGCAAACATGTGACATCGCAGCGGCGGACAGCAGAGCCCTGAAATCTGCCTGTGGGCTTGGAAGCATGGCCTCCAGAAACTTGGCATGTGAAGCGCAGCCCACGAAACAAACGGGCACTGGCCGGCGAATGGAGAAGACATGGGGTCTGACCTCGCGTCTGCCCCTAACCAAGAGTGGCTTTGGACCAATCATTTCCATCTTCCTAACGAGGTCCCCGGATCCTTAAGGTGGTCTCATACATACCTGTCCCTCAAGTCTTCCTCCACAAGGATCTTGTATTTTGAAATGCTTCGAGCTCTCCTGAACAAGGAGAGGTGTAAATTGATGGCACCATTCTCCCTGCTCCCCATGGCTATGAGCCAGAAGAACGACACCCGTGGTCCCACAAGGGATGGTCTCTCCCCTTCCACATTCACCTCTGTCTCCTAGGCAGCCGTGTGGCATTCTCTCGCCAGCCCCTCCCCAAGGCTGTCATGGCCGTGTCCCCATTCCTCCTCTTCCTCCCATCCCTTGCCAACAGGTTTTCTTTATCATCTTCTCTTTCAGTTGAGTTTCTATCCTGGAAGGTTTTTAACAGCAAAGACCGTATTCCCACACCCAGCATAAGCATATGTCCAATAACGAGTTAATGAAATGGGCCCCTGTCGTTCCAAAGACTCAGTCTTCCAACCTTTGGCCGAATAACCCTAAGAAATCCATCCTAAATCTCCAGAGCTAAATGCTTGAGGAGTCTCCTCCTGCACACACTCCTGCCTATCCTGATTTTTTCCTCTTTGTCTTTCTCTCCCGCAGAGGTTAAGTGTGAAGTTAAATCCAGGGCCACTGGAGGAGGGCACAGGCACAGCTCTCCTGTATCACCATGATCTTCCTCAGCAGGCCACCTCCTCCGGCTGATCCCAGCCCCCGGCCCACCTCTACCTGCCCCACAGCAATTCGGGGGGTCTGTGCCTGCGTACATTCTCTTGGCCCTCTGGAATAGAGGGTGGTCTCAGAGTTGAGAGTAAGACACTTTGGAGTTCAGAACAGAATAAGGACGTGTTTAGGCACCACTTATATGAGTTCTTACGTATCCCCAGACCAGTTCAACACTAGAGACAAGTGTCTCCTAACATGGTGAAAGGTGAAGTTGAAGGTCAGTAACTTCAATCACAGCTCTTTGGTTAGGCTGGGTCCAGTAACGCTTTCCCGAACCCTACAGCTTTCTCCTGGCTCCAGCTGCTCAAGTAGGAGCAAAGTCACCAATGCCCCTTTCACGCATGCCCGAGATGGCCCATGAAGACCCATACCCCATGCAGAGATGAAGGAAACCCTTGAGAAGCTATCTATCTAGCTCAAAGTATACTGCCATCTGAGCTCCGTTCTGCAAATCCAAACGGAAAGAGGAGCAAAAATACCACCAGCGCTTGAGATGTTATGGAAACTGTGGCACATGCTCTGCTAGCCAGCCCCTGGTCTTGGAATTCGTACATTATTTAATGAGAAGGAAGACGCAGCCTAAATGAGCCAGAACAATTGCTTAAGGGGGGTGGAAGAGGAAGGATCGTGTGTGTGTTTTAATTTCTCATATCGTGCCCGTTAGTTTTGTTTCTTATTTAGGATACAGTATTAATCATGCTAATATTTTACAGCCGGGCTTCACTCTTCAGTCATTACTTTAATCAAACCCATCAGCGAACGAAGGGACACGTTACCAGGTGGGAATAACTGCTACCGCTCGCTGTTAATTACTTTGCATTTTACAGCAATCAGCAGCAGGGGCTGAGATCATAATAAATTCATGACTTATGGGCCCATAAAATCATTACCGTAGGAAAATATGTTTTATCGGGGATTCGATGGGCCACTGCTCAGAGAGAGATTTCTTGAAGGAAATGACACCCATGAAATTAAACTGATCCTTGCAGTCAGCAGAAATGCAAATGCACAAAGAGCAAAATTTTACTGTGGGATGAAGGAGCTGATGGGAGCCTGGACTGGGTGCAGGGTGAGTGGAGAGGTGTGTGACCTCAGAGGGGCGGGGCCTTGGAGGGGCGGGGCCAAGAGGTGCTGCAGGAAGAGGATGTGCTCCTAAGATGCTCCTAAGCAGGAAAAGCACTTAGAGCAAGAGAAGGAGAGAGACTGGGTGAGCCTGGGCTGCTCCAGAGATCTGAGAGAGCAGTCCTTTTACTACGTCATAGGCTCCACCCTCCCCTATCCTTCTTTATCACAGCCAACTGGTTCTCATGGCCTTGGGTACTGAGACTTGGGTGATACAGAAGCCAGAAGATGGCAGACATTACAGGCAAAAGGGCTAGTTAACAAATCATCCCTGAGAGAGTTAGAGAAGGGAGGGAAACTCCTGAGTACTCTGCCCTGTCCTCAGGCTACTCAAGTCATCTGTTTGATGGACAGCAGCACTCCTCAACTGAGGCAACCCTGCCTCCAGCATCTAACCCCCACTGCCACCCCAAACATCTCCAGCCTAGCCTGTGGGTCTTTGGCCTGTGGGAGGAAAATTAAACCCCTGGTGTCTGTTTTCTTTGGGGGTTCCTCTATCTTCAAACTTCTCCCAAGATGCACTCATGCCATTTGTTTGGAAATAACTATTTCCCTTTTCTTTTGCTTCTTCCAATTATGCTAGACAAACATGGGCCCTTATCGAGTGTTATTTAAGCATGAAATTATAACAGATCCTTTTAAATGCTAAGCCACTAAAAATAAGTCCTTTTATCAAAGAACACCAGGTCCAGATCTAATAGCTCATTAATTTCTGTAACTCAGACGAGAAGAAATTCTAACAAAATCCAAGAGCTTCCAATGGAAGGTTTATTCATTCTTCCTGGAATGATCACCATCCTTGTTCATCGTTATCACTATTGTTCACATTTCCGAAGGGCTAAGGAGGGGCTGTCCTCTCAACCAGGGCGAATAGCACAACTGAGAGGGATCAGTGTCACCAGAAAGATGACAAGGAGCCAAACATGGGTTTGAACCCCACTCTCACCACTTACTAGTTTGAGGTCTTAGGGAAAGCTGTGGGGTTAGGGAAAGCGTTACTAGCCCCAGGCCCAACCAGAGAGCTCTGATTACCTTCCTAGACCTCAGTTATAGATTCTGAAAAGTAGGGAAATTATACCTCCCTTTAAGTTAAGAGTTATTCGGGAAATAAAATGAGCTGTGTACACGTAGCACAAATAAAACACTAGGCAGCTCTTCTGATAAAGTTGATCCACTTCTCAGAAAGTCTCCACCACCTACCCCCCTACCCCCCAATCAGTCAAGGTAAAACCACCAGCTCTCTGAAGGAAGTCGGGATGCTGAGGAGCTGCCTGGGATGAGCTGACCCACAGGAACCTCGTGTGATAGCAGCCTGTTATATGGATTGAAGAATGAATGGTGTGGGACATTTGGCCATATTGCCACCCGTCACTGCAACTTGCAAGAATATGCACTGCACTCCTCTGCTCTTGGGACACTCTGAGCCTTGTAGAGAAGAGATCTGCCTTGGGAGCAAAGGGCAGGGACAGAAGACACCAAGCTCACTGGGACAGATGGAGATACCCTGAGAAGCTGGGCCTGGGCTCCAGGCTGTGTCGTCTCCTTTTTCCTATTATAGTCTCCTTCTCTTGCATTTACGTTTTGGAAACTATTGGTAATAAAGAGAAAGAGGGAGGCCTCTTGTCATCATTTGCCCCAGCATCCCATTTCCCTGGATCATGGGATGGCCCCAGGCATCCCCCCACCCACTTACCCCTCCCTAGGGGCAGTGCTGGCTGCAAATTCAGCAAGGCATTCTGCCCTTCTTAAGCCATCAGCTGCCACTTCAAACAATAAAAGCAAAGCTGGACCTGCCTCCCCTGCCTAGCCCCTAGCCCAGTCCATTCCCCCAGTATTAGAGAAAGAAAAACAGATGAGGAGCTTCGGATAAAATTAATATTTTTCATCAAGAAACGAAAGAATGCAATAACCCACCAGTGTTTCTTCTCTCAGGAGATCAGAGTTGCAATATGATTTTGGATCACAAGTGAAATGAGTTAGATGGATGCTGACCTTTTAGCCACATATGTGTTCTAGAGAAGTTGTGTACGTGAGCCCCTTACAGCAGCTCCTTATGAAGCTTCCTTTATGAAATAAAATAAGGAGAGATTCAGAGGTCTACAGTGTTTCCCCTCGTTTAAGTTTTTTTAAGCCATGTTGGGGCAGTTGTGGTGTAGTGGCAAGAACAGGACCAGAGTCGGCACAAGGCTTCAAGTCCTCGTCTGTCGCTGGTAGTTAACTGACTTGGGGTGAGTTAGGTAGCCTCTCTGACCCTCGGTTTCTCCACTTGAATTATTGGGATTATGCATCTACCTTTCAGAATTTAAAAAATAATAAAAAAATGGTTAATGTTTATAATACAACTATACCAGGATAAATATTCACCAATGCTCATGGTTTATTACCAAATCAGTACCTTGTTACTGAAAAAGCTCCAAGGAGCTATTGAATGAGTATGAGTGAGGATTCTAACCTGTGTTAGAAACCCCAAAAGAGTTTGTGCTATAAAACCCAGTATGTGGTACCAAAAGGCCTGTATCAATTAGGATCCTTTGGCTGCAAACAGAAAAATACTTATTATAGACATCTCCCATAGACAATGTATTCATTAAAGTAGATAACATATATAGCTCAGTAACTTAACTTTAAATCTCAACTATCATTGGATGCCATTATGAGGAATTTTAAAGAGGAGATTTCCCATAGCAATGCTGAGTGGGCAAAAGAAGACCTGAGAGACAAAGAAAGAATTAAAGCTCCATGTCTCTGTGTCTTCCATGTCTTCACACTTAATGCTCTAAATATGTCAAGTCATCTGGTCTACCAAAAAAAAAGAAAAAAGAAAAAAAGGACTGTCCATCATATTTAAATTACAGCATCGAGGTATTGTCCTTCAGATGTCATGCACGTGTACTATTTTTTATTTCCTATGTGCTCTAACACCTTATAGGAGTTTGATAAATACATTGATTGATACTGATGTTTTAACAGAAAAAACTTTAAGCGTATGACATTAGTTTGAGATGACAGTAGAGAAACTTTTTCTACAACAGGAGGAAGAGAAATAATGTTGTAAGACACCTATTTTGTGTCCTGCATTGTGCTAGTTATTTAAACATACTTATTACAATCAATCCTAAGTACAACCTATGAAGTAGGGGTGAATATACTGAAAGATGTAAGAGAATGCCAATGTATTTGTGTTATTAAAAGGAAAAGAGCTAGAAAAATAGAGATAAAGAGTGAAGAAAGAAAGGGAGGGAGGGAGGGAGGGAGGGAGGGAGGGAGACTGTACATATTAATATGGATAAATAAATATCAACAGACAACTACAAAATTTCTACACGTTAACTTCACCAAAAGTACACGATACCTCTATAAAGAAAATGTAAAACTCGAATAAGGGACAAAAAAGAGGATAATACACATGTAATAAATAAATGAAGAGAGTCCATGCTCTTAACCAGGATGAGTTAATAGTCTAAAATTGCTGATTACCTGTGGATTGATATATAAATTAAAGTGACTGATTTAAAATCTTCAAATTTCTGTGAAATATAAATAACATACTCTAACATATATATGGAAAAATATCTCTGCCAATAGAAGGCTAATTAGGAAGGTCTTGCCCTGCAAAATATTGTTATGATAGTTCAAAAAAAACCAACACCCTATGGTGTTAATACAAAATCAGGAAATAGACCAAAGGAACTAAAGACAATAATCAGAGCTCTATGATATTATAGAAATATAATATACAGTAAAGTACTAGTATCAATCAATGAAGAAAGAGAATTATTTAGTGATCTGGCAGAAATTGATTCACTAAGGAAAATATAACTGAATCCCTAATTAATATCACATAAAAGAAGTACAGGAGAATGTAAAAGTATAAAACTTTCTAAATAAAATTTCTAAGCATAAATCCTAAAACAAGAATTCAATGAATTATGGTAATTCATTGAAATCTTACCATTTAAAATGGTAAGAAATTAATATCTAGAACCTAGAACTGTAAATTAACATCAAGAAGAGAGCATCTCCATTAGAAAAATGGGCCACTAATATAAACAGACAATTCACAGCAGAGAAAATCCAATAGCTGAGAGCCTATCAAGAGATGCTCGAACTCATCAGTAGTCAGATAAATGCAAATTAAAGTAATGTTGAGATTTCACTCTATACCAATTAGCTTATCAAAAATTAGAAAACTGACTAATGCTGCACACCAGGGCAGGGAACGTGGGTATACTGCAATTCCCTTGCATTGCTGGTGGAAATAAAAGCCAATGCTGTTTTCAGGGGAGACAGTCTTGTACTGCTTACACTAAATGCACATGCCTTACGATCTAGAAGCCTGTTCCTAGATTATATATCTAAAAGAAATTTTCAAACATGTCCAAAAGAGAATGTGTTCAAGATGTTCACTTGATGGGTTATTTGTGTTCTATGCATATGGCAGCTCCTAGGGTGGTGCAAGTGACAACCTACTAGGCTGTACACGGTGGCCCGAACTTGGTCATCCATCATATGGAGAGTAAAGCATGGAGGATGAGCACTAGACTGTGTAGTATGATGCAACAGAGACGCATGTCTGTTAAGAGATCTTAAAGCATAGGTGGAAAAGTCAGAAATATTATGAGATACATAATACATAATATATATGCCTTTCAAAAACTAAAACTAAAGCATGTATGCAAAACAAAAATATTCTATAAGAACACATATTAACAAAATCATACACGTCTAAAAAGTAGATGAATGAATGCCTATGGGAAGGAGAAGCACAGAAGCTAGATACAGGGATAAAATTTAAAAATAAAATAAAATATAAAATAAGAGGGCCCTTCTCAGACTCATGACGATAAGGTTGATAAACTAGGGAATATGATTAGGTTGTAGTTTGCTGACCACTGATTTAGACCCCCTAAGATTACATCAAGTAAGTGCATTAAAGAACTCTTTGTTATACACACAATGTTTACAGACCCCCAAATCTGGTGATGTGGCCTAAAAAATTCCAGTGTACTTTTGTGAGCAATAGAATGGAATAGAGAACCAAAACTGTCTCAAACCATCCATGGGTTTAGTGTCTCAGATTCCAGTCAGAAGAGGAGGTACAGCGGAAAAGATCTCTTGGTTGAGTTATTCTTATTTAAACTCTACGAGTCTTAAAATGGTTACTTCTATGGGAACTACCGAATCCAGGAGAGAGGCAGGAGCTAGTTCAGGGTTCTGAGTCCTATTATGAGAATTTTTATACAAGCAGAAAATGACAGATACCAGGATTTTACATTACAGGCCTACAATCCTATAAATATCTTTTTCTTCTTCTGGGATGTGTGTCCGACCAAAACGTATGAAGCGATATGACAGTCTAGCAAAAGAGAATAGAGGCTTAAATGCCAGCTGAAACAATGTTCATTTCCTTTTTAAAAAAATCATTTGCACAGCTCTTTGAGACGTCAAAATGGATCTCTCACAGTTTGAGATTCATCCAGAAAAATCCCTTTGCAAAATATTTGCTGAAACACTATAATGTAGAAATTGCAAGGGATTAAGGCTCGTTCCATTTCTCCTCCCCCACGCTGACTTCTGAAGCCCAGCGCTTAAACCTGCGTCTGAGATCCAGACTCCAAAATCAACATATCCCTCTCCTACTCCCATCAGAAACTAAAATGTTACTGAAATGTCCCACTTATAACTAAAATCTGCTTGAGTGAGCGACCAACGGTCCTTCGTACAATCCTGTTAGCCCCCCAAACACCCCGGCCATGTCCTCCTTGGGCCTTCTCGTGTTCTAACATCAGTAAGATATTAGATTAGATATCAGGGTTCCCGCTCTCAAATCACAACCCAGCTCGGCCACTGAGCTCACGGAAGGGGGCAGCTGTGTGGCAATGACTCCAAGTGCCCTGGTTCAAAGCCAGGAGAAATGAGTTTGGGCCGCAGTGGCCTGGGCAGAGTCATGGCCAGGAGTCACCTTTTGCCAGCCCGAAAGTCCTGGAACAAGACACCAAAAGAGGGGTGCCGAACGGGGAGGAATGGCATGATGACTTTAACTACAATGAATGAGAAGGCCACAACGACCTTCGTTTAGGCATGGAATTTTAAAAGGCTTAGGGATTTTTCACTGGTGCTTGCTAACGTTTGTTTTTAATCCACTTTTCTCAGTAGAAATCCCTGTCACAAATATAGACATTGCAATCGCATTATTTCCCATTCAAGTATTTCAGCTTTCTTAAACTGCCATCTCATCTAGTTTTATTAGCTTCACCTCAGCCCTTGGGTTTACACTGACCCTATCCTCTATGGGACATACCTGGGTCTTAAAATGTATCAGCCAGCACTTCTCTATGTTGACTTCATCCTCTTGGCCTCTGCCTCTGGAAGAGTCCTCTCTATGCCTTGAGTGCTGTAAGGGGTTGGAGGGCGGGGAATGAGGAAGCAAAGGAGTTTTCTGAGGAGCGGTCCATTTGGATGTGGCCTACTTAAAAGCAATACATTGCTAACAAGAGCATCGCTGGCTGCCCATCACACCTGTCATCCCCAAAAGTTTAATCCCTCT
>NW_011888846.1:3799393-3801338 GCF_000151845.1 Pteropus vampyrus | reverse complement strand
TAGGGATTTTTCACTGGTGCTTGCTAACGTTTGTTTTTAATCCACTTTTCTCAGTAGAAATCCCTGTCACAAATATAGACATTGCAATCGCATTATTTCCCATTCAAGTATTTCAGCTTTCTTAAACTGCCATCTCATCTAGTTTTATTAGCTTCACCTCAGCCCTTGGGTTTACACTGACCCTATCCTCTATGGGACATACCTGGGTCTTAAAATGTATCAGCCAGCACTTCTCTATGTTGACTTCATCCTCTTGGCCTCTGCCTCTGGAAGAGTCCTCTCTATGCCTTGAGTGCTGTAAGGGGTTGGAGGGCGGGGAATGAGGAAGCAAAGGAGTTTTCTGAGGAGCGGTCCATTTGGATGTGGCCTACTTAAAAGCAATACATTGCTAACAAGAGCATCGCTGGCTGCCCATCACACCTGTCATCCCCAAAAGTTTAATCCCTCTGTATTCAAAAAAGCATTCTGGGCTATAAAACAAGTTGCAATAAATTTCAAAGGATTCAAATCATACAAAGTTATGTTTTGTGACCAGCATGGAATTAAATTACAAATCAATAACAAAAAGATATATGGGAATATCCCCCAAATATTTGGATTCTAAATAACACCGTTCTAAATAACCTTCATGGGTCAAATAAGAAATCAAAAGGAAATTAGAAAAGTATTTTGAATTGAAAGAAAATGAAAACACAACATACCAGAATCTGTGACACAATGTTAACATAATTCTTAAAAGGATATTTATAGCACGAAACACCCAAATTAGAAAAAAAGAACAGTCTCGGATCAGTGACCCCAGTTTCAAACTTAATAACTAGAAAAAGAAGAGCAAATTAGGCCCGAAGTAAGCAGAAGAAAGGAAATAATAAAAGTCAAAACAGGAATCAATGAAATAGAAAACAAGAAAACAATAGAGAAAAGCAATGAAACCAAAAACTGGTTCTTTGAAAAGAACAATAAACTGATAAACCTCTAGAAACACTGATCAGGAAAACTACAAAGAGACAGAAAATACTAATTACCAATACTGGGTATGAGAAGTGACATCATGAGAGATTATACTGACATTAAAAGGATAATAAGTAAATATTATGAACAACATCGTACCTATAAATTCGGCAACTTAGATGAAGCGGACAAATTTCTTGAAAGATTAACTATCGATCTCACTGAAGAATAAATTAAATAGATAGTTTGACTAGACCTATTTCTATTAAAGAAATTGAATTTGTATGTAAAAATACCCTCTCACAGAGAAAACTCCAGGCCTAGATGTCTCCATTGGTGAATTCTAACAAATGTTAAAGAAAGAATTCTAAACCAAATTTCTCCAAAAATTTGCAAAGGAAGAAATACTTCCCCATCCAGGCGTTGAGACCACTGTTATTCTGATAGCCAAAACGGAAAAAGGCATTACGAGAAAACAACAGACCAATATTCCTCATGAACATAGATACTACAGATCAACACTATATAGAAAGGATAACACATTGTGAACAAGTAGAATTTATCCTTGGAATGTAATATTGATTTAATAATCAAAAATCAATCGATGCAACTCACCATATAAATTAGCTAAAAAGGAAAAACCACATGATCAAAAAGGAAACAAGAGGAAAAGAAGAATCCAGGATAATTTCTAGGATTTTGGCCTGAACAATTGGGTCAAATGTCACAGAAATTTCCAGGGGAACAAAAAAAGATGTCAGCCATTTAGGTTTGACATTCAGGAGAACATTTGCAGACTTTTTCATAATAGTTTCAGGAGAAGGATGGGGCTAACAGGGCTAATGAGTCAAGGTCGGGGGTGGGGGGGCGGCATAAATATCATCCCTGAATAAGAGATCACTGTGATTTCTACACAGTCCCAACCTCGACCACGACCCTTCATGGGAGAAGAGGAATATTTCTCCCCACTTCCCTTCTGGATATAAACTACAAC
>NW_011888846.1:3797056-3798088 GCF_000151845.1 Pteropus vampyrus | reverse complement strand
ACTGTGATTTCTACACAGTCCCAACCTCGACCACGACCCTTCATGGGAGAAGAGGAATATTTCTCCCCACTTCCCTTCTGGATATAAACTACAACCGACAAATATTCTGACTCTTTAGCCAATATAAATTCAGTCTTGGCCCTACATAAACTCTAACTATACTTATAAAGTGCTTACTGAAAAACATACCAAAAAAAAACCCTTAGCGGGGGGGCGGGGGGGGGAGGAGAGGGAATGTGACAGTAAAACACTAGACGCTTTAGACCTAACTGACAAATTTAGAAACAAATAAATTACTCAGGGTAGATGGCACCCACCCAAGGGTCTGAAGGAACTCAAGGATGAAATTGTGAAGCTGTTGGCTAAATAGTAACCTTGCAGTTACAAATGGCCACATGCCACCAGAGTGGCAGACTGCCATAGTGACTTCTCTCCATTATAAGAGCTGCAGAGGAGACCCGGGAACCACAACGCACAGCTCTTAGCTCCAGCTGCAGTGTGTTGTTAAAATATAGTGACGCGGGGGCCTACCACACACTGAAGAAGCCGACCCTCTCATTTAGGGCTTCTCTGTCCCTCCCTAAGGGGAAGCCTCTGGGCCAGTGGAACGCGTCACAGCTGGAAACTGGGAAAACCACTCTGACATCTGTTCTGCCCCTCCGGAGACTGTGATCACCCTGTGTCTCATTCTCATCTGCAAAAACAGGGACGATGTCTACCGACCTACTTCATAAAATTGTTGGAAGCTTGAGAGGAGGCGACAGAGATTACTATGCTTTACTTAAAAAAAATAAAGCCTCAGTAAGTCCGAGGTATTTATGCGAAAGAGGACGGTAGTGGTAATAGTAACAGCAGCTGTTGTTATCGGCTTTCTTTTTTTTTTGTAATTATTATTATTTCTGTTCTACCAAATGCCTGTAGGAAAGAGGGTGACTAGTGTTCGTTCCGCGACAGCCTTGCCAGCCACTTACTTTTGTTTCTCTTTCTTCTGCTTTGATTTTCACTTCTTTGAATGTATCACCTTCCGCCCCC
>NW_011888846.1:3778385-3795851 GCF_000151845.1 Pteropus vampyrus | reverse complement strand
AAATCCTTGCCCAGTGCTCTCTGGGATCTCTGCTCCTTGATTAACAAATTCTTTCACATCCTTAAATTCTCCAGGGACTGTCCCTTTACTCCCTTATCCTGATGTGGTTGTCCCCTGAGAACCCTACTTCCCCTATAGCCATCTCAAGTGGAGGCTTCCTGTTCACCCAACACCCCATGTCGTCAAGGATGGGCGGTCAGGTCCAGAATCCTCTAACCTGCAATTTCCAGACGACTATTCCACCCTCCCACATAAACAAACCCAGGGCACAGGGAAGGGACGCTGGGTTTGTTTATGACAGGCCTCCGTTCTGTCATCTGCCACCCTTACAGACATTCTCTTCACTTACTGAAATCTGCAGGATCTCCATCCAGTCTGGCCACCATCCTGATTGGTCCCAAAGACCCTGACTCCTGAATCCTTTGACTTTCTAACCTCTAAAGAACTTCTCTATCCAGTTTCTTGTCTTCACAAGAAACCCTCACCTCCAAAGAGTGAACTCTAATTACCATACCACACTCCACCCTCCCAGCATCCTCCTCGTCTCACTGGGACTCCCAGTCCACTGGCCTCTCCAATCTCTCAGCTCCCTCTACTCCACATGCATCTAATGCCCCACATCTGCTACTGAATCACTCTTTTCCTGAAGTGCTATTCAGTCACCCCCCTTAACCACAGGGGATACATTCCAAGACCCCCAGTAGATGCCCGAAACCACAGATAGTACCAAACCCTATATATGCTATCTTTTCATATACGTACACACTTATGATAATGCTTAATTTATAAATTTAGCACAGTAAGAGATTAAAAATAATAAAATAGAACGATCAGAACAAGATACTGCAATAAAAGTTATGTGAATGGCTTTGGGGCCATTGAACCCAAGCACTGCAATACTGCATCAGATGTGGTCACAAGACGGCTAGAGTGACGAATGGGCAGGGACATTCACAGGGTAGAGACCCTAGATGAAGGGATGATTCACATCGGGGCGGGATGGAGTGGGATGGCACACGATTTAAAATTTATGAATTGTTTATCTCTGGAATTTTCCATTTAATATTTCAGACCGCAACTGTTTGGTATTTCGACCATTTACTTTTTTGACCGCAGGTATCTGAAACCATGGAAAGTAAAACCACAAATTAGGGGCGATGACTGTATGAAATCTTTATAGAGCCGATCCAATTAGCACTCCCATTTTCAGAAACCTCTGCCCTGTGCTTAATGGGGTATTCCTGTACCATCAAAAGACTCCTAATTGGTCTCTTAGTATTTTAAGGCTCTTTCCACTGTAAAACATCTAGTACATAACTTCCTAATTCATTTTTCTAAAGCTGGGCTTTTATCACCTTCCTATCCTACTCACACATCTTCCAGTCACGCCCACTGCCCATCAAAGCAACTTTGCCCATCTGAGGTTTATATTCCAGAACCGCCTCCACCCAAACCCCCCTCTGGCCTTACCTTCCTCCACTCCTGTCCATGTTTTGTATCCTCTAGTGATCCTGATCTCACCTCCCACCCATGTCCTCAACATCCCACACTCTCCTCTTCCTCCAAAGTTAAAATGTATATACATATATATTACGAACCCCAGTAAATTTGGCCTTGAGTATAGTAGTAAAGCCAGCTCAATGTCATGCCTCTCCAAAGCTTTCCCAGCTTTTTTCTGGAAGAATCCAGGGGTACCATAAAGTACCTTCTACCACACGCTGCAGCCAGCACTTTGTCTCCTCTCCCACTCCAGTCACATCAGCAGTGGTGGCCACAATGCCACATGCTGACTCCTCCGCCTGGACAAGCCATTTCCTGTGCATAGCCCTGCTCCAAGTCTCCCTGTGCCTGTACCACCCTGAGCTGCTGTCAAGCCACTGAAGAGAGGAGACTTGCCTTCTTCCACACACCCCAGGGAACCATAATATGAATTCGTAATCTTAAGAGAGAGGCTTGGGGTCTTCCCAGTGTCTCACAGACGGTTTGTGTGAAATCCACATTACGAGTTTCTGCTTGCAATCTCTCTAAGAATCAGAGGTAAGGCCATGGCTATGAGCTGGCAGAGAAAATCTCTGTGAGAAAAACAGTGGTTTTCTCTGAATTCTTTTTACTGCCCACTCTCCGTCTCTGTCACCCCTGCCCCCTCTGGAGTTGCTTCACAGCCCCGACCAGTAAACGCCTTTCTTTTCCAGGTGGAGCTTTCTGTCAAGTTTGATGGGAAACACCAGTCAGTAATCCAAAAGCCAGGCTGCTCCACTGGTGACCTTGAGTGGGCCACTTGGCTTCTGAGTGGCATGTCTCGTCCACAGACGAGGTGCTGTGAGAACCATCCAAGATGATACAACTAAAATAACTTGAATTGTCAAATGTTACACATGCACAAGCGTCTCGAAGGTGTGGACCTTGGCTACGTGACCCAGAGCAAATTAACATTTCCAAATCTTAATTTTTCAATCTATGAAATAGGCTAACAAGGATCATCTCACCCCGCTACTTTGAGAGTTAAATGTTGTGCAGAGGATGACTAACAGCGTATTTGTAACTAGAAGGCGGTCGTAACTCTCGATGTCATGCAGTGGTGATGGTACTGATGATATTCCATGCAAGAGACATAACGATGATGTTCCTATTTTGAAACCTGAAGCTACATATATAAGTCCAGCTGGATTTTCACTGATTTGCTGATCTTACACAAAAGAAACAAAGTCCAATTAATTCTAGTACCAATTAATCTCCAAAAGGAGATTCCTTGTTTCTTATAAAACACTTGAAGACTTTCTACTAAAAGAGTTTTAAAATTCTTCTACATTGAGATATCATCCAATATCCGTAAAACATCATTCTATGTAATAACACATAATTTGAATGTTTCAAAATATATCGAAGACACTATAAAAATTGTAATGTTATAAAAAAAACATATTTGCGATGTTGGCATATGACACAGAGATTCTTATATAACACCAGTTTAATTGTTTAGGGTAAGTTTAACTTTTCCTTTGTCTCGTATAATATTGTGCAAGATTTAATTTGGGGCTAAACAGTTCATTATAAGCAGAGCGGAAAAGGGACAATGTGGTAATTTCATATTTTCGGCACATTGTGTCTGGTCATACATTTTTAATATCATAAAATTGGCTTGTTCTGTAATATTTTGATTGAAGATTTATGCATACTGTTGCCACATTCTTTAAACAGATGTGAAGTAAATTTGATGAAAAAAACAAATCTCTTCCTCCTGTAACTAGGACACTTGCTCATTTAAATAATATAGAACAACAGTCACTGTGGATGTTTTAGAAATACGGTATGTTCTATAAAGTAAAAGACCTCAAAATGCGAGGTCACAGTTTTATTCTCAATTCACTGCAGATCTTCAAAACTCCGACTGATGCGCTACTATATATGTCCCACGATGGTCACTCACTCCTACCCATATTGTCTCATGTGCACTAGCAACACAAACACCACAAAGCAAGAAGATGATTGGCCTTTTTAATCAGAAACTGCAGTCCAAGAGGGAAGTTCCATCGACTCTGTGTCAAGGGCATAATCACAGCCCTTCGTGGAGGCTGCACAGAAAAGCGAAGTGATCCCAGGCTTGGAATTAGATCGCCTGGGTGCCAACCCCAGATCTGGAACTTACTGTCTGTGGGACTCGGGACTGCTTCAGTTTCCTCATCTGTAAAATGGGGCTCATAAGACCTACTCTGCGTAGACGTCGTAGAAGTTTAACGAAACTCGGTTGGGTGCCTACAACAGTGCCTGGCACACAACAGATTCTCTCTAAATTGTATTTAGGATCATTTCTATTTTATTATTATAATCATTATCTTGCCATATATAATATCATTATGTAATGATATTGTTATATCATTATCTTGTCGGTCTAAGGAGAGCCAAGAGATAGGGTGGGAGGACCTTTATCAATCCACGCCTGCTACTAGAGAAACCACCAAACAGATCTTATATACAGAATAACAATTTCATCAAAAACCTCCCCAAATCCACCTTCTCCAAGAAGTTTTCTTGAAAGTTATGGTTAGAAGGGGCCTTTGCACACCATTTCGAACAACTTTCTTAACTCCAAAAAACGTGCACTCTAAAACACCTGAAATAATGTGCACATTCTGTGTGATTTTTTTTTTCAGTGCTCCATCCATATTAATCCACGAGTAATCCCAAACCTCATTTAAATGAGTTGCTTCCAACTCCTCCCCACCTAAGGCTTTTGCTAAGTTGTTTTCACCAGTTTCCAAGGGGACTGATTTGAGTTCTTCTTTCTCTGGTGAGGATGCTAATGAACACCAACAGTCAAATGCCAAAACACCAAAGGGAGACGAGGGGGTCTGGATTAGCTGCGGAGGATAAATAATTAAACAAACTATACTTTAATTTCATACCTTACTTGGCCGCGGCAAACTGTACCTTTGGATTCGCTCTGTCAATCAAACCCTCCTTTATCTGACATCCCCACTTCAAATCTCTGCTCCCCCTGAAACCAAAACTTCTCTAAAGAGTTGGCTTTTCACATTCTCTTTTTCTTTCCCTCTTGAACCTACTTTGATCTGCTAGCCCCATAAATGCTCCACCAAAACTGCTTTTATCCAGTCACAAATGACTTCCGCACTAACAAATTCAATGTCTTGAATTGTCTTTCTTTTAATTTAGAGTTTCTCAGGCAGTATCTAGATTATAGAAAAAGTATAAATAATTCAGTATAATTTATGTATCCACTACCAAGCTTAAAAAGCAAAATACAGTTGACCTTTGAACGACATGGGTTTGAAATGTGCAGGTCCACATATACGAGGGATTTTTTCAAGAAATAGAGTAAATGTATTTTCTCTCTATGATTTTCTTAATATTTTCTTTCTTCGTTGTCTACTTTACTGTAACAATATGGTATACAATACATATAACACACAAAATATGTGTTTATCGACTGGTTGGTTATATTATCAGTCAATGGTAGCTATTAGTAGTTAAGTTTTGGGGAGTCAAAAGTTATATGTGGATGTTCAGCTGTTCAGGGAGTCCGTGCCCCAATCCCCCGTGTTGTTCAGTGGTCAACAGTATTACCAATAGTGCTGAATGTCTCCTGTGTAACCCTCCCAAATCACTTCCCCAACTCTTAAAGTAACTGGTATCCTGAATTTGGTATGTTTCATTTCCATGTGTTTCTTTATACTTTTACTGTGTAGGTTCCTCTAAGCAACATGTTTGTTTTGCATGCTTTAAACTTTATAAATGGTATTCAATTGCACATATTCTTCAATTTTTTTCTCTTACTACCGTGTTTGTGGGATTCATCCATGTGACTCTAGCTCATTCATTTTTTTTTTTTTTCAGCTGAATAGAATTCCAGTGTGTAAACATATCACAATGTATTTACTCATCCTCTCGTTGATACATATTTGGGAATGCTTCCAATATTTTGCTAAAAATAAACAGTGTTTCTATGAGCATTCTTATATGCATCTTATATTAACCCCAACAGTCAATTCTCAATGTTTGCTCACCTTCCTTGACCTCCTGGAGACATTTGATACAGGCGCTCCATCGTTCCCTCCTTAAAATGGACTTTAAACTTGACTTCAAGAACACCACGTTCTTCTTGTTTTTATCCAACATCACTGCCACTTCTCGGTCTCCTTTGCTGGCTCCTCCTCTTCCCAGCCTGTTGAAGTGCCTGGGCCCGAGGTTTCTGTCTCTCTTCTCCTCCCTCTCTGTCTTCATTCCCTAGATAATCTCCTCCACTCCTATGGCTTTAAATTCTATTTTCTGGCTGATGGTTCCAAAATGTATATCATTAGCTCTGCTGTCTTCCTTGAACTTTAGGCTTCTCTATACAACTTTTTATTCAGTACATCCACTGGGATATCTAAATTTAACATATCCAAAATTGGTTGATTCCCAACGAGAGAATGGGTAAATACATTGTGTTATGTTTACACGCTGGAATTCTATTCAGCTGAGAAAAAAAATGAATGAGCTGGAGTCACATGGATGAATCCCACAAACATGGTAGTAAGAGAAAAAAGTTGAAGGACATGTGCAGTTGAATACCATCTATGTCCTCTCCATTTCGTTGAGTCAAATCACTCAATCATTAGCTAAAAACAAACAAACAAACAAACAAAAACAACAACAAAAAACCCTCTTTCAATCCTGTGTACCACTTTAAACATTTCATATCCATAAAGAAGTCCTAAGGGATCTCCCTTCCATATATATTTCAAAACAAACCACTTCGTATTACCTCCACCTCTATCATACCCTCTCATGAGAACTACTTAATAGCTTCCTAACTTGTTTTCCTACTTTCACTCTCGTCACCCTATAAGCCACTTCCCACAAGGCATCCCAAGAGATCGTTTAGAAAAGTAAATCGTGTCTTTCCTCTGCTCAGAACTCTCAGTGGCTTTCCAGTCTTACTCACAATACAACTCGAAGTCCCTGCCACCACCCACGAAGCTCTAAAAATCCAGCCCCCTAACCGCTCAGCTTGCCAATCTTTACACACGTCCCTTTGCTCGCTATGTTCCTATCACACTGGTCTCTTTGCTATTTATCAAACACAATACTTGGTGCCTTGGGTCCTGTGCACCTGCTATTCCTTCTGCCTGATGGCTCTTCCTCCTCCTTAGATTTACATAGCTTGGTTTCTCATATCATTCAGGTCTCTGCTCAAAACTGTCCTTCCCCGACCAGCTGATCAAATATTTCTCCCTCATTACTCCCTATGCCCATACCCACATCCCTCTGCGTCGGTTATAGTTGAGTCATTTGGAATTCTAGGTTCTCTGACTTGAAATTCAAGTGCTTGGGAATCAAGGTCAAAGAATTTTTCAGTATTTTTGTTTCCCATTTATATTACAGTGATTCTTCTCATGGGTAAAAAGAAACAGGCGACAGATAGGGGCTTAAGGAGTATTCTAAGAGATACATTTTAATTCTGTTTACAGGTCCCCTAAACCACTGTCACCCAACCCAAGATTCCCTAGAATATTAGTGGAGACAAAGATTTCTAAGTCTCTCAGCTGAAACCTACCTCAGACCTTCATGGAATCATCATGATCTGCTGACACAGCCCTCTTTTGGGAGCTTCAGAAATAGATCTATTCGCTTAAGTACTGAACAACTATGAGGCACAAATCACCTCTTACCCTACGTAAGAACAGAAACGTATAAGGCATGGTCTCTACCCAACCCCGTGTCCCAGAGGCTCACCATGAGGTAAATAGTGGACTGTGATATCTGAGAAGCCATGTACCAACTGCAAATAACAAGAGCTGTGCTCCAGAAGCTCAGAGAAAAGAAATCATTAAATAACAGCCAGCATTTGTTAAGCAATTAGAGTATGACAGGCTTCAAGCTATTATTTTAGTTAACCTTAAAAATAATCCTCGGAAGTATACAATACTATTATCTTCATTATGCAGAGAGAAAAGTCGAGGCCAAGGGCACGCTACTAGAATTAAAGGACCTGGGTCTGTTTCACTGCAGCTTCTGAGTTCTTTGCCCCATGCCTGCGCTGAGAGGCCAAGTGCAATGTTATCCAATAGGCAGTCTGACCTCTGAACTCTCAGGGGCAGTCACCACAGGAGAGCTTGGAAGATGAAAAAGCTAAGATGCACTGTATTCATAAACATTTATTTAGTACCAGTGTTCCTATGCCAGGAACTGGGGAAGTAAGGATAGCCAAGTCACAGCCATCATCCTTACACAGATCACAGTCAAGTTAGGAAAGAGACAACATTAAAGGCTGGGCTGTGGGGTTAGATCATCCAGGTTGCAACCCTGGCTCTTACGCTTACCTGCAAAGTGGCTTGCGCAAGTCACGTCACCTCTCTATGCCTCAGTCTCCTGGTCTGTAAAACATTGCCTTGTTCATGCATTCATTCAGTAAGTCGTGTTTCAGTGCATGTCATTTGTTCTAGGTGTTAGCGATAAAGAACTGAATGAGATCAACAAGTCCCTGCCTTCATGGACCTTGATCGGGTTTTTCCCATTGGTTTTTATAAACATAAAAGGGGATAGTAATCGCTTAATATATGTTAGCTATAAATACATTTTCAGTGTATTCATTTATTCAACAAATGTTTGTTGAATGCCTCTAATGTGCCAACGTGCTGAGTTCCGGTTTACATGCTGAGGATATAATAGTGGCCAAAACAGGTGACAGCCCTGCCCCCACAGAGCTCGCATTCTAGATGGAGGAGACAGAAAATGAATAAGCACATGACACAGAACCGTGAAGAAATATAAAGCAGACTAAGGGACTGAATGGTAACAGGGGCCAGGGGGATAATGTGAAAGAAGATATAGGTCAGGGAAGGCTCACTGAGGTGATGTCATTTGAATACGGGCATCTGAGAGGAGAAGGAGACACAGGCAAACCTCTGGGAGAAAAGCGTTCCTGTACGCGCGCTCTGAGTGGAGAGAGAGGAGCCTGCTGCAGGCATGCGCCATCTACGTTTAAAGAACAGCGAGGAGGCCAGAGTGGCTGGAGCACAGGGACAGAGCAGAAGAGAAACAGCCAGAGGCTGTTCACTCGGGCTAGGTGGGAATGTGATGAGGACCGAGTGACATGGCCTTATGCTTAATTTGCGTGTCTACTTGGAAGGTGTTTCTGGATGAACTTAATATCTCAATCGGTGAACTTTAAGCAGACTGCCCTCCATAGTGTGGGTGGGCCTCATCCAATCAGCTGACGGCCTGGATAGAACAAAAAGACCCGCCTCCCTAAGCAACAGGTAGTTCTCCAGCAAATGCCCTCAGTCTTCATCTGTACTATTGGCTCTGCTGGGTCTCGGTGCTACAGGCCTTCTGTCGGCCCACTCTGCAGACTTTGGACTTGCTGGCCTCCGTAATCACGTGAGCCAATCCCTCATCATAAAGCTCCCTCTACATCTACGTGCATATGCTATTGGTCCTGTTTCTCTTAAGAACCCTAACACACGTGAGAGGCGCTGAAGGTTCGGAGCAGAGAAGAGACACAGTCATCTTTCAGAAGGATTGGTCCAGCTCCTATGTGGAAGGTGCACTGCAGGGAGGCGAACGCGGAGGCAGGGAGACCAGGTCGGGGGCGCTCGGCAGTCCCCGTGAGAAACGACAGCGGTCTGCAGCGGCAGAGCGGGGTGTGCTGGGAAGTGGTCGAGTCTGGGATATAGTATTTTGAAAGTGGTGCTGACAGGATTTCCTGATGGATTAATCATTATAATCACTGTAGAAGTAAACTATGACGGAATGTGGCAAGAGCCATAATTAAGGGACCCAGAGGGTCACGCGAGATCAAAGATTAAGG
Source organism: Pteropus vampyrus (assembly GCF_000151845.1). Taxonomy (NCBI): domain Eukaryota; kingdom Metazoa; phylum Chordata; class Mammalia; order Chiroptera; family Pteropodidae; genus Pteropus; species Pteropus vampyrus. The sequence continues at coordinate 3,786,541 of NW_011888846.1, read as the reverse complement.
AGAAAGGAGCTCCTCCGGGAAGGCGAGGGCTCCCAGTCTCAGGAACACTGAGGGACATTAAAGTGCCTTTTGGGGTGACCTTGAAGTAAAAGTTCCATGTACAAGGTGGGGCAAAGGGACTCTCCCGGCTGACACAGAGACATACGCAGAAGTAGGTAGTAAGAACATTCTGGAAACATCCAGGAACAGTCTAAGTAGCCTAGTGAGACCTGCGCGGAGGACCTGAGGGAGAAATGCCTGGAAAGGAGTTTGAAAAGAAGATCGGGAAGGTAGGCGGGAGCGTCAGCAGGCACTTTATCCTGTTCTAATCAGATGGCAGTAAATGAGATGATGCATTGAAGAGGCTGGTAATGGCCTTGCAGGTCCTCCCAGGCCAACGAGAGAGCCTGGGCAGGCGTCTCCAACCCCAGCTGAAAGCGGTCAGTGACCCTGAACAGCTCATGCTCTCTAGGCCTTAGAAGCAAGACCAGCAGCACTTTCAAAACCGAATCTCATGAATGCAGACTTAAACCATCATCTAATGCCAAAGGAAAGTTACTTCATTCTAAGATAAGAAAAATAGTTGGGCTATTTATTCCTGCAGCTTAAATCTGCCCTCACCTCCTGCCAATCACGTATTTTAGAGTCTGGCAGTGATCTCTGTCTATTAAGCATCTCTGGCCACAGAGAGGTGATATTGACTTGCTTCACTTTTATGGCTAGGGGTACTTATTCCTATTTGCACCCTTGCTTCTTGATCACGTTTTTCTTGTTGTGGTTATTTTTTTTTTTTTAACTGATCATGGTAGTAGATCCTAGAGCTGAGATTCATGGTCTGGGTACCTCTGGAGGAAGGGATCCTACAGGGTGGTTGGGTGTTTGTCACAGCTTCTTCTTAAAGAAAGACTGAGCATGCAGTCTTTCCTGGCCTGGCTGCACAAAGTTGAAAAGGACTCAAAATCGGTGGAAAAAAAGAGCCTAGGGTTTCCAACCAATCATCTCATTCCTTTAGATCCTACTATATACCAACTGCTGTGCTCAGAGCTGAAGGTATGGAGATGGAGATGGGCAGAGCCTTTGCCCACAAAGAGTTTACAATGGGAGTCGGATGTGCCAATTAAACAAACCATAGTGACAGAAGATGGGCATTGCTTTAATGGATGCATGAACGCTGTTAAGGTCAGGGAGAGCACCAAAGAAAGAGTACTCAGACCATCCAGGGAGGTCAAGGGTGGGTTCACTGGGAGGTGATGTGCAGCTGAGATGTGAGGGATGCAGCCAGGAGGCAGACAGGGGAAGGGCGTTCTGTGCAGAACAATAGCAGCAGAGCAAAAAAAAAAAAAGCAAGCTCTAATACAGTCTAATGAGAAAAGTCCACTTTACCAATGACAAAAGTTCAGCAGCTCATTTCACATTGGCTACTCTGAAAAGACATTAGGACACGGGTTTTGTAAAGAAATACAATGGCGAGCACCTTGTATTTCCAGTCTTAATCAAAGTGTCTCCATAATTGTCTTTAATTCTGCAAGTGCTGGCTTTGTAGCCATCCCATCTTCCATGACGTTTTTCCTGGAATCAGAAATGGCTTTAGTGGCAGGAGCAGAGAGGGGGCAGGTCTAGGGCAGCCACTGGCTGCTCCACTGCTAGACAAAGCCGTGAGCAAGAGAGAAGGCAAAGGAGAAAGGAGAAAAAGAAGCAGAACAGAGCAGAGGCAAATAGGAAGAAAGAACGTCCAAGAGGAGAGAAGCGAGCATCATTACAAGAGGGGGGAGCGGAGGGAGGTCCTACCCAGTGCCTCACAAGTTACTACCCAGCCAGGACCTAAACCTACTCTAACGTGGCTCACTAACAGCATCCTCAGGGGTCCTCAAGGTAGGGGGCTGGCCTGAGGGAGACACCTGCCACTGCCCCATGGCTCCTCCATTTAAAGCCACTTGGCTTCTAGCCTAAGTGCCTCTCAAAGGCCTACAGAAATGTCTCAGACCTAAAAAAACCAAAACAAAACAAAAGGAAGTAGCTCCAAATACGAAGAGTATAAAACTGGAATTATGTGGTGTTTAATTGGATGTCTACAAGATGTAATATTATGTCAACTTCATTAGTTGTTTAATTTAGTATTCATCAAAAAAAGTCATTATATTGGAAAACCATTTAAGTTTTCTCATCCCATGAGAATTCTTGAATAATCATGTAATTTCCAAAAATCACTCATCATAAATAATTTTAAAACCAAAATTAGGAAATAATTTTGCAGCAAAAAAAAAAAAAAAATAGATAAGTCTGCTGAGGAATATGGAGGCATTTCACATCACATCATAAGATGAGGCCTATAATTTAAGAGGGCCCAGGCCCACCAATTTTTATTAGATCCTTGGCTATCTTCCAAGGTCTTTCTTGACCATTTTCTGGGGCTTCTTAACCAGCATCTTTCACGAAGACAACAAAGCCATCTTGAACAACTTCCGAGTGATTCAGAACATTCTCTGGTAATAAATAGTGCTTGCTTGGAGCAATGTTTGATGACACTGTCAGGGCAAGCTCAGATTCTGGCAACGTTTTCTGGGATTCCCAGTAAGTACAGAAGCCTTTCCAAGACATCACCGGAGGGATTTACTTGACAATTAACTTGAAGAACGTCTATACAGTGCTTAGCGCAGCGTTAGAGCTTAATAAATATTTAATAGACAAATGCTTCTATGATTCCACAATACTTTGTAGATTTCTGCCTCTACGTAGCATGTATTACATGGTACTGCATTTTTTAGTTTTTTCCATGTTTGTCTCCTCGACTTCACTGCGAACTCCAACAGGATAGGAACCATATTTCGTTCACCATTGTATATCTAGTACCTAACACCGTGCATACTAGGTGTTCGAAAAGTATCTGTTGAGTGAATGAGAAGGTAAAAGGATAGATAGATAGTAAGTCTCAAAGATTAAAGCAAAGCTTTCTCCTAAAGAGTAAGCTCAAGCTAATTCTAGTTCTAATAATTATTTTAGTTGCCAGTTTTTGAATGGTTACTGTGTGCCATTGCATGCTAAATGCTTTTCAGACCTGTCTCATTTAACCCTCACATGTCTATGAAGAAGGTAACAGTAGGATAATGAAACCGAGATTCAGAGAGAGTAAGTAAGGTGTCCAAGGTCATACATCTAGGAAGTAAAGATGGCACTTGAACCGTTAATACTGACCTCCTTCCCAAAACCAGCTTTCTTCCATTCTAACGCCTTGCTCTTTGCGGGGGCTTTGAGATCATATGGACACAAAGCGGGTCAGAAGTCCTGCCCAGAATGAACATACACTGGACAGCATCCCAGACCGACTTTGTCCTGATGATTCTCCCATGCCCTTCAGTACGAGCAACCGGCCACTAACCGCGCAGTGAGCACGGAAGTGGGTGAAGAGCAAGGTGGAAACACGGGTCAGGGGCGTGAGGCTCTGACACCCTCCTGGGGCCACACGCTGTAACGGAGAGGGCACTGGCTGAGGAGCCAGGCAGCTGGCGTCCCAGCTCCACCACTAAGTGGCCGTGTGATTGCGACCTCAGTCAAGTCTCCTGGCTTCCCCGGGCCCTTTCCAAGGCCTCTTGCAGCTAGTTAGTCCTAATATCCTCCCTACTGAAACGCCCGCTCTCACCTCCCGTTTTTTGCATCCCAGGGGATGTGCCTTTTTCCAGCCTTGTGATTACTGCATGTCTGGCAGTAGAGGACAGACGACCTCAGGGGCTGCAGCCTTAACCAGTGTAACTGCCGCAGCGGCTGCTGTCCCTCCCGCCGTCTGCGAGCCCCGCTAACCGGCCGCCTCAGTTAATAGCGAGCAGGCGAGGTTCCTTCGCAGGTTAATTATACATTGTGTGGAGAGCATTTCCTTTCATCAGTTCTAAATCTGCTCCCTTTTAATTTTGTCAAGTGCTGCCTCTTCCTCCGATTAGGGGAAAGGGCAAGAGGAAGTCTGCGACTGGCTCGCCACTCGTCGTTCCTGTTCATTACACCCTCCACCTCGAGCGAGTGCTCTCCGCCTTCCTCCGCTCCTTTCAGAACAGAACGAAGCACTTCATCTTTCTCGGCGTGGAAGTCGCTCCTCCCCCTGTATTCGTCTGCTCTGCCCTTCCAGGGACCTTTTCTGTTTCTGCTGTGTCCTCTCTGAGAGCAGGTGTGCTGAGGAGTGAACGAGGTCGCCCAGGTGAGGAGAGATCAAATTTTTCTCTCCAGTGACACCTGGGACCTTGGCTACTTTGTTCTTTGTCAATATGTAATATCATCTTTCAAGGAAAAGAAAAGGAGGTTTCTTCATTCAGGTGAAAATAACATACTACTCTCAGGCCCAGTAGGCGTCTGTGAACCTGGCACACAATCTCTGCGTTTCGATCTGGACGCAGCATCCCAGGCCATCTACTAGGACCCCCTCCGTCAGGGCTAGCAAGCCCCAAAACCTTACTGAGGTGCCTCCAGTCTCACATCCTCCGGCTGATCATTTAACAAATATTTCTTGAGCACTTACTACAAGCGGATACTGTGGCAGGCACTGACAATATAGGAATAAATAAAACCAATCTAATCGTAACAGCTAACGGTTTCTGAGAAGTTGCCAGTTTTCTATTAATCACTTGGTACAGTAGCTCACGTCATCTTCTCAATAGCTCTGAGAGGAGAACACGGTCATTGGCCCGCTCGTTATTTTTACGTCAGGACACCGAGGCTTAGAAAGGTTACGAGATTTTTCTCCTGGGTGCCGTAGTCAGGACCCAAATCCAGAAGGTGTGACATCAGACTGACACTCCAATCACTCCCCTTCCTGGCCTCGCCTCCAAAGGGCTCAGCCCAGCGATCTGAAAGCCCACTGAACCCTTCCTTTAAAGCCGGGCGGAGAAGCTTCCCTCGTGCTATGGGATATCGATTACTTCTCCCGGCTCTTATTGCTCTGCCATGTCTCGATCCATCAATGGCTTTTTGGCTGTGCCTAAGTCTTACGTTAACATCTGAGGCCGGGGTTTTATACTCATGCAGAGGTTTTTAGGCTGCATCAGTGATGCCAACAGGCCTGAGATTCAAGACGATGGATTCAAAACTGCCACCTGAACCCAACTCACGATGCCACCCCCAAATCAGATGCCAGAACCCGGAGCAGGGGTGTGTCGGGGACATTCCTGGAAGAGGCTGCTCACCGGCCCTGCTCCTGGAAGGGGCTTCGCTGGGCTGCTCGAGGCCTCTGAGAGAGGAGTGAGGCTGAGGTGTGCACATGTGGGTTCGGGATGACGAAGCAGTGGCCAACGCCCAGTGAGCAGTCACTGAGAACCGGGCACCGGGCCGAGCGCTTCACACGCCTTGCCTCGCTCAAGACCCACGGCTACCTTCCGAGGTAGGTATTATTATCCTCTTTAACGGAAAAGACTGAGACACAGAAAGGTGAATTAACTTGCCCAAGACTGCACAGCCAGGAAGGATTCGATCCTGGGTTGCCCACCAGAACGAAAGAAGAAAAGTCTCAGTGAAGCCTGAAGGAAAAGCAGGCTCCTGGCTCCCCTTCACAGAACCAGCATATGGATTTTCATTCCCCGAGCCCCGGCCGGCCACGTGACTGGGTTCCCGGAACAGAAGGGGGAGCCTGCACCCCCCCGCCAGGAGCACTGCCTGCCTAATGCTCCGCTGTTTATTACTGACTCCTCCTGATCTAATGGGAGCTGAAATTTCCATTAATTAAGAATATAAATAAATAAATGGGTAGGGAAGAAAGCGAGATGGTGGCACGGTGCCCAGAAGGCTCTGCTGAAAGCCGCCAGTTCACGCTTCATTAGCATCTCTGCTCCCTCTCCAAACCTGCTGGCACAGCCCTTCTTCTGAGACGGGCTCCGGGAGGCCCAGTTTGGAGGGGAAGCTCTGGTTTCAGACATCAGTGCTTCTCTGCATTTCGGTTTGGCCTTCCATGGCCTTGAAAGGGCCAGCTTGTCCCGAACCCAGGAACCTCGTCAGCTCACTCACTCTCTCTCCTCCCACAGTGTCTTCGGCAAGAAAGCAACCATTTTTGCAAGTCCCCCAACAGGAGCCCTCACGCCGTCACAATGCAATGTTGTGTGATGGTGACTCTGCTGGTCATTAACGTTTTTTGGTCAAGTTTTCCCTTCAGCTGGGTCTTTATGTTCCCCGGATCAAATCTCTCCTCTCCAACGTGGGTTGAAAAGGCACTGCTAGAAGTGAGCATCTTACCAGCAGGCTGCTGTTACAGACCAGAAGCAAGTGGAGAAAGGGAGAAGCGGAGAAGGCAGGGCGCGGGTGGGAAGTCCGTCCACCAGCAAGGACAGGCGGCTCGCCTACCATGCGGGACCTCCGGCCGAATACGAGAGTGGGGAGAGCGAGTCCTCTGCCCTCCACGTGCAGAGGAGACAGAATACGACCCCAGGCAGCACCCAATAAGGACGAAAGCACACGCCGCACACTTTGTACAATGGAGCTCATGAGAGAGAGAAACGACGAAGCTGGGAGAGGTCGGCAGAAGTTCCAGAACGTCTACATGGTAGGGCGTGGAGGGAGCTAGGCTGCTTGTTTCAGAGCTGCGCTGCCGGCACAGGCACTCTGCTTCCCCGTACTGGAGCTCGGATGGAGCTCGTGGGTCCACACTCGTGCCCTCCCCCTGCCCCCCCAAAAAGCTGTCCTTTGGTGCTACCGCTGTCATTGAGAATAATATTATCCTGGAAGTTGAGACTTATGCTGGGCTAAGAAAGAGCAGTGGACGTTTTTTTCTGCTTCTTCATAAAGAAATAGGATTAGCCGCTAAGATGGTTGAGTGGAGCTGGAATCAATGGAGAATTGTTTTTGAAAAAGCAGAGGGAGGGAACTCAGCCATATGCAAAAGAATGAAATCGGAACGTTGTCTTACACCATACACTAAATTTAACTCAAAATAAAAGGCAACCGACTGAATGGGAGAAGACATTTGCAAATCATATCTGATAAAGGGCTAATATCCAAAATATATAAAGAATTCCTACAATTCGATAGCAAAAAAAAAAAAAATCAATTAAAAAAGAAGCAGAGGATCTGAATAGACATTTTTCAAAAAAAGACATACAGGTAGCCATCAGGTATAGGAAAAGGTGCTCAACATCACTAGTCATCAGGAAAATGCAAATCAAAACCACAGTGAGATATCACCTCACACAAAAAAAAAAAAAAAAAAGACAAGTTGGTGAAGATGTGTCAAAAATGGAACCATTGTGCACTGCTGGTGGAAACGTAAATTGGTGCAACCATTAGGGAAAACAGTGTCGAGATTTCTCAAAAACTAAAAATAGACCTACCATATGATCCTGCAATCCCACTTTGGGGTATTTATCCAAAGAAAATGAAAACACTAACACAAAAAGACATATGCATCCCTATGTTCATTACAGCATTATTTACAATTGCCAAGACATGGAAACAGCCAAATGTCCACCCATATATACATGGAGAAAATGTGGTGTGTGTGTGTGTGTGTGTGTGTGTGTGTGTGTGTGTGTGTGTGTATCTAAACTTAAATGGATCCGTGCCAGGCTTAGCCAGCTAGACCACACATAAAATTCCTTTTCCAAGACACCTTCTCCATAAACCTTCTACAACCCTTTTTATATCCATTCAGATTTTGTCCTACAATTTTTCCCTCCTCATTCTAGATCAATAATTTTACTTTAGGACAAAATCACTCTTTTTCCCTTAACGAAAACACATCTTCATATCTTATAACTTTTCTTACTAAAAACACATCCTACTTTCCTTGCATAGATGTTGCCCTTAACATTTTGAGTAGTTTAATTACACATATTAATTAGAATTCTTAGTCCTTAGAATCCTTAATACCCAGTGAAAACTAAGAAGTAAGCAATTGTGGAACGTCTGTTATACTAGCATTCTGTAGATTGGCAAATTTATAAATACATTTGATAATTTCTAGAAGTATATTCTTCCTCATAGTTAATTTCTCAATATGGCACAAAATATGTTTACTAATAGACTCAAATACCCAAATAACCAAAAGTGGATAAACCTATGTCCAATAATTAATATTTTAATATCGTTATGTTATTTGAAAGTGATCTAGATATTAAGGAATAGCCATCATTTAACTTATCTCAGTATAACTTTAAGGTTTCAAGTTCCCAAAAGATTTTTAAATACACATGCCAAAAAGCATGAGCATGGCT
>NW_011888846.1:3777151-3778335 GCF_000151845.1 Pteropus vampyrus | reverse complement strand
GAATAGCCATCATTTAACTTATCTCAGTATAACTTTAAGGTTTCAAGTTCCCAAAAGATTTTTAAATACACATGCCAAAAAGCATGAGCATGGCTTAAAAGTTCATTTATAAACCTTTATCTTACTTACATGTATTTATTTGTTCTTAACAATTATGTTCAGATTACTCATGAAAATTTCATGAGAAATTAAACAACCATCATCTTAAGTTATCTTTCTTGCTGACAAAATCCCTAACAGAGATAACATGAGCTTATTTGACTTTTAGTAAACCTAGGTAGAATAAAAGTATTATATTTAATTCTGACACCTCTAAAGACATTCTGTGTTAACTAAACCAACAAACTTAAACCAGCTTTTATCTACCAAAGATTATTCTACATCATGTGAAGTTTAAAAACATATGAGTTAGTTTCTATATTTCTGAGTATACTCGATTTATACAAATGCATGCTTTTCTTTAAGCCAATTAAATGGAGCTTTTTACAACCTAATTTTGGAGGTAGTAAAAAAGATCACAGAATTAAAACGTACATACATCGACATTCAAAAACATACAGATGGATGCAAACAAATTTTATAGGTTTATATTTTGTTTTAAAATTTTAGCCATGAGATAGGTATGATAATGCAAAACTCACTAGTTTATAACAGTTGGGTCCCAATTGCTTTTCTGGCGAATGAATAAATTAACGTTACCCGCTCAGAAGGCTTAAACTTTTCACTGCTTTTTGTAAAGAAGACTTAAGATTTTTCATTCACCTCATTTTCAAATAGCCGTCCTTTTTTTTATTATTATTATTCCTTCTAATAAAAATGATCTGGGTTCCTAGAGACCAGGTAGAACATTTACATCTCAAAGGCACCGGAAAAGAATGCGAGTTCCTCCAAGAAGTAATTATTTCCTAAGGCCAGAATTTTTACAACACTTACAGTTCTTCTGAGAAGAATGGGGGAGGTTTGGGGATTGGTAAAAAGGATAGATGGGCTTTTTCTGTTCTTGTAAAAACTCCATTCGTAAGACAAGTTGTACAAGTTGTCCTCGGTTTGTAGGACAGCTGTTTTTAATACGTCCAAGAATTGGGTTGCAACCTAAATATCAAGGTGCTGACCACTCATTCAAGAACATCATCTTCAACTGGCTTCTATGTATCAGGGAGAAGACCTTTGACTAAAATGGGTAC
>NW_011888846.1:3774733-3775918 GCF_000151845.1 Pteropus vampyrus | reverse complement strand
TTTTTTCTTTTTCTTTTTTTCTTTTTTTCCTTAACAAAATTTCTTTTGCTTGGACAGCTGCATGCAAGAGAGCGGAGTGCAAATCCGCATGACTTACCCAGACCCTCGGTTAGGACGACAGACAGTGGATTCCAAGGTTCAGGGGATGCCCGGCCTGTGCATCTCGTCTCACAGGCCATTAGCAGTCAGCTTCGAATCTCGTCCCTCAATGACAAAACCTGTTAAAAAAATTATTAAAGAAAAAAATTTAGGTGATAGAAACAAACCTTAACACTTTATGAAGTGAACAGTCTCCTTTCAGAGAATTGTAAAATGGGGCATGAAGCAAGAAGCTTCTATAGGCTAAAGAATAAAGAACAAGGACGAGACAAGTTAAAAATATCTCACTGGCTGGGGCCACACAGCCAGCCTGGTTTGGGGGAGGCCCAGAGCTGGCTTGGCATTTCAGGACTGGCCGATTGAGCATACGGTGATCCTGGTCAGACAGAGCCTTTGCAGAGACAGGAAGGTTGAGCAGGTTTTGGTTTGCTGACGTGGCACCAGGGGCAGAAGCGGCTCACTGTTGGGCCTCGAAACGTATTTGGACAGACCCAACCCTATTCTTAAGCTTACCTCCCTCCCCTTGCTTAACTACCCTATTTCTTAACAAGTTAGGATAAGGCAGCGCACTGGGTCGGTCCCCAGATCCAGCTCCCGCTTCAGCAGTGTTTGGATGGAGCAGACGCGGGAATCCCTTCTCCGGGCCGCCTTCCAACCTCCCTCCCAGTCGCAACCTTGGGAACGATCTTTCCCGCCACTCTCGGCTCCGGGACCCGCCAACACTGTTTTCTGAGCTCATTTCCTGACCTCCCACCAACCAAGCACCCCTAGGTTCGCCAGCACGACTCCACCGAGGTGGAGGCCACTGTCAACTGCCTGGTCACCCTGCGTCGGCGCGCCTCCTACACCCACCTGGCTCCGGGCTTGGCTTCTGCTTCCACCGCGACGACCTGGGCCCGGGAACGTGGGCCACTGCTTCCCAAGTTAGCTAAGGGGATAACTGCGAGACCCCGTGTCCCTTAAAATTGCAAAACCAGGATGGAGAGAAGCCATTCTGAGAGGAGCAGGGTGGAGCCCAGGACGCGACGAAGGCAGCCAGGGCCCTGAGGAGCACCCCTGCGGCTCTCTCGCACCTGACGCCCGGCT
>NW_011888846.1:3751101-3770343 GCF_000151845.1 Pteropus vampyrus | reverse complement strand
GGCCCTCTATTGCTTCCTGCCTGCAGAAATCGTGAAGGTGGGGAAAAGTGGAGAAGGCCTAGCCCACAGGTAAAGTTGCACACAAATGTGGCTTGAAGTTGGGATCCAGAGAGACAGGGTTTGGGGGCATTTGTCATCAAATCCCTTGGACTTTCTCTTTTTAAGAAGTCACTGAGCACTTGTTAGGTGTTAGGCATTTACACACACTTTATCTCATTTCATCCTCAATACAACCCTAAGAAGCAGGATTACCATCCACATTTTACAGATAAGAAAACCGAAGCTTAAAGAAGAGGCATGACTAATCCAAAAACGTAGAGCCATATCAAACCCGTGACTTTCTTTGCCCAGAATAGCGTCCTTTCTACTGTATTCCAGCTGCTTTTGGATTTAAGCTTCAGATTTTGGTCCAATAGAACTAGAATGTCAGTTTTTTTCCTATTAACTTTTACATTTGGAATATGAAAAAGCCACTCGCATTAGGGGAGTTACTAAAAGCCATAATGAATTCAGGAGACAGAAGCATCAAAGGACACCCCTTTATTACTTTTGGGTTTCTTCCCTAATTTTTTCTCACTCTATTGGTGCCTTCACAATAACCCATTACCATCCCCTGTCTTTCAATCAGAAAAATTTCCTAGCAATCTTCCCATCCTGATGGATTATGGGTTATCTGTAAATGCAAGAATAATTATTTATAGCCATTATTTTTTTTGAGGGCTTATCATGTCAAGAAACTGAACTAAACACTTCATAGGCATTATCTCTTTAATCCATACAATACACTCTTGAGACCATTTCAGTTAGTATCTCTGTTTTACATATGAGGAAACTAAGACATAGAATGAATGTAACTTAGCCAAGATCTCACAGTCATTTAATGGTTACTCCAGAGATTCAGACCTTAGTAAAACTCCAAAGTTCACATGTCTAAAACAACCTAGTTGAGTCTAGAGAACCCTGAAGCTCTTAGGCCAGATGACTCAGAAGTGGCATATAACACACACCAGAGCTCCACAAAGAAGAATGAGCATGAGATTAAAGTGTTAAGAACTAATCTGAATCCTAAACTTTATATAGAATCACAAAAGATCCTCAATAGTCAAAACAATCTTGAGAAAGAAGAATAAAGCTGGAGGCAACACACTTCCTGATTTCAAGCTATATTACAAAGCATAGTAAGCAAAACCGTATGGTATTGGCACAAAAACAGACACATAGATCAATGAAACAGAATAGACAGCTCAGCAGTAAACTTGGGCATATATGGCCAATTAATGTATGACAAAAGAGGCGAGAATATACAATGGAGAAAGGACAGTCTCATCAACAAATAGCGCTGGGAAAACTGGACAGCCTCACACAAAAGAATGAAAGTGGACTCCTGTCTTACATTAGCCACAAAAATCAACTCAAAATGGACTAAATGCTTTAACCTAAGACCTGAAACCATTAAACCCCTAGAAGAAAACATAGGCCATAAACTTTTTGATGTCAGTCTTGGCAATCCTATTTTTATATTGGACATCAAAAGCAAAGTCAACAAAAGCAGAAAAACAAGCAAGTGGGACTATATCAAACTAAAAGACTTCTACATGGCAAAGAAAACCACCAATAACATGGAAAGGCAACCTACCAAATGGGAGAAATTATTTGCAAATCATATATCTGACAAGGAATTAATATCCAAAATACATACATATATATATATATATATATATATATATATATATATATATATATATATATATATCATACAACTCAATAGCAAAAGGTAATTTAATTTAAAAAGGAGGCAAAGAATTGGAATGGACATTTCTCCAAAGAAGAAATACAGATGCCTATCAAGTAAATGAAAAAGTGCTCAGCATCAGTAATTATCAGGGAAATGTAAATCAAAACCACAATGAAATATTACCTCACACCTGTTAGAATGGTTATCATCAAAAAGACAAGAAATATCAAGTGTTGGTGAGGATGTGGAAAAACAGGAACCTTTGTGTACTGCTGCTGGGCATGTAAATTGGTGCAGCCACTATGGAAAACAATGTGGAGCTTCCTCAAAAAATTAAAGATAGAACTGCCGTGTGACTCAGCAATTCTAATTCTGGGTATGCATCTAAAGGAAACAAAAATGCTAACTTGAAACTATATCTGCACCCCCATGTTCATTACAACATTATTTATAATAGCCTGGTATGGAAAGAGCCTAAGTGTCCATCAATGAATGAATGAATAAATGAAGAAAATGTGGCATATATACATAATATATATTATAATGCATAATATATATTATAATATACATATTATATATATAATGGAATATTATTAAAAAATGAAATCCTGCCATTTGCAACAACATGGATGGAGCTCGAGGGCATTATGCTAAGTGAAATAAATCAGACAGAGAAAAGACAAATACCATATGATCTCATTTACATGTGGAGCCTAAATTGAAAAGAGCTCATAGATAGAACAAATTGGTGGTTGCTAGAGGCAGGATTTGGGGTACTCGGTGGGGGCAGGGAGGAGTGAAATAGATGAAGGTAGTCACAAAAGGTACAAATTCCAGTTATAAAATAAGTCCTGGGGACATCATGTACAGCATGGCCACTATAGCTAATACTACTGTATTGTGTATTTGAAAGTTGCTAAAAGATTAAAAGCTCTTGTCATGAAAAAAAAATTATAACTATGTCTGGTGATGGATGTTAACTAGAGTTATTGTGGTGACAAGAAAAAGAACTAATTTGAAAACAAATCTGGTTCTTAGATTTGACGAGAGAAGGATAGGATATTGAAAGCCCTTCTGAAAAATTAACCTGGGAAAAGAGGAAACAGAAAGACCATTAAAGGAAAACCAGTCACTCCTGGCAAGTGTGCACAGGGAACTTACACTTTGTCACCTACTCTCTGCTTCACACACTTACCAATGAAAGATAAAATATGAAAATAGAAAGTAAAAATAAATAAATAAAGGCAGAGGCAAGATCAATAACAAGATTAAGGTTTCTGGGAACCAGAAGTAAAATCAAAATACAAAATCGTGAATGGAGCTAAAGCTACGGCCTGCTGGGTTCTGGGACTAGATATAAAGAATTGTGACCAGGACTTTGGTGGGAAGACGTCCCTGTCCCACATGGCAGAGCTTTTAGAAAGCTACAGGCCTAGAGTGGCTGGAAGCCCCAGATGCATCCTCGCCATCAAAAATCGAACTCAGTAGCTCAGCTCATGATACGGTGAGTGGATCTGTGTTATCGCTAATGTGCCTTCAGAACAAGAGTCCCAAATGGTTTTAATCTGGATTGCCAGAAGCAAAGTGGGATAAATGACAAAAACATTGGACAGGGAAGGTGAGTAAAGGGGGGAAGGAAGAAAGAGAGACAGAGACAGAGAGACAGAGAGAAACATGAAACCAACAATATTTAGTCAGAAAACTAAAATTTCAGAACACATGAAGAAATCTAATGCTAAGAAAAACAGTCAACAGAATCACTCATTGCAACATAAATTCATCCCAGATTAATTTTATGAAACAATCTGACAAAGACTTTAAAGGAGCTATGTTTAGACAACTCAAAGAGACTAATGAAGTCACAACTTCTATTTAAAAAGAGCATGTAATTATGAGACTACAGAAACCAAATGGAAATGAAAAGGTACCAATTAGCTTGATTATGGTAATCATTTCATTTCACAATATATAGGTATATCAAATCACCACGTACACTCTAACTATATACAATATTTATTTTTCAGTTATATCACAATAAAGCTGGGAAAAAAATAAGTGAGATGTTAATGAATCTAAATCTCAAATAATGGGATAAACTCTAGAATGGACAATCGAAGAGGTCATACATATATTGAAAATTTTTTGTACAGAGAAATTCACTCAGAAATCACAGAAAAAAATAAAAATAAATATTAAAATGTAGTTAAGAAACAGAGAATGGAGTGACAGAGTTCTAGTGCTGTTCCAGGAGAGATAAAAACTAAGAATTTTCAAAAATTAACAATATAAGTCACCAAATCAAGACTGCCCTCTGACTACTGAGCAGGAAAAATAAAGATAAATCCACATCAGACACTGGTAAACCTGCAGAAGGTCAGGAAGAAAGATACTTCAGAAAGAAAAGCCAGATTGCTACAAAGAAATGACATCTAGAATGACAGCAGACTTCTCACCAGCAACGAAGAAGATAAATGACAATGAAGTTTTGTCCTTGAAATGCTAAGGGAAAATAAATGTCAACCTAGAATTAATTATAGACACAATTAAAAGAGTAGGGACAAAATAAAGGTAATTTTCAGTCACAAAAAAAAGACAAAGACTGTATAGGCAGGCATGCCTCATTTTATTGTACTTTGCTTTATTATGTTTCACAGACGGTTTTGTTTTTGCTTTTGTTTTTACAAATTGAAGCCAAAGCCCTTCACCAGTAAAAAGATTGCAACTCGCTTTATTGCTGTACTCACTTTATTGAAGTGGTCTGGAACTGAAGCCACATTTGTGCCCGTATTATCCATATAGCTTCACGAAAAGATGCACAAAAGGATGTATTTCAGCAAAAAGAAAGTGAATACACAGGGAAAGCATGGAATGCAAGAAATAAAAAAGGAGAACAGAAAACAATTTAAGTCAACAAATTTAATTAACTACCGGCCATTTAAAAAATGACATTTATATATGTTTTTTAAAAAAAAAAACAGGTAAAGCTAAACTTTAGACAAGAACAAGATAGGATGCAAGAGTTATATTAAATGGAAAAGCATGCTAGGCTCATATCATGTTCAAAAGAAAGATAAAAGTACTTAACAACTTGAAATTATAAATGTTTATAAAGTTGAACTTTTTAAGAGTAGGGAAAGCTGCCGATAAAAGAATAATACTACAGTCTTTGTATTCCAAACCAATGGCAGAAAGAGATTGATGATAGGAATACAGAAAATTTATCAATCCACATGAGGCAAGAAGGGGAAAAAATAAAAGAAGCAAGAGAGAAAGATGATAAAAACACAAAATAAAAATATCAAAACAGCTAATGGCGCCAGGGAGGACTACATCAGAGGCTTCAATTAAATCCATAATGTTTTAACAAAAAAATATGGAAGTAAGTATAAGGGAAATGTTAAGATTTAATAAGTTTAGCAGGATATATGGGTGTTAATATTTTACTCCTTATTTTTTTATATATATTTGGAAATTTTGTATGGCCCCAAATGATCAAGCTCACAAAATCCATGATTTCTGTTCCCTGGGCTAATCACGCAGTCTGGCAAGAGCCTCCGCCCTCCCCAAAACATATATTTGGTTCATCGATATTCCAAATATTGACCCACTGTCTTACTCCTATGCAAGCAGACAGAGTCAACTTTTCCATGGTCACACAAGGCAAAAGAAAAGTCTCTAAACTGAGTCGTGAACCTCACAGATTTATTTTTGCCTGCGATAGAAACAGAGTTAGAACTCAGCTCACTGTATAAAAGCGCCACATAACCCCTGTGTGTGGCACAGGTTCCACTGTGCTTCCCATGAGCAGAAGACGAATGCATTGCTTTACTCCACCTAATGAACATCTCAATCTTCTAATAAACACCCTAATAAAGAAAAATTGAAATTTAACTCACTTTTATTATCCCAACTGACATGTCGCAAGGTCTTAATTGGGCTGAAAACAGCTTCCAATAATACTCTCCTTAATTGATTCATTAAGGGGGCTCCTACTGAGACAGAAGTGCTCGTTTCAGGGATAAGAATAACATAGAGCCTCGATTCCCCACTGAGTGGCGATGATCCCTCTGCCATCAACTCCCCAGGCCACTGAGGAAGATGTCATGAGTGTCCAAAGCCCAGATTCATTCTTCTAGTCCCAGAGAGGGCACCGAACTGAAACACGATCTCCACACACTCACCACACTCTTAGGAGTAAAAAGAGAAAGATGGAACCTCTAGGAATTCTCTTATAGTATGAGATGAATCTGCAAACAAACAACCGGGCAGGATGATGCATTGATAGCAAGAGATTAAAGCTTTTTACAAGATTGAACAAAAGTTACCGCATCCCAGCATGGTTGGCCAGGGAGGGAAGGGGTAGCTGCAGCAGCAGAAAGACTTAAAAGGAGCAAATGAACATCATCTGTTCGCAGGGGAAGGGAGTTCTGAGCATATTACATAGATAATATAGTGTAGTAATTAAAGGCATGGGATCTGAAGTCACGTAGACCTGGAAGTCTGTCCTGTTCTTCCACTTACCAGCTCTGTTACCTGGGGCAGGTGAACTCACCTGAATCCCAGCTCCCTCAGCTGTAAAACAGGGATGATAAAATAAATCTACCACAGCAGCCAGAGTAGGTCAGGTCATAGCATCGTTTGCTCTAAGCCTCCGAAGGCTCCTCGCTGTATTCCTACACTCTGCCCGCTCCATGGCCTCTCTAAAGTCATTTCCTGCTGCGCTCCCCCAATTTCCTCCACGCTGTGCCACCCCCTCCCCGTGCCGTTCTTCGAATACCTGGGAAGCTCTCACCTCCAGCCTTGGCTGGTGCCCTCTCTTCCAGCTCTCTGTATGGCTCACTATTGCACCTCTGTCAAGTCTTTGATCCTACGTCACCTATGTCCATGACCATCCTGCTTAAATTACAAATTGTCCCTCTGCTTACTCCAAATGCCCTTTTCTCCACTCTTTTTCTTTTTTTATAGTACTTATCACCTTCTAGCATACCATATAACTCATTTGTGATTTCTATTGTTTATTCTCTCCTGCTGTTTTGTTCACTGATCTCTCCCAAATTCTTGGAACAATGAAGAGCACTGAGCAGGTGCTTAATTTTTGTTCCATGAAAATCTCATAAGATTGTTCTGATGATTAAATTAGATAATGCATACAAAGCACTTAGCTCAATGTAGGCATGCAGAAGCATTTAGTAAATATTGTTATCACAGTGGTTACTATTATTCTGACTATTATTATTTTCTATCCAGCATGAGGATATTATTAACTAAGTAGGCCATGGTTCTTCCAGATATTGGTTCCTGGAGATGGAAGATCTAGATTTAATTAACTAGAGTTTTCTGACACTGTATGACATCTTGTTATATGTAGATGCCACTCGCCAATGATGAAAGGTTTAATAATTAATGATTAATAATTAATCAATTAATTAAGGTTTAATAATTAATGATTACTAATTAATGATTAAAGGTCACCTGCAGAGTCCACCTCTACCCCATCTACTCTGCCAACATGCACAGGGCTAGGAGCAGCTGCTAGGTCAAAAATGTGTATCAAAGTACATCTAGGAGCTGCTGTTCTTTCTTGTTCCTTTAGGACTGTACTACGCATAAATACCAGCTTGACAGCACCTGCATTACAGCGAGAGGCTAGAAAGGGTTTTATTTTATGTCTAACAAAGGGTAAGCAAGGGAATAGGGAGAGGGATTGTCTGACTTGCCTGCTGGAGTCCCCAGAATTTAAGCCTCTACCATACTGTCCAAGACATTTGTGTTTCTGTCCAGGAAAAGAACAGCAACCATCTACCCACCTCATACCCTCCTAGACACAAATGAGATGCCTTCTTCGTTGAACTCTCAGGGGCTCCTGTGATAAAGCACTGTCCTGGGTAAATAATGAATGGAGCGGACCCATTAGCTCCACGTTCAACTGCATCGTCTGTTTCCCGAACATGAAGGAAGACAGGAGCAGCCAAGGCAACGAGCTGTTCAGCACCCAGAGCCACAGCTTGCTCTCCACTTCTCGGCTGAGAATCCACGTGAAGCGCACACAGCAGCCATGACGCCCAATGCAGGTTTGTGTGTGTTTTCCTTCCCACAGTGGCTAGCTACCTTTGCACACTGCAGATGGCCCCATGCAAACAAACAAACAAACAAACAAAAACCAGGTTGGTGCGTATGAAAGCACTGATGGAGCCATCAGCTGGGCCATCCGCAGGGATTTCAGGAGGCCGGAAAGGACAGTGGTTCAAAAGCACAAGCACGTGAGTAAGAAAGCGCTGTGTTCAAATCCCAAATCTACCAATTAGCATCTGTGTGATTTTAGTCCAGTTACTTTATCTCTCTAGGCCTCGGTTTCCACACCTGTAAAATGTGATGATAATAATACCTCACTGATAAAGTGGAGGATGAAATAAAATCAATGAGCATTGATTCTGAGCCTTGTTACAAATGGATTTTAGTTACCATGTGCAAAGTATTCTTAAGAGAAAGGAAACTATAAAATGTCCATAAAAAAATAAATAAATAAACAAAAAAATAAATAATTCTTTGAGAAGTTACAGGCTTATCATGATGGCCTGTAGTCTAATCATAGATGCTAAGTACAAGCAAGGATATGCAAACACTAATGGGAAATATTCAAGGCCTTTATTGTGCTTCAAATTATATAAAGCAACACACTGGAATTTCCAAGCCTCTAGCTGTCCATGAAAATTGCTTGTATAGCTTCCAGGACACTGAGTTTAATTCAGGAACCGTTTGATAAATGTTTACTCACTCTCACAGAGAGAGGAATCTGGGAAAAGAGAGAAGTCATCCAAAGTGTAGAAAAAAATAGCTTTGAGTCTGAAGCATAATAAGTGCTCGATAAATATTACTCCACTTTTTGGAGGGTGGAGGGTCTAAAAGGAACAAAATGATAGAATGCCATTGTATTCGATCATTCATTCATTCGAAAAATATCTTTGAATAGCTACTAAGTCAGTCAACAATATTTATCGGACCCAGGCCCTAGCCTAGCCACTAAAGATACAGTAGCGAGAAAAGCGGACAAGATAACCCAGTCATCACAGAGCTTACAGTTTAGTGGATAATAGTGACCAATGTATAATAGGTGCTTACTATGTGCCAGGAAGTGTTCTGAGTGCTTTACCTGTACTAACTTACTTAATATTTATAACCACCCTTGAAGTACATCAATATCTGTATGTGACAAAAGAAGCAATTTAGGCACAAATCGGTTAAGTAAACTGCCCAGGGTCGTAAGGCCACTAAGTATCAAGCTAGGATTTGAACCCAGTAAGACCGACTCCAGAGTCCATTCTCTGAAGCATTACATATATTGCCTTCTTGCAACTACTAGATAATGAGCTTTTTCTAGGTAGAAAATACACCTCACTCATTTCTGCATCTCCAACAAAGCACCCGGCTTTTGAGAATGCTCAATAAACGCTTATTGCTGATGGAGGACAGATTTTATTTGGGGCATTACAGCTACTCTTTTTGTCAGCCTCGTGACACTTTTCTATAAACCCTAAATATATAGTGAAAATATACTATTCCTCCTCTGTATAGAGAATATTATTGATCTTCTGTCCATAGGCTATTAAATGTAAGGCTGTTTTTCCAGAAATGGTGATGAATTTTCTTTGAACCACTTACATTTCAGAATGATCTGGCAGGGATTGAACTATATTTTTTAAGTCCAAAACATGTGGCACCAAAGGGACAAAATACCCAACATTTCTGCTATTTTATTTTGGAAACCAATAAAGTACCCCTGCTACACTCAACATATCTCAGCCAAGGCCTGAGTTCCCCCAATTAAACACCTCTAACTCTTCACTATTCTCATGACTGTTAATGGATAAACTAGTTGACGTCTAGGTAGGCCACAACTGAAGAAGATGAGAGAGACAGCTACTACATTGAAGGAGATGGGGACAAAATAAAGAGAAGCTTCCTGGGGGATGAGGATTGACAATCTAGTCCACCTAGCTAATCTGCACTGGTATTTGATCAGTAAGAAGAATTTTAATAATTATTATTCCATTTTATTAATTGTATTTATATATCATATTAAATATGTTTATATTTTATATCAATCATATTATAAATATTGTATATTATTATTATTACAGGTGACATTTATTCAGAAACTCCACTAGGTTCTCATTTTTTCCACATTATCTAACTTAATCCCTTTAACTACCATGAATAGTAGTATTACAATCTCTATTTGTTAAGGAACAAACAAAGTTCCTTTAACAAAGAAACCCGAAAATGCAGTGGTTTAAACAAGATAGTTTCCCCATTGTGTAACAATTTAGAAAAAGTATTATATACAGTCTGGTCTGCTGTAACAAAGGTACAAAACATCGTGACTTAATATCAAAGTTTCTCTTCCACATAACAGCCCAGGACTGGAAAGGCAAACTACCATTACAACAGGTGGCTTCCATTTTTAGAAGCAAAGTGGATCCTTGACTCCTACCATCCTGTTTCAGCCAGCAGGAGGTGGAAAGGAGCAATGAGAAAGCACACATGTTTCCTTTAAAGACACGATCCAGAAGTGGCACACATCATGTGTGTTCCATTTGTTGCAATTTGTTTATAGAGTTGTTAGGAATAAAATGAAAAACTATACCAAACATTCAAAGAAGGTTAATACCTGTTTTTTTCAAAGTCTTCAGAAAAACATTTCCAAACTTATTTTATGAGGCCAGCATTACCCTGATACCAAAATCAGACAAGAAAGAACACTGAAAAAAAAAAAATTTACAGGCCAATATTCCTGATGAACATATATATAAAAATCCTCAAGAAAATATTAGTGAACTGAATTAAACAATACGTTAAAAGGATCATATACCATGACGAAGTGAGATTTATTTCAGGAATGCAAGGATAGTTCGACAGCTGCAAATCAATCATTGTAATATACTACATTAACAAAATGAAGAATAAAAATCATGTGATCATCTTAACAGATAGGGGGAAAAAATTTGAACAAGTTCAACATTCACGATTTAAAACAGAAACAAAATCTCTCAATAAAGTGGATACGGATGGAATATACCTCAAATAATAAAGGTCATATATGACAACTACACAGCTAATATCATATTCAATGGTAAAAACCTGAAAGCTTTTCCTTTAAGATCAGGAAAAAGGTAAGGGTGCTCACTCTCACCACTTTCATTGAACATGGTATTGGGAGCCCCAGCCAGAACAATTAGACAAGAAAAAGAATAAAAGTCATCCAAATTGGGAAAGAGGAAGTAAAACCGTTTCCATTTTCAAACAACATGATCTTATACATAGCAAACACGTAACACTTTGCCCAAAACCTGTTAGAACTAATAAGCAAATTCACCAAAGTTACAGGGTACAAAATCAACATGAAAATATCTGTTGTGCTTTTCTATACTAACAATGAACTAGTAGAAAAAGAAAAAAAGAAAATAATCTCATTTATAATTGCATCAAAAGGAACAGAACACCTAAGAATAAATTTAACCAAGGAGGTGAAATACCTGTATACTAAAAACTATAAGACACCGATGAAAGAAATTCAAGAAGACACAAATGAATGAAAAGATAGCCTGTGATCGTGGATTGGAAGAATTAATATTGTTAAAATGTCTATACTACCCAAAGCAATCTACAGATTCAATGCAATCCCTACTAAACTTCCAATGGTATTTTTCACAGAAATAGAACAAACAATCCTAAAATTTGTGTGGAACCACAGGAGATCCTGAAGAGCCAAAGCAATCTTAAAAAATAAAAATAAAGCTGGAAGCCTCATGCTTCCTGATTGTAATCTATGTTACAAAGCTATAGGAATCAAAACAGTAGGGTATTGGCATAAAAACATACACATGGATCAGTGGAACAGAATAGAAGGCCCAGAATTAAACCCACACATATATAGTCTATCAATTTACAACAAAAGAGCTAAAAATATACAAGGAGAAGACAGTCTTTTTGATAAATGATGTTGAGAAAATGAGACAGCCACATACAGAAGCCACATACAGATCACTACCTTATATCACGCACAAAAATCACCTCAAAATGGACTTGAAATATAAAACCTTAAACCATAAAACTCCTAGAAGAAAACATAGGTGGTAAGCTCTTCGATATCAATCTTGGCAATGATTTTTTAGACCTGACTCCAAAGGCAAGGGGCATAAAAACAAACATAAGCAAATAAGATCACATCAAACTAAAAAGCCTGTGCACAGTGAAAGAAATGATCAAAGAAATGAAAAGGTAACGTATTGAATAGGAGAAAATATTTGAAAATTATATATTTGGTAAGGGGTTAAGATCTAAAATATATAAAGAACTCATACAACTCAATAACAACAAACAAACAAGCTATTCAAAACTGGGAAGAGGATCTGAATAGATATACAGATGGCCAATAGGCACATGAAAAGTTGTTCAGCATCACTAATCATCAGGGAAATGTAATCAAAACCACAATGAGATATTACTTCACATCTGTTAGAATCAAACAGACAAGGAATAACAAGAATTGGTGAAGTTGTAGAGAAAATGGAAGCCCCGCGCACTGTTTGTAGGAATGTAAATTGTTAAAGCCGCTATAGCTAACAGTATGGAGGTTCCTTGAAAAAATAAAAATCGAACTGCCATATGATTCAGCAATTCCACTTCTGGATATTTATCTGAAGAAAATGAAAACACTGCAGCATTATTTACAATAGCCAAAATATGTAAACAACCTAAGTATCCATCAGTGGATAAGTGGATAAGGATGTGGTATATATATAACGAAATACTACTTAGCTATAAAAGAGAAAGAGATCTTATCATTTACAACAACATGGATGGACCTTGAGGGTATTATGCTAAGTGAAATAAATCA
The DNA here is from genome assembly GCF_000151845.1 of Pteropus vampyrus. Lineage (NCBI taxonomy): Eukaryota > Metazoa > Chordata > Mammalia > Chiroptera > Pteropodidae > Pteropus > Pteropus vampyrus. Next base: position 3,757,711 of record NW_011888846.1, on the reverse strand, counting down.
GACAAAGAAAGACAAATACTATATGATTTCGCTTATATGTGGAGTCTAAAAAAAGCAAAACAAACAAAACAGTAAAAAAAAAAGACTCATAGATACAAAAAACAGATTGGTGATCGCCAGATAGGAGGGGGTTTGGGGATGGGGGAAGTGAGTGAAGGGGATCAAGAGGTTCAAACTTCTAGTTATAAAATCAATAAGTCATAGGGATATAACGTACAGCAAGGGAACTACAGTCAATAATACTGTATTACTCTGTATGGAGACAAATGGCAAGAAGAGTTATTGTGGTGATCATTTTGCAGTGTATACAAATATCAAAACATTATGTTGTATACCCGAAACATATATTTTATGTCAATAAGAAAAGAAAACCAGATGTGAGTAAGGGATTTAATAAATGTCCATTTCTTTTTCCTCCCTTTTTGATGTTAATATTGTGAAAGTGAATCCTAGTGTTATTAGCATCTGAATTATTATTCAGCAAATATTCACTCCTTACACTTCCTACTAAGGACAGAGTATATTTCCCTGTTACACTGATGTCAAGTTCAGCCATGTATTTTGCTTTGTCCAGTAGTATGTTCATGGCTATGATGCAAGCAGAAGCTTTAAATATGTTGTATACTTCAACTGGGCTAGTGTTCCAGTGACAGACTATAAAAAAAGCTTGTAAGCCGTCGCTGTCCCCTTTTCCACCTGGGCTGAAAGCAAACACATGTGGAAAAGACCTGAGCCCTAAATATAGCCTGGACCCAACCCCAGTCAATGTGCAACCCTAACATGGAGCCACTTGCTGAGCTCAGCCTACATCAGTTGGGTGACGACCATCCAGGAGACCGGTAAATGTGAGCATAAGTGCGTGTTATTCTAAGTCATGAGTTTGGGGGTAATTTATTACACAGCATTAGTGTAGCTATGGTTGGCCGACACAGAACTCGGTATCGGAAGTAGAATGATGCCATAGTGAAAACCTAAAATATGCGACTGCAGTTTGGTGATTAGGCAGAAGATGATGAGGAGACTGTTATGGAAAGCTGGGAACATGCCAGCCCATGCTTCGTAGTGCAGCACTGGCAAAATCTCACCCGTGAGGTCGGGTGGAAAAGCCGGGGAGGGGATTACAAGTACAAATTTCCAGTTATAAAATATGTCCAAATAACATACAGCATAGGGAATACAGTCGATAATATCATATAACTATGTACAGTGGCAGATCGTTACTAGACTTAATGTAGTGATAACTTGTAAGGTATACAAATGTCGAATCCCTATGTTATACGCCTGAAACTAATTTAATATTTATGTCATCTATAATTTAAAATAAAATTTAAAAAATAAATAAATATAAAGATATTGGAAAAAAATATAATTTATACAGTTTGGTTAAAAAAGAAACCTCTTCTGTGATAACTTGAAAGACAGAAAATGTGCTAATTAATTTGAAGCATGAGGCAAGGAAGTGTACAGACAGGATATTGATAGTGTAATTTGGTTGTTCCTAGCTGGATAAGGTGTTGCAATACAAAGTTGAGTTTATAGAAGAACTGACCAGTTTTTCAGCAAAACTGAAAGAGAATAAAGCCAAAAATTCCAAAAACTGCAGGTTTGAAAAGTGAAACTACTTTTCACCTCCCCATCTTATCAGCCTCAGGACAAAGACTAAGTCAGGGGCGAGGTCGTCACAGCCTTTGTTCCAACTTCTGAAAGAACTGGAAGCTATGCCTACCAGTTCTTTTCAGCTGAGCAAAGTACTCTTAGAGAGATAAACGGTACCATCCCACAGAGGCCGAATAAACCCAAGGTAGCCAAAACTAAGTCTCAAGAGAGAGACAGGTCTCAAAATGAATCACCGATATACCTAACATGGAGTTGACTGAAATCAAATACAGGTAACCCAAAAGTTTTGAGACATCTGTATAGGTAAAATGCAGTCAACCTGAGACTGCTTGAGATATAAAAAGATCTCTGGCCCCCAAAGTTCATAGCCTCCAGCAGAACGTAGGCTGGAAAAAATGCTGATCCGGGGAGGAAGACATTCTCTAAGGTTCTCCTCAGAAGTGGCCATGCATGGCAGATGATGGAAAAGGAAGGACCTCTTGGAAGTTGGAGACAAAAGACACGGAGAACAATGAGCCAGTGCGTCACTCCCAGGGAGCAGAGCTAGGGTCTCATCCAGAGGTCAGTGAACTGGTCTGTCTGCTACCAAAGTTAGTAAATAAAGTTTTATTGGAACTCGACCACACCCATACATGTACGCATTATATATGCTGCTTTTGCTAGTTGAGAAATTGTGACAGATACCATATGGCCTGCAAAGCCTAAAATATTTAGCATCTGGCCCTTTACAGTTGCCAACCACTGGCCTAGTAAGAGAATATACCTACGCAATAAGGAAATGGGGCTACACTTGCACAGCGTGACTTCAGAATTGCTGTGGATCAGTGACTACAATGTACCTCCCATCCTTCTCTTTCTCAAATGGGAGCATGTATTGCAGTTATTGCTCCTGTTAACATTGTATGTTGTGTGGTTAGAAAACAAATAACTTGTCTCTTTATTTCATAAGTGTCTCAGCCAATAGGAGCCATATCTGGATTTTGTATAATTTCAAGATTTTAGATTTCAAGCCTTTTGTAGATTGGATGTGACATTTAAGGGTTTGGAGGTGGAGGTCGGTATATTTTGCAGGACAGAGAACAATGAATAAGAGACCAGACTGTGAACGCTTGCACTATTATCCACTCCCCTTCCCTTCCTATTGTGGGTAATGTATCTTTCCTCATTGCATGGACTTGGCCACTTGACTTGCTCTGGCCAGTGGACTGTCACCAGACATAGTGGGAACAGGGACTTTAAATGGGTTTACGTGGTTCATCATAGATCTTGTATTCCAGCGATCTGCTACAAGACAAGCATCCTCTTCTATCTGGTGCTCAGAATAAACACACACGGAACATATATGAACCTAAGACACAGGCTTAAGCCAAATCCTGCCAATCTGAAGACCCATAAGTGACAGCATACTCACTGTGAGCCACTGAATTTTCAGGTGGTTTGTTGTGCAACATTATTTTACCAATCGATACACAGGGCTCCCATAAAATGATGAGGTCGCTGGAATCTAGTAAATTGCACTTTAGTTTTGAAATCGAAAGCTCTCGGTTCAAGTCCCAGCTCTGCCACTTACCTGCTATTTATTTGGAGGAAGTCACTATACCTTTCTGAGTGTCAGGGTTTTTCTAATTGTAAAATGAGGATAATAACCTAAATCAGAGGGTCATTATAAGATTAAATAAGATGACATAATTAAGTGCGTTTTGTAAATACGATAGTGTACAATACAAGATATTTTCATTGTTAACTTCGGTTCACATAAAGCAGCCCGGATTTTTTCAATTGGCGGCGAAAAGGGTGTTATGCCATTTCTGTCCTCTGACCTTGAAAGGTGGCCTTGCTAAGTTTGAGAAGATAAATATCTGTAAGCTATTAGGATTGTGGTATTTTAATAATTCTTTCTTGATTTTATTTATCTGATTTCCAGATTTTTCTGTAATGAACCTATATAATTTTATAACAAAAAAACATTGTAAAGGTTATTCTTTTAAAAACTGATTATGCTGCCCAAGCCTGACACTGCTTAGCCCTATCCCCTCCCCGACCCTTCCCTCATAAGGAATATATGATGTCACTGATGGTAGTGACTTAAGTATTAGACTAAAAAGAAAGTCGAATGAGGGAAAAGTCAGAATGTTCCTCTTTCTGTACCACTGCAAATCACTGAAAAACCCAACCAGTCGGATGGATTCCCAGCAGCGAAGGAACCTCCATTAGGAATAAAAGGCCATGTTAGAACTGTGTCCGCCTAATTGTTTTCTGTGGGCTCCAGTGTGTCACACAAGTAGAGTTGTGTCTACAATGTTGCAACCCCATTATTTAGCGCTCATGTCAAAATGATTTTCTTTCCCCAAAATGACAAAGGGAAGAGTGTGGATTTCCTAGAAATGGCTCTAAACTGTCTCACTGAATCCCAGAGGATGGAGCCGTGAGGGCACACACATTGTCCACCAGAAGAGGTGGGGACAGGTCAAACCAATAACGCTAATGATATCCATTTGTTCCACAAAGACGGCCAGCTCAGGTGTCTGAGGAGGATTATTTGAGAAATAAATCTACCTACACCTTTCCTCTTAATCCTCCAGCCAAGGTGGCAGAATCCACTAGGAATCAGATCTCAGCCTGCTTCCTAATAGAGCAGCCAAGCTGGGCAATGACGCCACGATAGAAGCATTGATCAGATTGTACAGCACAGACTGCTGTGGGCATGGGGTGCAGGACACAAGGGCTTTAATGAGAAGAAGAGAAGGCCCTCCCCGGGGCGGGGGCGGGGAGTCAGACACCTGTGAGCAGAGTCCTTCCTAAGACAGAGCAATTACAGCAACCACCTAAGAGCCAACATGTAAGGGCTGCTGTCCTGCTGTGGACACCTCTGGGCACAGAACTGGAGAAAGCGACAAGCAGCAGAGGAAGGAGAAACAGAGATGGGGATGCTACAGCTGGTCTTCGCAATGACCTCTGGACTCATGAGAACAGACAGAAACCTTGGACCACTCATTCCTCCTGCAAACACTTGTCAGTCGCTTACCACACACTAGACGCTTCGTATTCAAAGTTAAATAAGAGACAGGCCCTACTCTTAAACTTTGTATGCGCCATTGTGCCTAGTACGTAACAGGGGCCCAAGAAGTGTTCCCTTATCATTCAGCTTTATGTGGCTTCTTTTCTCTGCTATGGCCTCCATAGCACTTTTTTTTTTTTTAATCCTTATTTAATGAATACTTCCTGTGCTCTGAATTTTAGTTACTGGTGCATATTTTATTTCCCCTATGACACAATAGGATTGCTGAATATAGGATCTGTGTATTCTTGTCATTGCATCTGCTCGATAAATATTTATTGAATGCATGACTATGGAATCATAACTAGTATGTCACTACCACCCACAACCATCATCAAAATAGAATGGAAGGCCGAGAGCCCGCAACTGTGGGAGAAAGCATGCTGGGTGAGGAGTCAAGAGACCTGCCTTCTAACAGAAGCTGCTGTCATCAACTGGCTAAGTGACTGTGGACAGCTACCTGAGTGTCTTGTGCTTAGCTATAAGAGGGAGGAGTGGGTAGATGTTCTCTAAGTTACCTTCAAGCCTTCAGATTCATCATCACAGTCGTAGGTTGCAGATGACATTCCCTGAGCAGCTGGCATGTTTCAGGCACTCTGTTAAGAACTCTGTCAGTATCACACGTATTATCTCATGTCATCCTCAGGATGACCCTTTGAGGTATCATGATTGTCTCTATTTTATAGAAGGAAAGGAGGCCTAGAGAAGCTGGGTGACTTTCCCACATGGCGGTGGGCTAGGGATCAGAACCCAAGTCTGGCCAACCTTGGAAACCCACACTCGGCCACTGGGCCATACCAATCCCTCTCCCACAGCCACGCTTCATTCAGGCTGTCAGCACGTCTCCTCCTGAACGACTTCGTTTTCCATTATTGGTGATTTTTTAAGAAAATTGCTAGAAATACACTTGGCAGAGAGAGGCACAGTCGGCCGGCTTTGCATATCTGATGCTGATGGGCAGTGAATTCTCTTACGGTTCCCAGCACTAGTCAAATCCTAACAGGAAGAGAAACCCAGCAAGGAGTTACAGGGAGTGCCGGCCACAGCCCGGGAACAAGGCAGTCTGAGCCACATTTGAGAAACTGTCTGAAAAGGCGAGAAAAGGAAAAGAAATATGTTATTTTGTTCAAGGAACTTGGGGGAATGACGAAGGTTTTGACCATCGTCCAGACCCATCTGTTCATTCTCCTCTGCATTTAAAGCATGGAGAGGAGAGAAGTTTACTCTCCAACAGACAACAGTGCCACAAGGCTGTGGCCCGTTTCAAGAGGACATGGCACCTCACGCACCGGCCTCCAAATACCGAAAGTGTGGCAGTGATCAGTGGAACTGATCAAAGAACTTGGGAAGGAATTAAAAAAAAAACTTCTTAACAGGAACATACTTTTATAAGAAGCCAGAAAAATCAAATGAAGCCAGAAAAATCAAATAAAGCTCTAAACCTCTTTTAAAGTTGTGCCTGAATTTTCAAAAAACAATAAATAACAACAGTAGAATCAAATACTGAATGATAAATCCCCCCCCCACCTCACCCCTGGAAGCGATAGATAATAAACACACATTACTTGAAGAAGAAAGGAGTGGAAAATTCAGATCACATCTAGAAAGCAAAAGTTATTGAGGAATTTAGCAAGAGGGAAGAGTTGGATTAATTAACAGCAGGCAAGTAAAAGGGCCTCCCTTATAAACCAAACAGCCTTAGACAACGCAGGAAAAAAATATGAGATGGGGTTTGGAGGAAGGTTGAATGGATTTTTAATTGTTTCATAGAGAAATTTACAAGTAGAAATCCAGGGGTTTTGTTCTTTTTGTAGGTTCTCTCTCTCTCTCTCTCTCTCTTTTTCTCTCTCTCTGTGCGTGTGTGTGTGTGTGTGTGTGTGTGAGAGAGAGAGAGAGAGAGAGAGAGAGAGAGAGAGAGAGAGAGAGAGAGAGAGA
>NW_011888846.1:3740845-3750931 GCF_000151845.1 Pteropus vampyrus | reverse complement strand
AATTGTTTCATAGAGAAATTTACAAGTAGAAATCCAGGGGTTTTGTTCTTTTTGTAGGTTCTCTCTCTCTCTCTCTCTCTTTCTCTCTCTCTGTGCATGTGTGTGTGTGTATGTGTGTGTGTGTGTGTGTGAGAGAGAGAGAGAGAGAGAGAGACAGAGAGAGAGAGAGAGAGAGAGAGATTTTCTTGGTGACAGAAAAATAGAAACGAGTGGCACTAGGTGGCTGCTATTCCCGTGGTGAGAGGAAGTGCCATTACAGCTCCTAACAGACGAGCATAGTGAGCCTTCCTATGAGTATCGGGCAAAAGATCTCCCAGATATGTCTAATCCTACACAAAGGAGCCAAAGCACAGAAAGGCAGTTCGCTCTGAGGCAAATGACATTTTTTTATGCTTAAATTCCTCCTCCACAGACCCCTGCTCTCGAAAGGCTGAATTGTTAGAACAGCAGGCACAATGGGAAAACAGGCAGGTAGAGATTTAGGTGTGTCACCAGAGAGCAAAGCCTGGCGGCCCCCCGCTGCCTCTCCGGAGCTCTACGGCCATGTCCGCCCGGCCTTGTCCTGCTCTGTCCTGCTCTGTCCCTGTCTCTGAGTTGGGCTCCTAGAAATTCGGCCAGTGCACGTGGGTCCTGAGGTGAACTTAAACACCAACTGTTGCTATGGCTTCATGCCACCCCTGAGCTGGTAAACAAGTTCCTTTCGGGCCTGCCCTGCAAAGCTGAGCCCTCGGCTCGGCTGCCTACACCCACGACACATCCAGGAGTGGCCGCCGATATCAGATGCATGGCGAGGCCGTTTCGAATTAATTCCTTGGCTGCTTCTAAAAACAATAGCTCTTTATCTCCCCATCTCTGGAGATCATAATCCATCCACACCGCCAAAATTCAAATGTAATTTATTAGAAATATTAAAATTTGTAATTCTACACAAGGCACGTGAGGAAAGAGGCAGGGCCTTCAGGAGGCCTTGTGTGTTTTCCTCGGGGCTGACAGTTATACCTTGATGTTTTTAAAACTCTGTGAAGAGATTTAACAGATGAACAGAAACAGAGATGGGAGGAAAGGGAGAGTAGGAGAAAGGAGGGAAAGAAGGAAGAAAGGCAGGGACACAACAGAGGGAGGAAGGCGAGACAGGAAGGCATGTACCGTGCGTGAGGGGTCGATGCAATTTCCTCAGCTTGATGCTCAAAAACCTCACTTTGAGCACAGTAACACTGCCACCTAGAGGCTGAAGTGTGCCTTCCTGAACTTCTACACGAGTGTGCAAGGTTTACTTATCTGTGTGAGTAAGTTTGTTACGGAGCTTTGAAAAGGGGGAGGTAGACGATGGCAGGCTGGGGAGTATTACCAAAGACGTCACCATCTAACCGTTTCAAAGCGGCTAACATTTATTAGGCACCTACTATATGCCAGGGACTGAGCAAAGTGCTGAGAATTCAAACACAGAAAAGAATCTCAGTCTAAGGAGGACACAGACACACACAGAGATGCAGACTGAGATAATTACCGTAACATACAAAAGCATAGTGCTCACGGTATATGTGAAGAAGGACTCCAGGTCAAGGTAACCACCCAATGAGGCACGGAGAAAGGACACCGAGCATGCTCAGTACTACTGCAGGACAAGGAATGTGGATGTCACCTGCGGATGTGCGATGAGACAATAAAGGCCACAGAGATGAGTTGAGCCAAACTGTAGATGGCTTTGAATGCCAGGCTGAAGAATGTGAATTTTTTAAGCGGCACAAGGACAGGGCTTCGTAACTGCTTTTGTTCAGCCCCTGGAAGAATGTTGGCATTTAGTAGTTGCTCAGTTAGCATCTGAGACATGAATGACTATAACAGGAAACCAATGAAGATTTTGGAGAAAGAGAGTAATTGAATAACATGTATGTTTCTGAAATAATCTGTAGAGAGGCTCCCTTAGACATCTACTGCCAATGTGCAGGTAATGTGGGCCTGACCTAAGGCACAGGGGCGGGAACGAAGGTGCTGGAATGGCCACGGGCAATTCTGTCGAAGTGGAATCTAGAGGTTTTCAACACCGGTACCCAGCGTCTGTGCTGAGCCTCAGTCATGGCCAGGCCAAGGGGGATGCAGTCGGAGGGACAGTGCTAGGGAGAAGATAATGAGTTCAGGTTGAGAAGCAGAAGGGTTCAGTTTCTGAAAGTGACTCAGTGGCGATGCCCAGCAGGCAGTTATAGGTGGTGGGGGGCTCTGGGGCGCCCTCGCACACACCCCGACACACACGTATTCACCTGAGCCAAGAGCTACTGCCATTTTGGTATTTTCTTTTCCTAGTATTGCAGATGGGGTGAGCCTGTCGCAACCTTGAGACTAAGCTGTGGTCTGTGCTTTGGTGGAGCCAGAGGCGGGAGGGAGCACCCTCGTTTCCCCATCTGGAAAATGGGGATTGCTGTAAGGATCAAAGCAGCCAACTCAAGTAAAGTGCTTATCCCAGTGTCTGGCATAAGATACATACAAAGTGTTAACTTACAATCTATAGGAAGACTATGGGATGAAAGTTCGAAGCCCAGCTCCTCCACTTATCATCTGCATGACCTTGAACAGGAAACCTGGCCTCTCGGAGTCTTGGTTTGCTCATCTGGTAAACGGGAAGAGTGCTGTTTGCCACACCTGCCTCCTAAGATAAAATGGCACTTAAAAGTTTGTAGACTTGTATCAATTTATAAATATTATGTATGATTTAACAAATGGAAGAATAGAGGTGGAAGAATCTCTGAAATCCTTCCAGATGCTGTGGTTCTAGGTAAGCATGCACCTCTTTAACATCCTTCACCCCAAAGAAAGATTCTTCTCTGCCTTCATTTAGCAGGAAATTCCTCACTCACCACCTTTATGTGTTCTGAACATGCTTTTATCGTCACGTGTTTCCTTTATCCCACCTTCGATTGAGATTTAAAAAGAAATCTTTGAAACTCCCCAGTGGAACCACTGGGGAATCAAAGCACATCTGTTCTCTCTTCTACATATTTCTCTCACATGGCTGGCCAATCAAACCCATGTTGGTCATCTAAATTAATAGGAAATGGGGTATTTATAAAGGAGACAAAGATGACCATAGCAGAGGAATAGAAACACGTAAGACTCTTCAGCTTCTGACCCACGGAGAGTGTTCTGTTTGCTCTTGGCCCTGGGATTCCCTCTAGAACATACCTGTAATGAAAGGCCAAGAACCTGGACAGCTGCTGGTTTTAGCCTCGTGGCCATCAACCCACCTCTGCCTCTGTGTTTAGGTGATAGGAGAATCACAGAATCATTGGGCTGAGACAGAGGGGAATGAAATATGATGTGACATCCTTCAGCCCAATTCAGAGTGCGACACGGGAAGTCTTTTTCCAGGGTCCGTGACCAGCAGGCATTTAGCTTCAGCTTCTTCCCACCGGGGACCAGGCGCTCACCGCTCCGTGAGAGGCTCGTCCCACCAGCGGGCAGAGTGAATCAAGCTGTAGAAGGCCGTTCCATGGAAGCGGAAGTCGAACCTCCCGACACCTCCACTCGCCGCTCTCAGGGCTGCCCTCTGGGGTCGCATAGAACATGCCACCTCTTTACCTCGGCCTTCTCTTCTCTAAGAGCAGTGGCCCTCGTTCCCTCAAGATGCCCTCATACGATGTATTCTGCTGCCTGAACTCTTCGAAATAAATATTACATGTACAAAAAAAAAAAAAATGATTTGAGATCTCATTGGTATCCAGCAAACCCCAGACGGCCATTGTGGATTATCTCTCTCAAGTACGAAAACTTGTACTGGATGATGACTACAGAGCTCCCCGTCCCCGTCTACGGAAGGGCGGCATCTGTGTGTGATGTTTGCTGAGCTATCACAGGCTTGGGGGTGACTGACAAAATATTTCATACTACCACAGCTCTACCAAGAAGGACAACCATGACCACAATTTTTAGAGAAAAGTTTGAGGCCTTTATGACTTATCTCAAACCAAATGAGGTAGCCACTCCCTGGCCCTTTACCAGTTCTGTTTGTGGACTTGTCTCAGGCATCTGGTCCTGGAGATGGGGACCCGGGCTCCTTCTCTGCCTCTCGCAAATCCAGTAAGCTGCCTACTCCCATCCTCTCTCCGCCTTCACAGCATCTCCTGCGTTCACTGCTCTTCATTTGACAGCTTCCACGTTCCTCTGCTCAAATCCTTCTTGTGTTCAGAACCATGGAAAGATTTCCAAGTTTCCTGACTGAAAAAAAAAATACGTAAAATCTTGAGCACAGCCTTCAATGTCCTCCAAAATCTAGCTCTATCCAATGTTTCTAGCCCAGTCTTCCAGAGCTCTCTATATGGGTCAGGGTTCCACCAGGAAATAGATGCATGCACACTAAAGCATTCAATACAGAGAATTCACTCAGGGGACTTTTTACAGGGGTGTGAGCAGCATTTGAGGAACCAGCAAGGGAAGGGAAGGTGAATCCGGCAGGAACCAGCGGACAATGGGAAGCCACAACTGCCACTAGGCTTGAAGGCACAAGGGTAAGGGACAGTGTTACCGGATCCCTGTGAGAGCTGCACCTGAAGGAAGATGAGCCTGTGACAGAAGTGTCACTAGAGGACAGTAGGCCAGTAGCTCTGACAGCACCTCAGCCAGCTTGAAGGGGGAGGGGAGCGGAAGTGGGAGGTGAGAATAAATAACCCATCCTTTCCTTCCTTCCATCCTCTCCTCAGGGCAAGGGAGTCTGTGTGATGGAACCATAGAAGTCAGCCTCCTGGGGCCCAGAGCAGAGACAAGAAAGGCAAAGAATAAAGAACAGACAGAAGGGGTATCAGGAGAATAGTCCATACGCTCCCTCGCTAGCACCCTATTTCGATCATATGAGCGCCCTATTTTCTCATTGCATACACAATTTCCTGATCTTGTGCCTTCGTTCACAGCACCTCTCTCTTTCTGATGCCCTTCCCCTGCAGGGGAGACTTGCTCAGGGTCATTTGAGAGTCGCTGAGGGTTATACATTTATTGAAGAGATTCTTGCTGCATGCCTGAGACACAGAGACATATCTGGTAGCATGAAGGATAAAGGAGGAGTGTATCCACTGCAGGCAAAGCCCCAAAGCTGGGGCTCATCAGCTGGGAGGATTCTCTAAGGAATCTCGACGGGGTATCAGTATACTCTGCTTGAAAGAGGAGAAGCAGGCACTGGACATAAAAATGTGGACCCGCGTGTAGTGACATCTGTCATTGGCAGCCAGAAGGCAAAGCCTGTCTCTCCATAGCACCTCTCACGCCTCGGGTCAGGGGCTCAGAGCAGGACCACTTGAAAAAGTGGGGCTCCAGATCCTGGGTCCTCTTGAGTCAAGCCCCCCGCCCTGGCTGCCAGCCTTCTGGGCCCTCCGAATTGACCAGTGAACAGTAAGGCTGGACCTGCACTTAGCAATTCTTTTCAGAGCAAAAGTTTTCCTCCCTGCATAGTTCCTGCCTTTTGTCAAGAAAGAGAAAAGATTCGACCCGGAGTGAATTCCTCGCAGGCAGCAGACGCAGCCCGGAGCACACACAGCATATTTGTCTGAACCCTGTTCCTGCTTCACAAAGGCGGGAGGCCTCTGCTGTCACCTCATCAGGGCCACCCTGGGGGCTGGAGCTTGGTTTCCAGCCTTCAGAGGGCCAGAGAAGCCATATTTCCTTCCAAGGAACATAAGCGGGGCAAGGCGGGGGGCATCCGGGTATTCTAGATGGATCTAGAAAGCTGGCAAATGCTCCTGCAGTCATGCAGAACACTTTTAGAAAAAAATCAGGAAAGTTCAGGAGGAAGCTTCTTATTTGTACATTCAATGGACATTTGCACTTAGCCTGGCAAAGAAATGAAGACTATGACTCTGAAGCCAGATTGCATGGGTTCGAATCTTGTCTACATCGTCAAGTAGCTGTGTGACCGTGGGCAATTTGGGTGCTCTGTCTGTGCCCCTCTGCTGGGAGTCCTAAACGAATTCCTGTTAAATAATTAGCACAGTATCTAGCATACAGTAAGAGCTCTCAAGAAAAATATCTCTGTGTTTAGATGAGGCTATCGGGGTGAAAGGTGGTTATATAATTTGCTCAAGGTCATTCAGTAAGTGCTAGAATTTAGATTTAAAGAGTAGCAATAAATGAGTAAAACAAAAGATAAATCCATAATTACAGTTGCTAAGAAATGCTGTGAAGAAAATGCAAAGCATACGGTGATGAAGCACAGCGGAGGGCCCACTGGGAAGGGTGTTCGGTGTGTCCCACAGTGACACTTGAATCAAGAGAAGTCACCGGTCATGCAATGAGCCAAGATGAGGAGTTGCAGGCAGAGGGAACGACAGTGAGGAGATCTGAAACTGAAAAGAGATTCGAGTGGCTAGAATGAGGTGATTTAGAAAGAAAGAGAAGTTGGGTGAGCCTGGAATGGACATGTGATCCAAATTGTGGCGAGACCTCTTAGGTCTTCAGATCCAGACGCAACAGGAAGGGCAAGCTGATCGGACTGTTTTCATGGCGTGAGCCTTGAATGAAAGCATGGGAGAGTTAGAAGGCCACAGTGACAGTGTTTAGTAATTTGAACCAGGAACGTACCAATCTTCCTATGGGCAAGGGACGTGCCTTGTGACCCGCAGAGAAGAAAGGCATCGCTCACACCCCCAACCCAGATTCCCCGACTCTGTATCTTGCCACGGATCAAACTTTCTTGCGTTCTTCCATCAACGCCATCGTCATCGCTGACCTTGTCCTCATTATCGGGTCAGGGGCAAAGTCATGACGCCACTCGGGATCCCCAGCCTGCGGTCTCCCCTCTGGCACCAGAGTTGACAGCATGGTGCCCCAGCCACAATGGACACACAAACACTCAAAGAAACCCTGAACATAAAACACCCAGAAACAGAGTATGTATCAAAAGCCCCAAGCACAGATAATGATGAAGACAGACAATCACTTAGGGAACTGCATGTTAGACACAGCAATCAACTCCTTGTGCCTGTGTTGACAGTGAGGGACCACACGCGCCCACTGCGCATTCTCTGAGCGTCTATCTGGATGCTTGATACATTACAACATACTATTAGGATACTTATCCATTCATTCATACACCAGAAATGATTGAATAGACCTGCTATATGCCCTGCACTGGGTGTTGGTGAAATATTAAAACAAATAGAATATCATCTTTGCCCTCAAGGAGCTCAAGGCTCCTTACTTTACAGACAAGTAAAACAGCAATTATAATGCAATATGATCGGAGCCAGGATAAACGGGGAAAGAGGAATACTTGAGGTGGCCATTTAACCGAGGGGCAAGGGGCAGGCTCTAGGGAGGGGAGCAGGGAAGACAAGAGAGGGGGTGGGGAAGTACATTCAAGACTAGAGAGCACTTGCGGGCACTCAGGATGTGGAGGCACTAAGGGTGGTTCGAGCTCAACATCAAGGAGCTGACAAGGAGACACGAGGAAGAGCCTTCCGTTTGTGCTAAGAAATCAGGAAGCTATGGAAGATTTGCAGGGAGCGTATAACGTTCATATCTCACTTTAGAACCGCGGTCCATGTGCGGCATGAAGAGCAGTGTGGGGGGCGGGGCCGAAGGCAGAACAGGCTCTTGCGGTAATTCGGATAACGAGAAGGGTGTGAGCTAAGGCAAGAGCAAAGCGGGTGGAGAGAAGGGCCAATCCGCGAGATCACAGCAGAGCAGGATCAACTGGAGACTGTGCCTACATATGGTCCCCAACATACGATATTTCGACTTCACGATGGTATGAGAGTGATATGCATTCAGTAAAAACCGTATTTCGAATTTCGAATTTTGGTCTTTTCCCAGACGAGCAATATGTGTTATGACACTGTCTCGTGATGCTGGACAGTGGCAGCGAGACGCAGCTCAGTCATCACACGATCGGGGGGCGGGGCGGGGGGGATGGCAAACAACCGACACTCTACAGCGTACTGTGTTGCCATCAGTTTTTGGATGTCGCGTTTTGTGTTTTGGCATCCCGTTATGTCTACGGAATGCTCCTCTGTGTCTCCGGCCTCTGGCGAGAAGAGGAAGAAAGTAGAAACTGTTGAGATGAAACTCAAGATAATCACCCAACTGTAGGTTAATTACGTGTCTGAGCACGTTTAAGGTAGGCTCTGCCAAGCAAAGGTGTTGGTAGGTTAGGCGTATTAAACACATTTTCAACTTACAATATTTTTAACTTACGATAGGTTTATCATACGTCACCCATCCTAAGTCAAACAGCATCTATATAATTAGATTCGGTGGGAAGACAGACAGAAGGGTTCAAGTTTCCTCCCATACATGAGAAAGGAGCCCGTGAAAGGTCCCGCATGCCAGCCAAGGGTGTCTGGTCTTGATATGATAGGCAGCGGGGAGACACTAAATGTTTTTTGGGCCGAAGAGTGATATATCATGACTTTAACTTAATCTGATTAATATGCCTATAATGCATAAAATGGGTTGAAGGAGAAACATCAGAGGGGAGGAGACAAGTAAGAACTCGCTTACAATAGTCTACTAAGTGGGAAGAATTAAAGACCCGAACTAAGGACATGATCATGAAGAATTGGGAGAAAAGCACATTTCTTGAAAGGGAGGTGATCAAGAACAAGGGTCGAAGCGTTAGCCTTGACAAGGGGACGGGACTCTTCGGCCGCTGAGATGGGGCAGAGCAGAGGGAGGTAGAAACCAGAGGTAATTTCAGGTGGAGAAGGGTGAAACCAGTGAATCCATATCTGCCCCCAGCTTCTCAGCGGCATCACGGCCACGGAGAGCCTGCTACAGTGAGCGACATACATGAAAAGTCATGTCAAAGGCAAATATTTGAAGATATAAAATTTTCAGAGAGTATCGTTGAGTAAAAAAGCAAGTTATAAAATGGCACGGCTGTTACAATCCCATTTGTCAGAGATGCGTGTGTGGACGGTGAAGCCCCACCCCAGAACACTCGTTCATAGGGGCCGTCTCGCAGGAAGGGAGTCAGATGATTTTTATTCTCTTCTAGATGCTTTTTTGTATTTTCTACAAGGAACGAGCGTGACTTTTGTAATCAGAAACCCAACGGAGTTTAAAATATATTGGTTAAGGTTATATAGCATGGCTGCCTCCTAGAATTGAAGCGAGGGACCTACCTGTATGGTAACTTTTTTTTTTTTTCCCAGTACATTTGTGGTTCTTCGGATGCAGAGCAACCTAAAGTCTTCTGATGGAAAAAGATGGCAGTTCCATCTATAACATCCTGGGTCCCCCTGACCACGGAGGAGGACTCTCACTGATCACCAGCCCCTTCCCCCAGTTCACAGAGTACTGACCTCAGGTCCCTGCTCCCAGGGACTCCAAGCTGGAGCAGCCTGACCCAGTGGGCTCTGAGCCCCTGATTGTCCCACCCCTCACCCACATCTCCATTCCCTTCTCCCAAAAAACAGCATTTTTCTTTTTCTCTCTCACAAAGCTCAACTCCAAAAGCCCCAGTTCCGATGACCAGTTTGCCTCTCTCATCTCCCTGCTCCCCAATTCTTTCTCAAATTATTAAAAATGTTATTCATTTCCAAATCCTGACGGAAGCCAGGGACGGAAGAAAAATAAAAGGCCTAGAATTTGTTTGAAGGGGAGGGGAGGGCAGAGCCGGGCAAAAGTGAGCATGCCAATCAAAACCCGCCAGTTCACATATCCCCACTCAGGCTGGAGTGCTCACGGAAGCTTCTTAAATATCCCCTATAACTACAGAGGCTTGGACCCCAGTCGCAAGTAGTTTACAGAGGATTTCCAAAGAAATGAAGGCTCAGGCCTTTTCGGCAGGATGAATTCTACCTATGATGGCGGAAGAAAGTGATGTAGAAATAAACTGGGATAAAAAAAAGGAAATCCTTGGAGGTTCCCCCACACTGTGAAGGATTTTTGCAGCAATCTGTGGGCACCAGGAGCGGGGATGCCTGGAGCTTCTCCATGGCCCCGTGAATGACAAACAGTAACGATAACAGCGTTGTTCCTTTTACTCTTCCAGATGGCCTCCGAGGTCGGTTAAGAGGCGGACGTGACCTCTTCCTACGCTATCCGCTCCCCAAGAGCAGGAAAGCTTTTTGTCCTGTATCTCACCCAGAGCCCAGCCCTGAATGT
>NW_011888846.1:3719531-3737465 GCF_000151845.1 Pteropus vampyrus | reverse complement strand
AAGAAAGAAAGAAAGAAAGAAAGAAAGAAAGAAAGAAAGAAAGAAAGAAAGAAAGAAAGAAAGAAAAGAAAGAAAGAAAGAAAGAAAGAAAGAAACGGAATTCCAATGAGGAGTTTCCCTACATTCATACTGCCTTCCTGAAGTTCTTTTGACTCTATACAACCATACATGAGAGAGCCTCTTCAGAACAGGGGTGACATTTAATGATGAGCTGTTGGGCAGGGTACGTGCCTTCATGCACCACCTAGAACAGACAGAAACGACAGCTGAACAGGCGCCTTCCAGAGATATGGTTATAAACGTCCTCATCCTCTCCCACCCCATAGCCATTCCAGGCTCCATGGCTAATGAGTAGGGCAAGGGGTTGTCTATAAGAAAAGAAGGGGGCTCCCTGGAATCAGGCATCTGTGAAAGCAGCAACCCTCTTTCCTGTTCAAACCAGCCTCATCTCTCCCTGTCCTCTCCTGCTTCTATTGCTGGAGACCTGAGTTCCTGGGCGCTCAATGGCCCTGTCTCAGCTCTCTGAGCTCCCTGCAACCATGCACAGTATCCAGTCCCTGGAGGCGAGTTTTCTCTACTTCTCCAACAGAACCAGATGATGGTTTGAAAAACAAAAGAGGAGAAAATAACATTAGAAGTAAATAAATCACTGGAGCCTGAAAGGAACCTTCTCAAAATGCACGGACAGACACAAGGGCAAAGGGAAGCAAGAGATGGAGGACAATGTGTTCTGCCCTCCAAGGCACAGAAGAAGAAACAAAATGCACGTGGGAGCCAAGGAACTCATTCTTCCAAATTACTAATCAATGTTAGATACCAACACCAGCAGCTGCTAACAACGAAGGAAGAATAACCTCTCTTCAGCTGTAATTATTTCTGACACTGGTCTCCAGGAGAAGCGTCAAGGCTCAGGTTAGCAGCTCCGTGTGATAATAACCCAAGATTACCAGAACTTCTCAATGTCTGAAGAAAAAGAGGGCTCGGAGAAGGGAAGTGGCAATTAGAAATACTTGTCATGGTAATTGCATTGTGAATAGCAGGCATCCACTTTCCAGCAGCCAGTGTGGGTTTTCTTCTGCCCGACTTTAGAAAAACATCTTCCAGGCAGGTAGAACAGTGGAGGAATACGTCAAATTTTCAGAAATAACACAGTGTGAGAAAAAGTATTTTTTCTGTCCAAATAATGGTGTGCTGGGTAATAAAAACTCTTGAAAGCCATAAGGCTGAGAACGGTATCATTTGTCCAGCCAGTGAAGCCGCCTTAAGCCAACTAGCAGCCCCCTCATTTTCTCACTCATAGCGGTAACTTGAGTCCATGTCAACACATTGTCCTCTGCCAAGACCAATACAGCTTTCCAAGGACAGAGTCGAGGCTGTTTGACATTATTCTCCAATCACTCACTTTGTCAAAATGGGCACATCGAAAGCTCTGCATTTTGGTGCTGGTCGAAACATGCAAACTGAACATGGCCAGCGAAAGCCTCGCGATCCTGCAGGGCTCGTGGCAGTCGTCCACTAGTGGCTCCAACTGAGGGGACAGCACTTCTCTTCTGTGCTCTTCAGAAGACCACAAGACACCAAGAAATGCAGATACTCATTCGAGTCTCCAACGCCACCTTCCAGACCAAGTTTTGTCTGAGTTCTCATACTGAGTGCTGCGGTCACTTTTAGACTTGGAGCTCAGAGAGCATTCTGAAAAGCAACTCTAAGCCTGTGAATCTCACGCCTAAAATTGGTCAGTGGTTTCCTGTTGCTTTTCCGAACAAACTGTGGTCTCCTTAGCATGACACCTTTCACCAGCAAGACCCTCCACGACCTCTCCAAGTCTCATAACTCAGGCCCGATACACTCACGAGTTTTTGAACCATCGTGCATTAACGACAGCTCTTCTGACACGGCGTGCTCTCCAAGCATACTTTTGTACAGGTCATTCACTCTGAGAATCCCTTTCACCTGGTTAACACCTACAAAGCACCCAAGACTCAGCTCTGGAGTCACCTCCGCCCAGAAGCCGTCCTCGGTCCCGCCCCTCACCCGCCCCTGCCCGATCTGGTCTCAGCATCTCTTCCATGTGCTCTTACTGCATCCACGTGTTCCTGGGGATCAGCTATCGCTCCCTCTGCCCTTTACTTTTCCGTTTCCCCACCAGCTTGAGGGCTAGGGCTTACCTGTCATTCCGCTTTCCCCAGAGGCAATTATGACAAAGAGCTCTTATGTCAGGCTCAAACTGAGGAATCCACAGATCAAGGAAGAAAGTTAAATCAGATAATGAAGTGTGACTTCCTGGTATCTTCAGAAAGAAGTAATAGATCATGCTATTGCACCAGAGACTAAACTCATTAGTCAGGTAATATCTTCTCTAGAAGGTATCTATGTTTTAACTACATCTAAAGAGTTTTTTTAACTTGGAAATGTATTAAGGATTTTTTTAAGAATTTATTAAAAATTTGCAGAGAGAGGCAGTGGGTTCTGATGTCCTTCTTTTGTGCACCCTGTCTGAAAAATCAGTGATGAACCATAAGCTGGGACTCGTCCTGGGCCCTCGTCGGCGTGACCCACATGGTCTGCCTTTCTGGCTTCATCGAGCTGGGATGTAGTTTGGGTCTTATCTCAAGCGCTTAGCCAAAGAATAATCTTTTAAGAAATGACTTCAGTTTATTTCTAGAAAGGTGCTGCTCTTCTCAGCTCTGCAAACTCCTGCTGAACCCTACAACTCTAAATCCCCACCTGAGCATTATGTCTGTGGGTTCTCTGACTAGCGGATTCTCTGGGAAGGCTTCACGTTCCTCTGTATAAAGGTAGTTTTAGAGTCTGTCTGGTAGAAAAAGTCTTTTTTTTTTTTTCCAGCTCTGATTCAAACTTATTTGGACCACGTTTGCATAAAGCCACATGACTTCCTATGTATCGCCAGTAAGCATCCCCTGGGCAAGGCAATTTGAGACTTGACGCTAGTTGAATTACTTGATACTGGGTGATCTTGGCTAAGGCCAAAAAGGGCCTGTGTGGGGCCAATGCACCTCACCACACATTCCAGATACTTACTTGAATGGGGAGAAAGTGGCCTATAAAGAAAGAAGGTTGGGGCTCCAGCCATGGAGAAATACAGGAAATAAGGAAGGAGAGGACTCTATGTATAAGATTTCCAGCCGGGCTTTGTCTAGTACAAGCCGGGGCCACAAGCAGAAGCTAAGGAGCTGTTTTCACAGGAATATCTGTGATGCTCCAGGCACAGCAATGTCAAACTAGTGCACAGGGGACCAAGTACAAGACTGATGTATTTTATTAGCATAGTAATATCAGAAGAGTTTACAAGAGAGAGTATCTGAAGACAGCGCCCAGTCAGGAAAACCATGTCCCATGGAGGGTCTCGGCAGCAGGGCACACTACCTCAAGTGCCTTGTGGGTAAAAAACACCATTGGGAGCCTGGGCCAGGAGAATAGGAGAGGAGCATTCTTAGTCCTTGATGAGACACCCCTGGGAAAGCCCAGGAACACCCGGATGAGGAATGACGGTGGGTGAGATGTCAAAGAGGCTGAAATCTTGCAGATGCAGGTGGGGGCTCAAGTCTTACACCTGCAAGTCAGCATTCATAAACTAGGAAAACAATTAACATTCCTGTTAAAGCAATTTTAGTCATATTCTTCCTGTACAAAATCATCAAAAGCACCTAGAATCATTTGTGGCAAAAAGTAGGTACTCGATAAATGTTATTAGGTTTGGGGTTGCAGAGAGAGCATGGAATATGAGACCAGGTCTCACACGTAGCCAGTTTACACCAGAACGGCTGGACCAAGCGCTTACGACCAGTGTCTGCTCTGAATGGTGGCTGCTGCTCTAAATATTTGCCACTGGATGAGACACTAAGAAATCTGAAGTGACCTCTCGCCTGGTCAGAGTAGTTCTGGGCTGGTTCAAAAGCCTCATGGTCAGCGATCTGCCCTGAAGGACAGGACAAGAAGCTGTTTCCTCCCTGCTCCTGTTGGCTCCGCCCTACCCCTTACCTCCTATCCGCACTGCGCCAGAACTGGCCAAATCTGAAACCAGGTCCTCTGATGTCCTCTCTCGCGAGAAGACTCGACGTCTGTGATTTGGGCCTAACACAGCTCATCTTTTGTAGTGTCTTGTAAGTTTCGCCCTTCACGTGGGTGCCAGTCCGACCGACAGTTGTTTGGTTTTACAGCTCGGCGCTGGGAAGCGCAGGTGTTGCAGGCTGTGTTGCCGTGAGGTGGTAAAGGCTGCAAGGAAGGTGGGAGAGTATTAATTATCTTTCCGCAGCTGTTCATTCGCCGGCAGACGCCTCGACTTGCCATCTTCAGGACTGACAGCCACATGAGTCCAAAGAACAGCAAAGCAAAAGATTAGGAGGAGGACAGGAAGAGCTACTTGAAGGTTAAAATGGAAAGCCACATGCAAAACAGCTTGAGATGAGATGCCCTATCTCGGCTACCTGGAGTCATAGGTGATCACAGGGGACTCTAGAAGGTGGCCTAGCGCTCAGTTTAGTCAACACGGCAGTGAATCCCAACAGAGGCTGCAAGCGAAGCTTTCTCTAGATGCTGGACGAGCAACTGTCTAGGTGTAAGGGAACAGGATGCAAGGCCAAGGACTTCTCCTTAGGTTTTAGCTTTCAAGTGTCAGTGAACAATGCTGCTTCGACAGCCCTGTAAACTCACATGCTCAGCCGGTTCGGTCTGAGTAGAAGCACAATTTCATCTGTGATCTGAAGAGAAGCGTTTCAGACCTCGGTCTATTTAACTTGCTGAGATCTCACCTAAGCTCCATTTCATCTTACTCCACACAAAGAAAATACAAATGATAGCCTCAAACATGGATGGGGCAATATTCAAGCAAGCACTTGTGAGCTTTGGCCCGCCCGCCCTGTCACCAAGCGCCTGGGTCTACGATAATGCAATGATGTCAAAACTTTCATTCTCCACCTATGGTGGTCCCTTTGGTCCCAGGGCCTCTTCCCAGAACAAGTGCCTGTCTTGCTCCAAAAATGACTTCAAACCCCCTCCCTTCATGAAGCCTTGAAGTCAAGGTGGAAAGAATTCCTCTTCCCGCCTAGCCCTGTGCCCTACACCTGTTCCTTGTCTGTCCCACTCCAAGAGGAGCCAAAGGGATAATCTGGTATGCGGTGCACATTAAGAGCCTCCATCTGCTCAAGCCAGGTGACCTAAAGCGGAGACGTCATGTGCTCCTTATCCAAGGCTTGCAGGCAGCTGCAGCCACAGCGGTTCTCAGCCAAAGGATGTGGGCAAATGAAGCCCTTCCCTGGCATGTCATGGGAGTTTTTGCAGAGTAGGACATGGCCCCAACGTGTCAGGCTTCCGGCTGGTTCCCAGCAGCAGAGATTGTCCACCCAGGTGACATGTGCTAGAGTCCCACTATGAGCAGGAAGCAGGGCTCTCTGTCTTACCTCTGCATCTGCCATCATGCTACCCCTCCTCTCTCTGAGATGATCACATCACAGACAGCCACGTGGGTTTCCACTTGCCACCACCTGCCCACAGATCACCAGTCAAGGACAGTATTTCACAGCTGTTTCCTTGATGACCTTGTTTGTGGCCTTGGTGTAAGTGCCGCCACATGTCCTAGAATGACATAAGACATAACAGAACCCAAAGGAGAGGAAGTCCCAGTTGTCATCCCACCCATCCCACCACCCCAGACCTGGCCGACGTCACCTGAGAGAACCAATTTTCATCGTAAAGATTTCGAGGCAAACTGACTCGTTCTTCCCTCCGTCGTCGACTCATCATTTGGCTTTTTCCTAAAAGTCTCTTCCTCATGTCCCAGCTAAACTCTGTTGAAGCTTCGAGTCATCTGTCCCGGCCCTGGACATTCCATCTCTACAAAGACTCAATGACCTCGTTCGCTTTGAGGTAATATGAGTTAAAGGCTGCTCTCTGACAAATAAACATCATCGAGGACAAGGGATTAAAAGGCCACCTACATCCTAGGGCCAGTCACTTGGCCATTTTTCTGGTCCAAACCCCTAACCAAACAGAGAAGACCTGGGCTGTTTCAAGAGCGAGCGTTGAATCCTCTCCTTCGCCCCTAAGTGGTAACTCAGAGCTATCCATTAAGTGGTTTTCTTCTTTCTCAGACGTTCCACTTTAGGCATTTTGATATTTTTATATTATTTATATGGGTGTGATCCTTTTGCGATGAATATCTGTGATTAATCCTCGCAGCTATGGGAAAATCGGTGTAGCGCCTTCCACCACATCTAACAAGGGTTGATGTCTGTGTAGCTTTTTGTTTTAAGCAGCTTTGCAAGTTTGCTTTAATTGACAAGAGAAAGAGAGGCTATGCAATTAAAAAGGTGTTTATTATTTATTTTTTAATTTGTAGAAATTACATATGTATATACGTTAGATAATAAGGCACGCTTTACAGGAAATTTAATATTCAGTGGAGCCAGGTGGCACGTTGGCAGGGCCCTCGTGCCTCCAGCAAAGGGCTGCACATGCTCTACTCCCTGGGTCACAGCTGCCATCATACCGAAGTCACCCTCCACCAGTTAGAATCAAGAGAAATGTGGACACTGTAATGGCCCTAGGAAAATGACCACAGAACGGATCTCAAACTCCTGTTTAAGACGGTGGCATCTAAATCATCACACCCCGTGACTGACAACACAAGACAGGGAGAAGAAGCCAGTTCTCTCCCCCAAAGACTGGCCATCTCCCTAGACACTGGCAGTCAGGCAAGCAGGTCTCAGCCTCCAAGCTGAAAGGGTTAAATGGGAGATTTACAGGACCGTATTTCTTTCCCTGAAACATCAGGCAGTTCATATGTATACATTTCTCTCCACTAAGACCTAATTTTCCACCATTTCCCTTGATTTGCGGCTCCCTTTTCCCCATTTCCTTGATTTAATGCCCAATTATTTTTTGTCCCATTGCCAGTAAAACAAAATATTTCATAACTGCTTCTGTGAGGTTTTTGGATACTGCTTTAAACACATGACTTATACACCTTATATTGCAAAATTTAGAGAAATCTAGTGAACACCCAGGTATGAATTCTGCATTTTTCTCCACCGGCTGACCTAAACATTAACAAATTCCTTCCATCTCCTTGTCTTTCAGCTTCCACTCAGCATCCTTGGTGTCCACTCGAGAGCAGGGATATTGAGACCCCATTTCTCCTACTTATCCAGCCTCCTGTGCCTCCTCGGGCCATGAAGGAACAATAAAGTACACAGAGATCTAGCTGGGTGGTCAGGAAACTGGCATCAAGTTCATGCCAGCCATCGATTGACAGTGCAGCCTTGGCTGGCTCACCTCACTAATTTGGTCCTTAGTTACCTCATGTATAAAACAAGAGTTTTAAATCAAATCACTTCTAATTTTCTTACAGCTCTAAAAAAATCTAGATTCCTTTCTGTGTCCTAGAAACAGAAATTAAACACCCAGACTTATGGGTCTGGTTTTGGTATTTGAGGAAGAAGAAAATAAAACATCAAGAGGCAAGGGAAGAAAAAAAAAAAACCCCTTTCTCTACTTAAGCCTCTTTGGGCCTAATTTTCATATGCATAGATACAAGGACAGTAGGCAGACAGAAATCTTATAGAGGTTGTCTCCAATTCATTTGACAATTCGTTGTTCCCACCTCTTTTCCTGCTCATCCATTTTAAGGTTTATTGCTCTGTTCTCAATAAAAGTAAAGGCGACTTTGTTTAGAGAAGTACACATGAACTTCGAAAAGCTGTAAAAACATTGGCGACACCTTAGAGTATCCAAAAACTAGTATTGCCGAGCCCACTCCGAAAATGTCCCAGGGTGTGACCACTCAATTCCAGGCCTTCTAATAAAAAGAGACTACTTATTGTTCAAGGCAAAATTCCCCTGAGTCAGCCTCTAGGTTCTGTCCTATCTGACATCAGCTGTGTAATTTTCAACACCCAGAGAAGGCACACCTGTCCCCAGCCAGGTCCTCAGACAAGTGTCCATGGCTGGAAATTGTTTCTAGAAAGAGGAGATTCGAACCCAAGTCCAGATACCAAAGAGACCAGAGGCAAGGACACCAGAAGTGCAGAGCGAAGTAGAGAAAGCCCAAAGGGAAATTTGGTTGGACTAAGCAAGAAGAGATTCTCACCATCACCAGGCAAGAGAGAAACCTGGACAAACTGCCAGGCCCAGGCTTAGGAAGGGGTCAGATTGTACTGCATGTCAATCATCTCAGCCCTCGTGGGAGCACCTGATTCTTTTTTTTTTTTCCAATTGGGGCCAACATGGTCTGAGTACCTGGGGATTCCAAGGTGATTGTTATAAACCATGCTGGTATTTGCTTCTTGGGGACAGACAGGGCCTGATACCTGGTTGGGATAGGCTAGAGTCAAAAGGATTCTGGGAAGATGGTGGTTTGGCCACACAGTGTTGCCCCCTGCACTTTCATCTCCAACTTCCCTCTATTTCTTGAGCAAAGAAGCTATTGGAGACTGTAGGCACCAGGAAGAATATGGGGGAAGCCTCAGGGACTCCGGGAGAAGCTGGTGAGACTTTCTCCACAGTGGGCCTGCCGAGAACCTGGAAACTCAGCTCCGGAGTGCCTGCATGCAGATCCTCACAGAGCTTGATACGCACGGATGCCTTACACACACACACACACACACACACAGACTCATACACAAACACACTAGCAGGGGGAGGGCTACACCTGTCCCATGTGAGGGTCCCTGTTCTCCTTGCCCCCGAGGGCGGGTGAGCTAAGTCCTCCCCACTCTTGGACACGGAAGGGCCCAAGGGAACCGGGAAGAAAAGAGGGGCTCCCTAAAGTTCAGCTGTGACGCCGGTCCTCCAGGTGGAGACCCTTTGGCCTCTCTCCCGAACACCCGCACTTAAGTGTCTCCAGCGACCACACCCGAGCCTCAGAGAGGAGGCGAAGAGAAACAGCCATACATCCAGCAGCCAAGAAGCTGTCATCACGTTCAACAGCTCAATCCTGCCCTGTAGGAGCTTATGATCTAGGAGGACGTGAGAATCACAGCCAGTTGTTCGTTTCCATCGACTATGAAAACAACTCATCGTGAGAAAACCACTCACAAGAGGCATGAAGAGTTTCTCACACCCCCCTTCCACAAGCAGGAAATGGGCATTTTCCTTTTTCCCCATATTTTCTGGAGAAATTTTTAAAATTAAGAAAGTAAAAGGACTTCCCTCTCCTGTGGCTTCTTACCTTTTTTACTATGTCAGACATATCTATAGCGCAGGGAAGCTGATCTCATAATAAAAGCAACAGAAATTTATACCTCCAAATGAACATAGCTGATGATGTTTTAAAGGGCTAATAAATAACACTCTCTTTCATCATTTCCTGGAGATTAAAACCAAATGAGAGAGTTACACGGGAGTCATATAGATAGAATTAAAAATATCGCCAACATTATTGACCAGGAGGTTTGCTAATACTTTACCTCCAAGGTGATCAGACCCACCCACGCAGACCTATCCGGGGCAGGCCTCTTACTTCTGGGCTGAGAGATCTGCAGCCTGGCAGATCCGAAAGTGGAGCCCGGAAGAGGTTGAACCGCCCAGTCCTTCTCCCTAACTCACCTCCAGATTCAGTCATTGTCTGCCCCCTGGGAGAAATGGAGGAGGAGGGACTGGCCACTAGTGTGATTCTAGAGGACTGCCCCTCCCCACGCCCCCCACACACAAGTACATAGAGTCAGGGGAAGACACCTCCTCTGCTCCTGACCCAACAGCTGTCTCCTTTAAAGCAGATCTCTCAGGACATAGTCTCTTTCTTCGATGCTACAGTTGCTACAGTTACTGGAGCTCCTCTCTGGGAATCCTATTCAGAGCCTGTAGCTATTCTTTGAACGTCTTCAGTTGGAGCAAATTTTCATCTCTGAGCATGAAACAAAGTCATTGCAGCAAAGCAGGTAGAAACCTTTTGGGTCAATCCGAGGTGTATACACCTTGTAAGGTGTATACACTGACCTGGAAGTTTGATTGATGCTTTTAGAAAATGACAGCATCATGAGCGTGAGGATGTAGACACTGTGCTGATACTTTGTGAAGCTAAAAACTGTGACATGTGATCTGACAGACTTTTTAAGCCACTTTCAGGTGTGACATAACTTAGATGCTGCAGTGTTGGACACTGTGACATATCTCAATTGTTTATGAAAAGAACCAAATGAAAATTTGATGGAGAACCTTCGCATCATCCATTCTAAATACACAAGTGGCACGTGTGACATATTTATAAGTTGACAGCTTTGAAGAGGATATGTTTTCATTTCACAAAATTCTGGTATATTTATGTTAAAAAAAAAAAATCATACACACTGCTTTATAGTAAGACCTCAAATCCGAACGTTGGTGAGAGGGTTTGGATGTTTGATATCGACTAGGAAGCCCAAGAAGTTGTACCAGCTCAGCTATTAGTCAGGGAAAAGATTGAGCTGCAAATGAATAAGTCATTTGTAACCATACTTTAGTCTTAGAAAAGTGATTAATCATATTTTCTACTACATATACATTTTCCATTGCTTTGCAATTTAATTAATTTTGTGAGACGGTCTCTTCTACGAGGCTGGAAACAAGTGATGGGATTCAAAAGGTGCATAGGAGAAGGTGAGGCATTCAAAAATAATTAGAAGTTAGACACCCAAGAGCCAAGGGCAGATTCAGTAGCCATGTCTGAAAACCCATCGCAGTCAGGGGAGCTTGCCCCTTCCTGACAGAGAGAGAAGGAAGAGAGGCAGAGGCCCGAGCGTGGGCGAAAGCAGGCAGGGCACAAACGTTCGTGACGATCAGAAAGAGATGAGCGTTTGCCCTCTATTTCCTCATAAGGGGGTAAGAAGGGATAAAGGAAGTAAGGAGGTGGGAAGCCCAAATTAATGATTCTTCTTAAGAAATCATAGAAGAATATGGGACTTACTCCCATCAGCAAGTACTGCCATGCAGGAAGTGGCTTCCGGCACAGCCTGGCCTGGCGGTCTCCAGCTGCATCGCCCAGGGTGGGAACACAGCGGCCCCTGGGGCCTCGTTACCATAGCACACTGCTCTCCTGTGGCATCCTGGAGGGCTCCCGCCAGAGCTTCACTGTTCACCCCTCTGCCCGCGAGATAGTGTGACTGCAGTCCGGAAGACGGGAATGGCCGGGCTGTCAAAATCGACAGGCTCCGGCTGCCACACCGACCAGACTGTGTCATGATTAGAAATGAGAAATACGCCTCGGCCTGGTTAGGCTTCCGAGGCAGGGCGGAGTCCGTTTGTGTTTCCTCTGCACCCCAGAAAGGGCCAGTCCTCCTCCTGAGTAAATGCTTTAGCCTTGTTGGTGAGGAAAGAGGGCCATGGCCCCTGCCTGGGCCCTATGAAACGAATGGGCTAAGCAGCCCTGTTGCGGAGAGGGCCGTGCACCCGAGACAGAAGGATGCAGGGGAGGCGAGGGCCAAAAACGCGCCATCTAAATAAACCACATCAGTCTTGCACCTGAAATGTCCTCGCCCATCCCCTCCACCTGTCTGTGAAAATCTCCTGGTCCTTCAGGGTGCAGCTCAGATCCTGCCTGTCGCAGGAGGCCACCTCCCTGTACCCTCACTTCTCTGAGGCCGAACTCCCATTCACCTGTGTTTTGCACATGGACACTCCCCGGAACCCAGCGGGGTCTTCCATGGGACCAAGCCCTCTTTCCCTAAGCTGCTTTTTCTTCCTTTTATCTCAGCCCCCATCTCTATCAACCCCCTTCCTGAAGTTCCCACTTCGTCCTTACTCTCCCTGCCCAGTCAGAGGTCACTTCCTTCCTCCACGTATCATGTCGCCCCAAGTCTTCCAGGGTGTCTCACAAATCGCTCAGGCTCTGCTCTCCGTGGAGAGTCAATGCCGGGTGTACTGCGTCCCTGATTTCTGCCGCTGGGCATGTGTTTGGGACTCTAGGTCCATGTGAAGAAGGAAGGACTTTAGGGTCTAACATTGCAGTTTGCAATGTGCTCTTTCCTGAAATATCCAAACATACTAGACCCATCTCAAACTGCAAGTGCTCATTTCCCGCCAAAACCTATCAGCAGGTCTCCTGAAGAGAGACACATATTTCTCCTGTTGATACAACTTCGAACTAAGTTCGGATAAGACCACTTTGTTCAATATCATATCATTATAACGTTGATGAGATGCTGTAGAAACCAAACTCTCGTTTTTATCAATTAGCCTGTGGTAAAGTTGGTTTCCTTATACGTCGTCATCATTTTTGAAGCAGTTCCAAGAGTTCACTGATGATGTCAAGTGAGGACACACCACACTCTGCCAAAAGCCTCTGTCCCCTCCCTGCCCTCCCACGCAGGGAAACTGAGCCTAGTTTCGTCTCCCCGATTTCTGGGTGTCTCTCTGGCTTGTGGCAGAGGCGGGGGGTGGGGGGATGGGAGAGGGAGACATGGAGAGAGTGGGAGATCTCGCTGCCCAAACAAGTTAGGATTTTTTTTCTCCCCAATGAAAACGAGAATCCCTTTTCATTTCCCGCAGGATCTAAGGCAGCACCAGGTATGCCCTTTTGAGTCAGAGCTAGCTAAGCTCAGAGGTGGGACTTAATCCCAGGTGTGTGGGACTCTGTCCTGCAGCAGACGTCCATCCTGCCTCTGCTCTGCACCACGGGCCTTGCTCTGCCCCAGGATTTCCAGGGCTGGACTGACCAGAATGTCCTCTGGGAAGAAAATTAAAATATGACTGGGTCTGGAGGGAAACCGGCAGGGGTGTCAGAGCCAGCAGAGCGGTCCCACTGTGAATGGTCTTGTGACAAGTTCCCAGGCCCTCAGGTGAAAAAGTGACTTTCGAGGCCATTTAACAACCATGGCAATGTCATCTCCAGCTCCATCCTTGCCTTTGCCAAGGAGTTTGAGTCCCAGCCAACACCCAGCCTGCGGCCAAGGAGAAGCGGGGAGGCCAGCCCCGGAACCCTACGCCTCCATGATAATTTGGCTGAGAGTAAAAACAGAAAGTGTTAATAATTTGTATTCTTTTCTATGGACAAAAGTCATGCCAGAGTCGGTGCGACCGGCCAGGGCCCCACGCCTACACTGAGATCCGACGCTGGGTTAGTAGACAGAGGCTTTCGTGCAGATTTTAGCTTTGCAGCCATTTTTCCAGTGAAATCTGACACAGAACTCTGCCACGGACAAACAGTGGCGGTGGCGGGAGAGGGGTCTCAGAGCCCCGTCCACCTGGTCCTCCTCCTCGGTCCTCTTCTCAGCTTATTCTCTCCCCTCCACCCACGCCAGCCCCCGGGGGTGCCCTGGAACAGTCTGGGAACTACAGAGCACAGCAGTGGGGGCAGCTGTGGGGGGAAGGAAGGAACGGGTGGGAGCATCGAAGGGCAAATTTGTGCAAATTTGTTCTGCACGAGGCCCCTTGAAGTGAGCTTTCTTTTTTGAGAGTAAATAATGGGCCCGAAGATCAGAATGAAGCCTGCCACAGGGCCTGTCAACATGTCTAGCATTCTTCATCTTCGAATATTCAAACGCCGAGATTTTGAAGGGTCTCTGACTTTTCTTCCCCCTCCCCCCGCCCAATGTCAACAAGTTCTGCTTTTGCTGAGTGAAGAGTCTGGCTTTGCTTTTCCTGATGAAAAACACAAGAGGTGAGGTAAAAGAGAAGGTGAGGGGGGAAAAAAATAAAGGGTAAGGATTCTGAGGTGTTCTGAAGGAGTGGCCAGAACTCAGAGAAGGGGCTGGGGGCAGAGGGGCCTGGACGGTCACAGCCCATGAGCCCCTCACATGGTCCTGTTCGGCCACACACTTCATTTTACTGAGGATCCGAGAGGCAAATGGAGCCAGGTTAGGTCACAAAGCCAGGTTTAAACTGATTAAAACTGGAGCTTACGGTTTCTGGTGGCTGCTTTTCACACAGGGAAGATGTGTGTTTAAAGAGGAAAGACAGCTCTCGCAGACTCAGGAAGAAGAACGCAGAGACATGAATGAATTCTATCAGTAGCATTTATTATCCCCTGCCGTGTGTCCTTTACTGCTCTGGGTCCTAGGGGATAGAGATGAAGAGACACAGTCCCTGCCCTCGAGGAGTCCACAGCCAGTAGGCGAGACAGAGTAAAGCGACAGCAATACAGCTTAGTAAGTGTCATGGCTGCGCTATGTGTAACTTGCTGTTGGGATGCCATTTACATAATTTATAGGCCTCAGTGCAAAATAAAAATTCAGGGCCCTTGTTAAAAAAAATGTTGAAAATTTTAAGATGGTGACAGCAGAACATTCAAGTAAACGCAGGGGACCTTCTCAGCGTAGGGCCCTGGGTGACTGCACAGATCAGATGACCATGAAGCCAGCCCCGAGTGTCAGGCACCACTTCACAGAGGTGGTGCTTCTACAGCCAAGCCAGAAAGGACAAAGAAGTCACCAGCAGATAGAAGAGGAAGCACATTCTAGAAAAGGCCTAAGAGGTGGGAGCACGCATTATAGTTGAGAATCGAAACGAGTTCAGTTAGGGTGTGAGACGTGGGTGGGAGAGTAACAAGAAATAAGGCTAGAGAAGAAGCAGACCCCACACATCACGATCCTTTTAAACCAGACCAGGCAGTTTTCTTTGGGTATTTGGTGAGTAATCGACACTGTCCAGGGATCTGATCTAATGGGTAATTCAAAAAAAAAAAAAAAAAATCACCCGGGCGGCAAGAAGAGTTTGGAATGGAGGGAGTGAGATGCAGCTAGACCCAAGTTAGGAGGTCCACGCAATAATCCAGACACAAACTAAAGAGAAATACCCAAAGGGCATCCAAATATGGAAGACAGCGTTCCTGGCTGAAGACAGAGAGATGAGGCTCATCCAGGCAGAGGAGCAACTGAACCCCAGTGCGGGCACGAATACCCAGAGTGAGAAAGAGCGGGCGCCAGAGAGAAAGAGGCAGGTGGGAGAAGGGGACTTCCAAGGAAGAGGTGAGAGCATAATCAAAAGAGCAAATCGCATTATTCGAGAGACAAAAGGGGCCAACTTGTAAGGTAATGGGAGAGTAAGCCAAGGACTGCGCGGCTGCGATGACTGAGGGAGGCAGCAGAGGGCGCAAGTCCAAAGGTGTAGAGGGGCCCGCGATGGTGGTTTTCCTGGCAGCTACGCAAGCACAGCGGCAGGTTCCAGCTCTGCGTGTCCACCTGCCCCGGGCCGTGGCCCTGGCCCCACCCCAGCTTCCCCGGGGGCTGCGGCAGCCTGATCACTGAGTTTCCCTAGAGCTGGAGTGAAGACACGCCTCCCCCACGGGCTTCCTCACACACGAACCCAGTCACTCATCCGGCGCCAGCCTTGCCCCGGCCCCTGCCCACGCTGTCTGCACTGAGGTTACGTTACTGCCACCACCTCTCTAAACGAGGTCCCAGACGGGAAGACCTCCTCCCTGCTTGTCGAAACTCAACAGCACGATTATTTCACGTTCTCACCCAGGGTAAAAAATGGCTCATCTGCCTTAGAACTTGATACAAGTTTCCCTTAAGGACCTGCTCAGGTATCAGTGAGCGAGGGCCACACAGCATCATAGGTAGGACCCCCTGGCTCTGCTGGCCCTCAGGCAGTGGACAGAGTCCTCCTGAGCCTCAAAGAGGTCCTGCCACATTAGGCCCATGGCCCAGGAGATCGATGGTCCAACACAGAGCTGCTTTTTATTAAGTTCCTACTGTGTGTTATGTGTTTTAGACCTATTATCTCATTTCTTTCTCAGTTCAAGCCAATGAGGTAGGTACTAATTTTTTTCTATTTCCCAGGAAAGGTAAACCAGGGCAGCCCATGGCTGCATGGTGGGGCTAGCAGTGGTTAGGTCCTTCCCACTGCATCTGGATGGAGAGGCCTTTGCACCACCTTTTGTACTTTTCAATATCTAAGCCAATAATAGGCTTCTGGGCTTGCCTCTCCCCTAAAGATGGCAGAATAAGAAGAATCAGCAAATGGGACCCTCTCTCATTCTTGGCTTCATATCCGCTGAATATCAGATTGTGGGATGGGGGTGGAACAGGCCAAACAGGCCATGCTCTGAGGCCTCCAAAAGAGGCATCACTCCTGACCTTGAAATAGCCAGAGATTATGTGTGACCTCACGCCCAGGAAAGCTTCCTATGGTTCTCTGAGTCCACACATACACACACCAACCTCTTTCTTACTTAGTAAAACCCATTTCCCCTGCACAGAGATAAACCACATAGGGGACCAACATCATATGTAAAAATGCAAGACAGTCCTCCCCACTGGCTCTGGCTCTTGGACAGCTGGCGTTGCTTGTGATTTGGCCTCCACCCACTCTGACCGGCTGAGGCCCATGCTATATCTGTCGGCTAAATATTTTTTAAGTCAACTTTGATTCTGGAGACAATAAGACCCAAACGGGTTAAGTAATATGCCTATAGACCCTCAACTCTTAAATGGCAGGGTCGACATTCATAACCATCTCTGTCTAACTCAATAATCTTAATCTCTGGTCCCGATGCCCCATACATGATGCGTATTGGGTTTCCATGTAGATAGGCCCCTGGTAGTCCACCCACACATGCTTGTTGTTCCAAGATGGAAGTTCAAAGTTGAATCTTTTTGGAACTTGGCTACACACATTAAGGAAGGAACTCTAGAGAAAGGCAAAGGGTGAACCTCATTTTTGCAAATCTCATAAATTTCAGATGAGCCATCTAATTGAGTAGATGAATCAAGTCTTCATTTATTCTCCGAACTGGGTTACTAGTTCCTGGCAAATGCCCATAAATCAACTTGCTTTCAGTTTCCAGGCCTTTACTTATGTTATTGTTGCTTTTAAAATCCTCATGAGTTTAAGGCAGTGGACCAGCCTAAACTCTACTTAGAAGAGAGGAGATAGAGAATCAACCTCTGGTCTCCTGTGATTTAACTTCCAGGAAGCAGTAAGCAAGTCACAAGCATTACAGCGGCATAGCCATGCCAGCCACCACTGGGCAGAAGGATGGGAATAATGGGTGCTTTGCTGCCCACTCGTCCCTGCCTCCCTGGTCCACTAGGGCAGTGGTTTTCAAAGTGTGGTCTGCACCAGCCGTGTCACCTGCAAACTTGTGAGCCATGCAAATGTTCCAGCCCCTCCCATAAGTGCTGAATCTGTGTTTTAACATGCCTACCCGCTGATGCTGATTCTGGTGTGCACTAACAGTCACTGCACCAGGGGTCTGCAAAGATTCAAAATGGTGCAAATCTGTCCCTTTGACTGAGAGAAATTAGGAGTCTTAAAGAGAAGCATATCTGAAAAGGAGGGGAGGGAGTGTGAGAAGAGTCAGAACTTCAGAGTCAGGTGAACGCGGAATTGTATCCCAGCTCAGCCACCTACTCGCCATGTGACCTTGAGCAACCCACTTCATGTTTCTAAGAATTAGTTTCATCATCTGTAAAAAGAAAATTGTGAAACCTACTATGGTGCCTGGCATACTGAAGGCATTAAGTAAAAAGTAACTGTTATAACGATGCTTCACGTCAATCAGCAGCTGAGCACAACAGCCAACAGCCTCCAAGTATCTTTCTCTCCCAAAGGCAGACTACAGGGAGCGCCCACACAGAGTGGGGGGGACAGGCTCCCTGGCGGCGTGAGCAGACTCCCCCACCCCACCTGGAGAGCTGGCTTCAAACTTCACGAAGGTTCTGTGTGTGCTCAGTGAGAATCACGGGATCACAGCGATCTGATCAACACAGTTGGGGAGCAACAGATACGAAGGGCAGAGCCAGCTCTTCAGGGACAGAATGTCACCAAGGAAATCTGTCGCAGGCCTTCATGCCAACATACCCCTAAGAAGCAATTCCTTAGGGAAACTTCCAGGGATGTGCTAAAGTGCGGTACGAAACTCATCAAGACCTTTAAGTGTAAGCCTCTCGTCATCGCAGAGCAGAGCAGGCCTTTAAAACCAACCCAAGCCCCGCTCACATCTTCCTGGGGGTGGAGGGACGGAGGCGAAGAATCAGGGCAGAGTGGACACCTGAACGG
>NW_011888846.1:3696045-3717631 GCF_000151845.1 Pteropus vampyrus | reverse complement strand
GTACACCTGAAATTCATATATGTTATTAACCAATGTTACCCTGAAAAAACAATTTTAAAAAAGAAGCTTCCCCTTTCTCGTTGCCATGATTCCATAGCTTCTTCCTGAGGGCAGGTGCTGTCCAGGTAGGAGAGCTGAGGAAAAGAGTTGATAAGGGACAATGGTCTTGACATAAAGATTGAAGTTTTAAATAACCGAGTTTTAATTGTCTGAGTAATTAGTGAAAGGAGATTTAAAATAACTGAGTTTTAATTGTCTGAGTAGTTAGTGAAAAGAAATGAATCAAGCCAGAATTTGACTAAGCTACCCTTAATTCTCAAGAATAAGTCTTTCCGTAATAGCAAGAAATGATGGCAATTGACGGTTCTAAGAAAACATCACAGCATTTTGCACATCTAAGTTATGACTAAGCTTCAAACCCAGTCTGTGCCTTGGTTTGGGGCAACAATAAGAGCAAAATAGAGTCTCTATTCCCCGTGAAGCTTACAGTCCAACAGAAAGCAGTCATGAATCAGGCAGTCCCCCAATAATTACAGGACAACACTCGTGCTTGGTGCTATGCAGCGGAAATACAGGTAAAAAGAGGAAAAAGACCTTTGTCCTTCCTGCCTGCACGTCCCAACGCTGGAAATTCGCCATCTAGAAACGAATCCTATTAGTTAATCACAGCCCTCTCTCTTAGTCCTCTTTTCAATGCAAAGACTGGGGGAGGGAGGTTACTCATGAAGTTGCTAACCTTTCCATTTTGAGAGCTGAAGAACTCTCATTCTGTTTAAAAGATCAAAAAGCAAGAAAGCTCCAAGGCTACTGGAGAAAGTGGGGAGAAGCACACAAGGCAGAGCACTCAGGAAGCAGCACACAGTGGGGAGCATGCAGGATGATGGTTCCCACATCAACGCTGACTGTTTGGCAGTTCTACCCAGGGTTGCTCTGCCCTGTACGATGGCCTCTGGATCCTAGCAGAAGTCTGAAGTGGTCCGTGCCTCTGATCTGACGCCCCGGGAAGCAGGGCGGTGTAGAGAGCACGTAGCTGTCGGGATGGCTCTGACCCCCAGGAGGGAGGACCAGGCTCTTTCCTAAACTCGAGGGGCCTCCGCTCTCATCTTGGTGTCCAGTGGGAAGTGGGATCCTTCTTCCAGTGAGGACGGGAGACCTGGTGAGCCAGAAATCCCTCTCCAGAGGCAGTGATACCTGTCTCAGCAAGAAGACTGAGGAGAGCACCTGGTACCATGCCTGAAAGGGCTCTGCAGGCATTTCAAACGTGGAGCAGAGGACAGCATGACTCCTGCCCCTGCGTCTGCAATGGGGCCTTTTAAAGGGAAACAGCCAAGTCCCCAGCTTTCCTTTCCTGCTCTTGGCAAAGCTTCCTATTGCTCTAGGATTGCAAGAACAGTGACCTAGAGTTTCCTGCATGTTCCCTTGGAAAAGTGAGCTAACTGACAGCTAAAACGCCCACACTGTGTTTCATAAGATGCCCGCAGCTCAGACCCCAGAGCTCTCCCCTCCCGTTTCTGGCCTGCACAGTCGGCCCAGAACCGTGGGGCCTTCCGTGCCTCGGCATCTTTCTGCTGATGGAGCAGTTTCGAGGAGGTCTCAGGACTTGAATCAAGACCAGTGGATAAAAGCTGCAGTTTTCCTGCCCAAATAAGTGAGAACTTCGTAGCTGCCCGAGCTGCCCGAACGTGGCATGGACTTCCCTCCTGGGTGAGGAGTGAGATCCCCAACCCTAGACCCGAGGATGAAGGACCATGCTCTCCAGGGGCTTCTGGCCCAACGAGCCCTTTAGCCTGTGTGACTAGGGACGGCCTCTCTCAACGGGTGACATTTTCGACTTAGACCTAAATCGCAAGAAGGAGCCAGCCAGGGGACAACCACGTGGTTGAGCATTTCGGGCCAAGGGGACAACCGGTGGTGACACGAGAATCCTGGAGCACAGAGCGCTGGGCTGCGGAGAGGGAGGGGGAGGGGGAAGGCAGGGGGCGCCAGGCTCTGCGGGGCGGGGCAAGGGTGGAGGATTTTTTTTTTTCTTTTCTTTCTCCACCTCTGCACTGAAACCGGCCGGCTGGTTGCCAGCATCCCCCACATGCCTTTGCTGAGCACCTACTTCCTGCCGCGGCCTCAACGCCGGGGCCCTGTCCTCCCGCCCAGCGTCCTCTCAATGCTCACGCGTGGCCCTTGCTTTCCTCCTCCCGTCTTTTCCACGCGATAAAACACAGATGCGTATTGGATATAGGTCCAAACAGACCCGGGGAACAGCAAACCCACCCGATGTGGGGAGCCGACGCGGCGCAGGGCTTAGGGCGCAGGCCCCGGAGCCCATGTATCTGGATTTCAACGCAGTTTCTCTCACTTACCGGCTCTGTGACCTTGGGCAAGCCGCTTACCTCGCAGAGCCTCACTCTGCCAAACGCAACATGAGGATAATGACAGTCCCTACTTCATGGGATGGTGAGTAGGGACTAATATGTCACAGCTGTAGATCTTAGAACAGAGGTCAGTGCCTAGTAAGTGCATAAAGCCTTATTTGGCCCAGACTTTGGCTTTTTGCAAGTTTTAATCTTTGTTCAACACTGAACTCATATTTGTTGAGCATCTACTGTGTGCCCGGCACTCTGCTAGCCATGATTTCGTGGAAAGGGCTTTGGGCTAGAAGGCAAAGACCTGGGTTCTGGTCTCGGTGGTGCTGTGAGCTGGGTGACCAAAGACCAACAGCATCACCTCTGGATCCTCAGGTTTCTCCCTGTGCAAGGCAGACACTGGGACCACGTGACTTCCAAGGGCCCTTCGGGTCCTGGCCTGTGCTAAGTGACTGCCCTTGGAGGAACACAGCTCATGGTCCTCCCAAGATGGGTCTGACCCCTCCAGCTCCTCATGTAGGCTGGGTCCCAGTGTGTGAGCACATGCCCTGGAGAGAAGCAGCCCTGATCACTGCCTTGCGCTCGCCATAAAATATTGATTAGGGAATTTAAAATTTTGAAATGATTTAGGAGCCTCGAGATGGGGACGTAATGTGCTGTGCCCAGCTGCATTATGAGCCATCTATCTCCTGTCAGCAAGCAGCAAGAAACTGACAGAATCAATACAAACGTGTCTGAAGACAGGCTTAACTCATTTCCTCCCCACACCCCCAGTCCCCCGCCCCGGGGGCTCTGGCTGGAGTCAGGCAGCCCTGGGAGATCGGCAGTGAAGCCGGGACCTGGACACCCCTCGGCCAGGTGCAGGGGAGGCCAGAGTCTTAAGATGCTGCCTACTTTCATCCCCTCCACTGACTAAAGCATCAGGAAAATTAACAGATCTAGAACTTGCATTCTCTTCTTTCCCTTTCTAAGGGTTTAAATGGGATCTTCTGGCCTGTGGCCTGAAAGGAAAGTAATAATAATATTTACCTCATATTCGGCACCTGAGAGGTACCGAGAATCTCGTAAGAACCATCATTACTTCTCAGAGCCTCAGTTTCCTTATCCGTGAAAGAGCGAGAATAATAACACCTTCTCATAGGGCTGACGTCAGATTAAAGCGGACACGCTGAGAATGGACTTAATGCCACTGACTCGCAAACGTAAACATGATTAAAACGGCACATTTTGTGTCATGCGGTATTTTACCACAACAAAAATAAACAATAACTAACAAGCTTAAAGCACACTACATGGCTCAGTACGTAAGGAGTTCTCCATAAGGGCAGCTGCTGGGCAGACTGGGCTATAAAGAGTAACAAGTAACTCATCCCAGGTAAGAAGCTTCAAAGCAGCAGAGCTGGCCTTGAACCCAGGTCTGCCAGACGCTGAAAGGCGAGCACGTCCTGCAAGCTGCACTGTGTCGCAGGGGAGGAGCCGTGTCGCAGACCGGCCTTACGCATCCCTGTTCGCCGGGTTCGCCCACAGCCCGGCCAGTGCTCCAGGTACGAGGCTTGCATTACTCAGTGAGCTTAATAACTACGTCATTCCCTGGAAATGGCTTAGCTCCTTCCCGCCACACACACGGCTCTACGCATCTCGTGCATTTATTAAACTCACTAAGAGGCTTGAAAAGGAACTTAATTTTTCTAGCTAAACGATGGTGTGAGCAGCAGGCCAACAGAATTCTTGTTTAATCTCATGCTTGCAAGCCTGCTCAGCTTAAGGTGGCTGGCTAACCCCAGGAGCAGCATGACATTTCAGCATTTAGGATGCTGAGGAACACATCTATTAAGACCTACTTACTACATCAAGAAAAAGCCCATCTGGAGGTCTTTTTAACCTGGGATTTTTTTTTTTTCGTGACCAATTTATCTTCCAAAGGAGCTCTATACTAAAGCCACTTTCGCCCAAAGCTGTGTTGAGCCCCTCCCAGTACAGGATACAGAATTCTTCCCTTTTCTCTCACTCCAAATTTCCAGTCCTAGAATCTTAAGTATGGCCTTTCCTTGATCACGATCTATCTTTTAATTCGGCCCCTTCCTGCAGTCTGTCATTTCTCCTCTCCACTTATTCATTCTTTCAAAAAGCATTTGCTGGGCACCCGCTACCTGCCCAGCAATGTGGGCCACGTGGAGAGAGAACAAAGACAGAGTCCTGGCCCTCAGAGGACCCGTCATCCATCAGAAAAGACAAACCTGAAAACAAAAGAGGACAATGCAGTGTCAGACGTGGTGCGACTCAGGGGTGCCAGTGCGGGCAACGGTTAATTCTCCTGGCGGGGTGGGGAGAGTGGTCAAGTGCAGCGACAGACTGTGAGTGACTTCTGAAGTGCATCTTCATTCTACGTAGCGGGACCCAAGTGGGCTGAGGAAAAGCTTTCCAGAGATGGCGCCTGGGCAGAGGCGTGGAGCTGGAGAACAGGGTGGCTGATTAGGGAACTGAGTGTAGTTTGACAAAGCTAAGGCACAGGGTGCAGGTAGGGATGGTGGTGTGGGGACAGGGGGCCAAATGCAGCTGCTGAGGTTGCTACCAGCTGGACCTGGAGGGCCTAGCAGGTCTTGTTAAAGGATTCTGAATTTTAGGATAATAGTCATCATTATCTACCATTTATTGAGATGCTGTTTTAGACAACTTATATATTTTACCTCCTTTTGCCCTCGTATTCATTCCTACAAAGTAGATATTATTATCCCATTTTCCAGGTAATTAAACTGTGACTCAAAGAGGTAGGCACTGGGGACTAATATTTACAGAGTGGTCACATAGTTTCGTTTACACTACAGAAGGATCACTCAGGTGGAGAGTAGATTATCAGGATGCAAATACGAAGGCAGAGTAACCAAGAGGAGACTCCTGCAACATTACAGGTGCAAAGTTTAGTGACCTAAACTGAAGAAGAATCAGAGAGATTCGAGAATTTAGGGGGAAGGGGGAAATGGAACACATTTTGCATTTCTAGGCAGTTTCCTTGAATCTTCATTTGTGGAGTTTAATGACAGGGTGTTGCCTCTGCTTATGCTCTCGGTTCAGAGATTTGACAGGTGGGGTGTCCACAGGGAAGTCACAGGTGAAGGAGGAAAGGCATACTAGCCAGACCTCTCAGTCACTGCCTCTCACCTTCATGGGCTGCCAGGGTCAAGGAGGACACTGTTCTCTGTGAGTATGTGTTTGCTTCTATTCAGCAAAGGGCTGTGTTTTCATTTTCCTGTATTTTTCCAAGTTCATGGCAGAAAAATCAAGCTCCAACTCAACTGCTAAGAAATGCCCCAGAGCCATGCTCTAGCAGACCCATAAGAACATCTTTTAAGTTTACGAACTCCGGAAAGATCCTCTTTCTTTCTTAGGTATCTTGAAGTAAAATGAACTGAATAGAGAAGCAATTCATTTATATAATATCTTGCAAAGAAATAACAGTGCGCTGGCATTATTTTCTCAATTGATCACTCTACCTCTCAGGAAGAGAAATATACGTCCTTGCCCATTGCCAAGTGCTTTACAGAAACTCCCGGTGACGGGAGTGTATGTCCTGCCCCCACTGACCGTAGGCTGCATGAGGCTTGCTTTGGCCAGCTGAATGTGACACGTGCCCCATCCTACATACGAACCATTGTATAATTCAGCCATGTCTCTCTTTCATTTTCCGTAAGAACAGCTATCCGAAATAGTGGCTGCTTCTTCAACCTAGATTCTGAAAGGAGGAAGACACTTTCCAACCCATAGCCAATGTGAAACGTAACCGAGAAACTTCTGTCGTGAGCCACTGAGATGAAGGCGTCGCTCGTCACCGCGACGTAACCTGATGAACACTGACAAATACAGGTGGGAACCTGTCTACTCGGGGCTCCATGAAACAAGCAGATGGCGCTTTAACATTTAAGACTTTGCCCACCAGAATGGAAGATGCGGACAAATGACTAGAGGAGAAGGGGCATTCATTCTCTCCGAAGTCATGGCCCACTTAGAGCAATGACGGGTTTCCTGGCTCACATTCGCTGCACAGAATTGCTCAGATGTCTCACACAAAAGAACCTTGATCATCGTCTGTCTCCTAGGGGAGAGAAACGGGTAGAGTTTCCAGAATCCCTAAATCGATATGATTCAGTTGGAGTCTAACACTGAATAAATCGAAGAAATGAAACTGACCTAGCTGATTTCATGCTTAAAATTTTTTTCATTTCCAAACTCGACAATTTCTATCCGTAAAACACCAAGGCAGTAGACCATCTGCCACACGTTTCCGCAGCAGCACTTAAAGCAGACAATGTTTTTTTGCCTGAGGAAAGTTATCTTCCTGCTTGTGTTAGCTTATCCAAGAGAGACAAAGAGAAAGTTCTTGTATTATCCAGAGGAAGATATTGCTGCAAGGGTTTTTACAGATTATTCAAACTTCCTTTTTCGAGATGAGAAAACTGAAGATATAATGTGACTTATACATAGCAGCTGGCACATAATAGGTACTCAATAAATAACCATAGAATAAGTGGGTGAATTGAAAATTGAAGGAATGAAAGCTCACCTCAATTGCTGATGGCAAGACTGGCCCTCATTAGACCTTGTCATCACAGTCAAATAGCAGTCAGATGTACTTTTCGCAAGGATCAATTGTGTTTTCCCATTCATTCATCAGTGTATTCAATATCCAAATTGCATTGTGCTGCTCCTGTGTGCTAGATATAATACTGGACACTGGGGAGAGACGAAGCTGGCTTAGGGAGGTCACACCCTCTCCCCTTGAAGGGCCCTCGTCTAAAAGGGCTCGTCACCACTCTTTCTCACCAACACCAGCTGCATATTCCATTTCTTTAATTCTTCAATTACTCTCCCCTTCACAAAGAAAGAGTTACTACTGGTACGCTAGTAGTTTTGAAGTAATGACTGCTAAACTTTTAGGCCTCTAGATCCCTCTACAGTCTTAAAAAAAATTATTGAAGACTCCAAAGGCTTTTATTTAATACAGTCTCTTTTTTTCTTTTCCATAGGAACTGTTAATGGTAACAGTATTTACTATGTCCGAAATTAAAAATAGGAAATGTTTAAAATATGTATTTATTTATTCATTCTTTAAACATAACTGTAATTAGCCTACTACATGTTAACATACTAACATTTTTAAACTATGTTTTTTGGATAAAAATAATTTTAATGAAAAGAATGGTACTATTTTACATTTTTTCAAATATCTTTAATGCTTGGCTATAAAAAAAAAAACTACATTCAATTACCTGTAATATCACCTCATGGAGCCTCTGGAAAACTCCACTGTACACTGTGAGAATATGGAAGTGGAAAAAGCAAATAATGTCTTAATGTCATTTTGAACATAGTTTCGATCTCATGAATCCTCCGAGATGCCTTAAGGACCTCCCAGAGATCCCTGGACCACACTTAGAAACCCACTGCTCTAAATACAACTTAATCTTCCCTTGAAATGGAAAAGAAGCAGGGAAATTGAAAAAGTATAAGGAAAAGGGAAATGCTGATACCTGGGCATGTCAAACCTCTGAACAGGTACCATTCAGGATGTAGAGAGTCAAGTGGGGACCTAGCCTCCCTCCATAACCACATCATTAATTTGTTAAGGCTGGACAGCAATTCTCCTGGAACTTTTAATACTTTTTACATCAGGCCTCATGAAATTTAAGGTAGGGTCATTGCTACACTGGTGTTTCCCCTCCATTAATCCTGTTTCATCCTCTTGAGGATGAAATGACTCTCAAGGATAGAGGAAGTTGGCTTAAAGGAAAAGATATGATCAATTAACCATACACTGATTCCACGTCAAGTAAACACTGTCACCTCACACTAGCGAAGACAAGAACAATAGACCCAAAAAACATTTCTAAGCCTATGAAACCTTTCTTTTGTGTCTATATTCATCAAAGGGTAACTTCTGTGTACCAAAAAGGATTTGCGGGAAATTGTAAAAATATATAAAATGCAGAATACTAAAAGAAAAAGTAACAACATTCAAATAAAGAAATAATCAATATCTAACAGTAGTGAAGCCAGAGAGTGACAGTAGACAGAAATGCGAGATGAAAAGACCTGCACAATCGTTTAAATCATTTCAATTTGATGTCCATTTCCCTGTTAAACCTAGCAAAGGCAGAAACACAATTAGCTACAAGATAATAATACGCTGACTTTATCTAATATAGCTTTGCTGACACTGAAACCATGGGTTCTCATAGAGGGGACAGGCAATAAGGGGCATAGAGAAAATACATTTCTTATCATTTCTCTTAATGCGAGCTGAGGGCATAACAGCAAGGCCTTTAGACAACAAATTTAACATCTGTGGTATATTGAGGGTTTTATGATCCTCAGTAATTTCAAAACTACTTGGA
This sequence comes from Pteropus vampyrus, assembly GCF_000151845.1. Lineage (NCBI taxonomy): Eukaryota > Metazoa > Chordata > Mammalia > Chiroptera > Pteropodidae > Pteropus > Pteropus vampyrus. The sequence continues at coordinate 3,708,885 of NW_011888846.1, read as the reverse complement.
CAAAGATTTTTGATGACTTTTCACCTTCAATAATTCATATCCACACTCCCAAGCTGGCGTTCAAGGCCACAACCAGATTTCCTGAAGTCATCCTTCACTGTACTCACACCCTAACCTTCCACCCCAGACAGATTATTATAGTCACCCCTTCACACCCGGATACCTGCTCCACACTTTTGTCTATGCCGTTTCTCCCAATAGGTATTTTGCGTACACAGTATTTGTTACTCTAGGGCTTAGGCTATGTACGATCAGACAAATATGTATGAATAACCAGTCTTCTCTCTAAGCTCATTCTCACTCCTTTTTGTTTGTTTATTTTGTTTTTTATTGTGGTTGTTTCGGGAAGAATAGACTGGGATGGAAGAAGTCGTGTGGACCAGGATACCACGTCTGTTGTTCATTTAGTGTCTCCACAGAATATATCCTCCCACTCCCTCCCCTTCTCTCTCCCTGGTTCATTGGCTAAGCTCCTTGGAAAATGGTCATTCCTTCCTTCATTCATTCATTCGACAAAGATTTAAAGGTTAGATGCTGTTCTGAGCCACGGGGATATAGCAGGGAGTGAGAAAGACCTAATCTCAGCCCATACAGACAAAAACACAAGTGAACAAAGAAATTCCAAGTTATAATTAATATTGTAAAAGTAAAACAAAGGACTAAGAATGAAATTAGCACTTGAGATGGGGGAGTCAAGGAAAGCATCCTTGAAGAGTGATATCTAAGCTAAGACCGGAAGAGCAAGAAGGAGTTGCCACGTGAAAAGGGGGAAAGAGCATTCGGCTGAGTAAATATGAGTCGATTTCCTCCTCTGTTAAATAGGAGAGTAACAGCTCCCATCTCATGTGGGTAAGATGAGAGTTTAATGTGTTAATCCATGGGAAGCACTTAGAAAGGGCCTGACCCATAATAAATGCCGTCAAGATAGTGATGTAAATGACCATCCTGGGCAAAGGGGACAGCTTGTGCTAGCATGTGATATGTTAGGGGGGATGGTATATTCAAGAGACCAAAAGAAGACTGGCATGCCTGGAGCATGGTGGAAAAGGAGGAAAGTTCTGGAAGAAGAGATTGAAGAGGCGAGGGCCGGAGCACGCAAGGCCCAGGACACGGGGCAGGGACTTGAGTTTTATTCCAGAGGCAATGTGAAAATTTGGAGGGTTTTGAGCAGGGAAATTGCTGCTGTGTGAGGAAGGCTCTGCAATACCGAGTAAGGCTGGAAGAAGGAAGAGCGATTAGGAGGTGGTGGCACCGGTCCAGGTGGAATATGATGTAGGTCATGACAGAGTATACTGTAGAATTTGGATTGACAGGACTTGAGGATGGATATGATGGTTGAGGAGTTGGGAAACAGGCAATAAGAGTACCTTTCTAGACTGACTCGGTTTGAAATATCTGCAAGGAGCAATTGCAAATAGACAGTAGGATTTCTAAGTCTAGAACTCAGAGGAGAGGTTGAGAAAGGAGATATAAACATTGGAGGCATCAGTATAAAAGTCGAATTTAAATACATGAAACTTGAATAGATCAGCTAGCAAGAGACTTTGGAGAGACAAAGAATAGGAGTCAAGTCCAAGCTCTGAAGAATCTCAGCATGTACAGGTTGGGTGGAAGACAGCCAGCCAAGGAGACTGGGGAGGCATGGTCAGTGAGGTCAGAGAAGAGACGGCAAAAAAAAAAAAAAAAAAAATTAATGGAAACCAAGAAAGAAGAGTTGTTCAAGAAGAAGGAAATAGTCAACATTGCCTCGAGATGCTGAGTTCAACAAAATGGGGACAAAGAGCCAGTGATGGATTTGTTAACATGGAAGTCATTGGATAATCTTGGCAAAATCGAGTTCAATCAATTGGTAAGGTCAATTGGTGAGAACCTTGACTTGAGAAGCTTGAAGAGAGATTGGAAAGTCAAGACCTGGAAACAATGTGTGTAGACAGCTCTTTTGAAAAATTTAGATAAGACGGCGATCAGAGAAACAGGGCAGTGGCTGGAGGGCAGGTGGGATCAAGGACGGAGGGCTGCCATGACCGATCCCTTTAACTCTTGTTTCTATGGACTTTACCTCGGAGAAATATTGAGCTCAGTCACCAAAGCCCAAATGAGTTCGGTCTTTTGTCCCCTAAGAGGGAGCACGGAATTCTAGAGGCTATGGCAGTAGTCTAACCAGGACCATTCCTCCTGAATTCTCCCCCTCTCTAGCTATTGTTTTACTTTTCCAGCCTCCGTGGGACACTCTTAAAGTTCTCCCATCCCAATATCAAAATAACCTTCTAGGATACATTCAAAAATTAATTCGATTTGCAACTACTCTTGGCAGAGGACATGTCGTTCCATACGTCTTCATCCCTGCCCAAATGCCACATGTTCCCCTCTCTCACCTGGATGCAGAGTAAATCATTGTTTCAATGGGCCACAGTGTTCACTTAGATAGATGCTACAGTAAGCAAATATACTCATTTACACGTCGATAAAGCTGACCCCCAGCTGAGTTCATTTGTGCAGAGGGAAGTAGGTTGGATTTAAGGAACATCAGCAAACCCTGTTAGCTCTCAAGATGTTATTAAAGAGGAGGAAGCACTGACCTCCCACCAACAGTCCCTAAATGCGATCAGTTTCAATTTGTTCAATTCAGTGGGTAAGTGATACACAGATCTGAGACTTGGAATAAATCGTAACAAAAATTCCAATGCCAGAATGTTCCAGCAGTAACTGAGAGCACATATACCCATCCCATCCTGCTGAATTAATTTGGACCTGTTGGGGCTGGGCATTCTGCTAATACCCAAAACCAGCAAACTTGTGAAAAGCGAGATCTGTTTCCATCACCAACTGACCGAAGCACTAATCGCCCTCTAACTTCCAAATGCTGTTTGGTTATTGAATCTTTTTCATGTCCGCACTTTAAGGTCTGTAGATTGTGCACGGTGTATAACGCCACAGCAGAAGGCAGTGCAAAGCCAAGTCCCCAATCAAGATCCTGTTTAAACTTTATATATTAAGGTAACCACTGGTTGGTTTGAAGATACAGGTTTTGCCTTGAATCACGTCATTCATGGCCATTACGTAAAACGCTAATATTGATATGCACAAGAGTTGGGCTTCAAGCATCTTCCATTTCACCCAAAAGCAGAGGCTCAGTAAACATTTTCATTGAAGTACTTTATCAAGGCAGAGATTCTTTCTAATCTAACAAATGGGTGAAAACATAATTAATTAGTGGGTTGGTTATTTATCCTTGGGATACATATTAGTCATTTTAAACTACTATGGTACAGAGGGAGACTAAAAGGAATCTAATGTTCATTTGGGTTTCCGACCTGGGCTAGAAGCTGTGTGAGATGCTTTCAGAGACAGACTTAATTCATATGCCTCTAATATAAAATAAGTACTATCACTGCCCCTTTGCTGATTAGGAAGTAGGGTCTGGCATGTTAAGTCATTTGCCCAAGGCCACACACATAGTAAAAATCGAATCAAGATTTGGCTGATCCCAAAGTCCATATGCTCTTCCCACTCTACTGGGCAGCCTCCCTCACAAAATGACCCAAAACATATTATAAATGAGAAAGGGGAGTCAAAACAATTATTTGTAGGGTCGAGACTCCAGAGCCTTCACCTTTACAAGAAATAAACCATGTTAGCATGGCGACCCATGCCACTGAGCTAAATTCTCATTTATTCACCCACGAAATAATCGAATTATTTCAAGCCACTAGAGAACATGAAATCACTGCTCCAGTGCACTAAACCGCTCACTAGTAACCTTAATAAGCTAACCAAGAGGTTTACGTTATTCCTTGAAAACCTTTATCAGCTTATTAACCAGGGGGAACTCATCCGCTGCCCACTGTAAATTACGGCATCACTTTTGATTCAGCTCCTGAAATCTCACATACTCTTAGTAGCTAGATCTGTATAAACATAATGCCATATCATTTTCTCCTTCAACTTTTCTCAGAAGAGTTATTTGATCCGTCCTACTCGCCTAGCCCTGGACACGGGGAAGGAGAGAAGGGGAAAGAGGGGTGCAAAGAGAAAGATCACTGGTAGGCTACATGCGCAGAATCCGCTATTTATTTTCCCGTGTTGGTCTGTTTAACCATCTCTAATAGACTCCATAAATGCTTTCCAAATCCAGTTTCAATGGTCTATTTGCTGCCTACTATAGCATATAATCTTCTCCAAAAGTGGTATTGATCTTGTTAAGTCTCCTCATCATCTAGACTTCGAGCATCCCTCAGCAGCGTCGTTCCTGGGGACAAACCACATGCCCCTTGCACACGGCTGCCATTAACAGCATCTGAGAGCTCTTGCCTGCTAAAATGGACCAGAGGGCGGGGGGATCATCATAGTAATAGCCGCTAGGTTTTGAGATGTGCTGTGCTAAACACTTTACATTCATTTTCTCTCATGAGCCTGACGATTGCCTTGTGGGGGAAGTATCATTATCCCCATGTTAGGCCAAGTATTATATGTTATCCCTTCTTAAGACAGGGCCGCTGGGGCTGGAAGAGGTGAAGTAATTGGCACGAGCCCATTCATTCTACTGAAAGGCAGCCTATGCCCTGGCATTTCCTCTCCATCTCTTCTTTGCCTACTGCCCATCACCCTCGGTTTTTTGAAGCATCCAAAAGAACTGTGTGATGATGATTCTCTTATTCGTCACTAAGCACAGCATCCAATTCCATGAGGAAAGAGGAAACGGAAAGCGAAGAGGCACCTGCGTCTCCATCCCACGCTGAACGTGAAACCAAATCCAAACTTCTCAGACTGCGCCCAAGCTTTTCTCCCCACTTCATATTCGCATTCGCTCATTCTCTCATGCTCTCTCTCTCTCTCTCCTTCTCCCTCCTTCCCTCCCTCCCTCTCCACCCTTCTCACTCACACACGCACACACACACACACTCCTCATGTGCCAGTCACATCTGACCAAGTCCTGGCCCCGGAACTGTGTCCCCCAGCTGTCTGACTTCACACTCCCCCCCTCCATAGTCTTTCTCCCATTATTTTAACGTGTGCACATCCTCTTCATCATTCAAGGCCCTGCCAAACCCCACGTCTTTCTCAAGGATGTCCTTGTCCCTCTCGAGCCAGTATTAATCTTCCCCCTCCTGTCCTCACTCTGCCCCTGTGACTCTTTTCATGGCCGGCCTTATAGTAAAGTGACTCATGCACATGGCTCTCTTCTCAACGAACTGAGTCCCAAAATGGCCACAGCTTTTTCCCTTTGCAGTCACTCCTATGTCTCCCCCCACATGTAGCAGTCAGCACATTGCTTTACAGAAAGTGGGTCCTCACTACAGATTTTATGAGTCGAATTGACCATTCGGGTCCCAGGAAGCCCACCAACAGTGGGCACTGAAGGTGGAGACCCAAAAAAACCCCAGTACAGAGTGGCATCTGTGAGCAAAGGAAAGCTTCTCTTTAGACAGAAGGAAAAAGGAAATTGAAAGTGAATGATTACCGCCCAGAATTTATGTCTCCAAATGCTATCAAGCACCTGAAGTGGAGTTTCCGATCTCGTGGGCCATCATCCATCAGAGGCTCCAGGGCGCCCTGCCCGGTCGCTCGCTGGCAATGTGCTGACATGGACCCTGTTCAGCAAGGAGGGCACTTGGGAGCCATCGGCAGAACACATCCTAGCGATGCCCGATGACATAGGACACAGAGGGTAGGGTGTTGATATGAGGGAGGAGTGGACCTGCCCGTTTCATGGGCTGACTGGCAAGGCCTGGGAGGGGTTCCTGGCTGACAGTCAAGGTGAGGTAAGCCTCCCGGGTATCTGGAAGGACAGGTGAGAAAGTGTGAACAAGCAGGGCAGGCCAGAGAAAGGCGAGGGTGAGGGTTAAAGACAAGCTTTGCCCTGGTCAAGGGTCCCGGACCGGCTTTGCGAGGTAACTCAGTTGTCACCCCAGAGATAGCAGGATGCTCCGCACACAGCCTGCTCCCTCGCCCTGTGCCGCTGACAGGAAGATTCACGAGGCCTGGCGAGGCCCACTGAGCTGTCTGCTATCTCTTTATGATCTCCGGCGACGCGGTACGTACGTGCCGAAGAGGGAGGGGGAGCCAGCAGAGCCGCGGACGCCGCCCTCGCCCCCTCGACATTCACGCGACCCGATTGTGTCAGAAGCACTTGTCCCCCATCTGTCACGATGTCGGCTCCTGCTGGGGCCCCGGGATCCACGGAGGTTGCTCCACGTGCTGCCCCATTTATCTTCGCAGGCGGCCGCGCTGATGTGTTTGACAGTTCTATTTGTTATCCTGCAAAGCAGGGTCCTCACTCTTCAAAGCGAAGGGGGGAAAAAAAGTCAGGCACAGGACGGGACTGGAACAGAAACAGGCGCTGGGAGGAATTTGGAGGAGGTCGGCAGCACGGCTAATGGAGACGAGAAAAGGAATCGGCCAGTTTGGGAAAAAAGCTTGCCTTCTAGAGGATGGTTGCACCACCGCGAAGTGTGTGTGTGTGTGTGTGTGTGTGTAGACAGATGTGTCATCGCAGTGTGACTGTCAGGTGACAAGACGATAGTGTGGCTTTGCAGGACTGACCCCAGTGTTTGCTCACCGCATTAGAACTGTCCCCGCCATCTTCCCCTTCCCCACACACGCCTTCGTCACCGAGGTAGACGAATGGAGACGAGGGTCCTCCTAGGTTATGACATTTGCCAAACCCGTGCTCAGAACACAGACCCTAACTGTGGAAAGATGCTACTCCTGGAGTAAGCCTGGCTCTCCCGAGGCCCCACAGCCCTCCAGCCAGATAACAAACATCCCGCAGGGAGCTACGGTGCAGCCACGCACAGGGGACAGTGCTCAGTACCCAACGCTGATGGCAGGTTGTCCGGCGCAGTCTTGGGGAGACTAGACTCCAGGAAGTGGCTGCGGGACCGGGCTCCCGGGGGTGGGTAACGGTACGATGGTTGTTGGTTACCTCCGCATATGAGGACCTTTACATTCGCTGTGTCATTCAATCTTCACAAAAACCCTATGAAGGAGTTACAACTACAGTCCTCATTTTACAGATGAGGGAACCGAGGCATGAGGTCTCTCTTGCTCCAGGTCTCACAGGGTATGGGGGACCTAGGCTCTGAAGTCAGGCCGTCTGACTCGCCCCTAAACCGTGAACCATGGCAGTGCAGTGCCTCCCAGACTAATGATGAAACCAGTATGAGCCCCTCCTACAGCTGAGGTGACCAGCAAGCCTGGTTATCCTGGGACTGTCCCACCGACAGTCTGATGTCCCAGGAAACCCATCTGTCCTAGGCCGACTGGGCTGATCAGTCACCCACCTTCCCCATAAGTCTTTATGCCCCTCCCCCAATACTTACGCACATTAACACACCTTAATTTTGTCACCTCTCTCATGAGGACGCCGATGTGTGCATAACTGAGTGAGAAGTTTTCTCCCTGCTTGAGCTTAGAGGAAAGAGGCCTCACTTCTGGAGACCAGGCCCGGACAAGGCTTGGGATTTTCACCCAAGGGAACCTCTCTTTCTCTTCGAAGACCCTCCCTTCAAGCCCCTGGGCCTTCAGCCCGGTTGTGCTGACAGACACAGAGAAACTCGGGGGGCTGAGAACCACTGGTGAACCCCTGGGATTCTCTCATAATAAGATACATTTTATTATTTATAGACTTCTCCTAAATTGTCCAATAGGCCATGGGGTGCTGATCAATACAGAAAAGAAACCAGTCGTGACTATCAGCGAATGAGACTAATCGTCTTTTGAGGCTCCCTGGCTGACTCCAAATGAATAAGTGATCTGAAACGGATTCCCAGGCCTTGGGAATCCGTAAGAACGAACGGTACATAAGAAGAACAGGACAATCAGGCCCCCACGTTCGGTCAAGGTCAAGTGGAGTCTAAAAGAGCTACGTAAGGATCACATGAAATAAGGAAAAGCACCTACACGCACGGCAGATATGCTGTAATTGGCATCCACTCTCACATTGTCATCATTATTGCTATTAAAACCACTTGTGGCCTGGACAAAATGGCTTCTCTCTGAGCCACAACCGCCCCACTCTCTTTACTGCTTTATGTGGAGCCTGAGGAAGGCGCTGGAGAAAATGAGGGGCAACGTGGGCCTTTGGAGGGTCCGGGACAGGCCTGCAGGGCCTGCTGTGACGCAGTCACAGAGCTGGGTAACCGTCTATCGAGGGCACAAGAATAGGCAGCACCCTCGAGGAAATGTCAAGGGAGTTCCAGCCGTGAGACGGGGCTGGGCGGGCGCTGCATTCGGGAGAGTCAGGGAGTTCTGCTCCAGCGTCCGGGGGCCGAGGCGGACGTGTCACCTGGACCTCACCTTTGTCCAGCCCCGCAGACAGCGAGAGCGATAGGAAGTAGAAGGAGGTTGCCAGAAAATGTTTGGAACATATTCTTTTAAAATATATCCCCGCTCAAATCCTCCTTGGGTGAGTGCCTGTGATCCACCCAGCAGGTGGCACACCCCAAAGCTCATCACGCAAGTAACCGGAAGGGAGCATGGAGACCGTTTCAAATGCCTTTTTCACTATTTTTGGTCGGAGGTTTGGTGTTTGTGGGGGAGGCAAGAGTGGAGGCAGGCAAGGGGAGGGAGAAGTCAGGAATTGGAACAACGCAGAAAACTGTCTTTAGGGCACACTTTGTCAGGCTTGATGTCTCACGGGTCCCCCAACACGCCGTGTCCTGAGCCGAACTCGGCATTGCCCCAGCCCCAGCCTGTCCATCCTCCCATGTTTCCTGTGTCAGATGATGGCTTACCGGCCACCCATTGTTCCAACTCTGGGTGGGCATAGCCACGGCCCCATCCAGTGACTCCACGTCCAGTGACAACACCCCCTCTTCTCCGGTCCTTTGACTGCTGTCCGAGTTGGGGCCCTCATCACTGCTTGCCTGGAATACAACTGCCCCTCAAAGTTCCTGTCCGTTTTCATCCTTGAATCCCTTCTGCATATTCCTGATGCCTAAAACCAAATGCAGCCATGTGGCGTCCCTCGGGCCCCCGCCTTCCTCTGCGAGTTTGTTTCTCGCCTTCCTCTCGCACACGTCCAGACGCTACTGTGGCTCTCCTCCTGCTTCCAGGTCTTTGCACCGCTGTGCCCCTGCCTATGAGCACCTTTCCCCACGTCTCCTAGGTAACTGCTTTTCATCCTGCAGACTTCCGGGGAACCTCCCAGCCCCACTGGCTGCATTCAGTGCTCCTCTCCCGTGAGTCCTGCCCTCTCGCCCTCTTTGACATAATCATGGTAGTTAGCACATTGAATGGTGGGAATTTACTGACTTATGTCAAGACCACGAGCACCTCTGAAGCAAGACCCAGATCTTATTTTAGCTCTGTGTGTTCAGCACCCACAATAGTGACGGAGCCTAGGAGGGCCTTGGTGACTATCTGTCGATTTGAGTGGCACTGAGCTGAAGTGCGTCTGGGTCAGTTAGTCTGAAAAAGTCAAAGAGGCTTTGTCCAGAGGACACTTCTGGGGTTTTCCAGCAAGTTGGTGACTGACTGGAGCTTCTCCGGAAGTCAGGGCTCTACCAGAAGACACAACATTTACTCTGGAGCTCAGAGTGACCCTGGCTTCCTACACTCCCCAATACAACCCATCTTCAGAGCTGGGTGTTCATGACCTTACACCCAACAAGGACCTTGACAATAGTCCAAAGACCACCACTTCAACCTCTTGACGGGGACACTGAATACTTGTTTCTCAAATAAATCAGTGCATGAACGTGAATCAGGTTTTGACGCCTGCCCTATGGCGTCTGCAGCAGAAAGGAATAAAATTGTTCCCTTTCTCCCGAGCTCTACTCCCCGCTGCCCCACTGGGGCCCGTGGAAAGTTGCATGCCCCTACTCTCGGTCAAGTACATGAGATTTGTGATAGCTATTTTCTTGACTTATTTTTTTATGCATGTGATATTCTACATGGCCAAACTTGTCAGAAGTTGGGCCTTATTCTCTGTATATTGTTATATAAAACACGATCATTAAAGTTTCTTGGGTTTTTAAAGTGTCAGTTCACCTTCCTTACTGACCTGAATCGTCCACAAGCTTTAGGAGGTTGCATAATGCGATAGATTGCAAAAATGGTCACGAGGCTTCCTCCCTCCTTTTGTATAAGCAGCTTTCAATTTGACTTTTCAGCTCCTTCCATCAACAGTCAGTCCATTTCCCCTTCCGTTGAACTGGGCTGGCCTTGTGATTTGCTTTGTGCGACAGAATGCAGAGGAAGTGACAGTGTGTCAGCTCTGAGCCTAAGCCTCAAGATAACTTTTGTGCTCGCTTGCACATGGGCATGTGCTCCTTTGCTCCCTCCCTCCCTCCCTCTCTCTCTCCTTTCCTCCCTCTCTCTCTCCCTCCCTCCCTCTCTCTCTCCCTCTCCAAACCCTGCTAGCTATCATGCAAATGAGCCCGGTCTAGCCTGCTGAATCATATGAAACACGTGACTCGATATCTTTCTATTCCATTCATCTATTGCACAGAACAAACCACCTAAAACTCAGTGGCTTAAAACAACAATTATCATTATTTTCCTTACAAATAAGCACTTTGGGCAGGGCCTGGCAGAGACAGTCCATCTCCGTTCCACATGGCACAGGCCGGGCAGCTCAAAGGCTGGGGGTGACTTGACATCTGGGAGCTGGAGTCATCTAAGACTCACTCACTCACACGTCTGCCGGTTGATGCTGGCTGTCAGTTGGGACCTCAGCCGGGACTGTCAGCTGGATATCTACACGTGGCCTCTCCGTGAGGATGCTGGGCTTCCTCACAGCATCGTAGGTGGTTCCAGAAGCAAAGTGATGAAGGGAAGGAAACAGCAGCTGCCAGTTTCTCAAGGCCTAAGCCTGGGAATTGACCCGGCATTACTTCGGACTTATTCTCTTGGTCAAAGAGGTCACAAAAGTCTGCCTGGATTCAAGGGATGGGGACACAGGTGAGAAGACTGCAATGTCCCATTATTAAAACAAAACAAAACAAAACAAAACATGTGAGATAGGATATATTGTGGTAGCCATCTTTGGAAAATACAATCTGCCATACCCCCAAATCTTAGCCAACAGTCAGCCAACAGCCAGACACATGAGTGAGGTCATCAGACACACACACACACACACACACACACACACACACACACACACACACACAGTCAACTGACAAACTGACCGCAAATGCACGAGCACGCTCAACCAAGGTTAGTTGAATCTGACCCAGAACTATCCAGCTGACTTGTCAACTAACACTGGCCATAGACTTGTGAGCGATAATGATGATCACTGTTTTAAGTCATTAAGTACTAGGGTGATTCGTTACACAGAAAAAATCCTGGCTCCACCACCTATTAGCAAATTAACCACTTTGAGCCTCAGTTTCCTTGTCTATAAATATAGTGATAATACCTATGTCGCTGAATTATAGATTATTAGGAGCCAATGACATAATGGGTCTTGAGTGCCTAGCAAAGTGCTGGCCCTGAGTTCAGCAATGATTATTCCCTTCCTTTCCTCATGCATCCGAGGCTATAGTGAAGGTCATGTTCTCGTTCCCGGTGCTGCGTAAACCAAGGTCATAGGATCTTGACTGTATGTCAATCTCAGTTCTGCTTTGCCAAAGGTGACTTTCAAAAATAATTCTCCCTACTAATCAATTAAACTAGTGAGAATTTTCAAAATCATTTGACTATTCCAGAAGAAAGGATGAAGGGCAGGACAAGAGGTGAACTGTATGATCCTCCTAATGAAAATTTCAAGGAGTCTTGGTTTATAAACACTGCAAAAATCTATTCTAAACAAAAACATCAGCTTTTCACTGTGCCTTGGATATTAGCCAGCAACGAAGGAGAGATTGACCTGATTTAGGGTTGGTTGCACAATATGAAAAGTGATTTTTTTCCCCCTTTCCCTAGACCTAGAGCTAATAGCTTTGTTTGTGTCCCTGATCAACAGAAGAGAACATTGCGCTTGTCCCCTCTAAAATCTGTACGTGTGAAAACGAAGCCTTGCTCATAGTTAACTCCACAAGCACTTTGGAGCTGCTGCAGTTGGTTTAAACCTAGCTAAAGCGGAGGGTCCAGAATAAATGCATCACACTCTGATACTCCTCTGCGCCTAAGCTCATTCCAGGCATGAGGACCGGAGACATTTTTAAGAAAACTCAAGAGCGAAAGAGGACGGTTTGTCTCCAATTTCACCCCGACCATAGCAACACAAGCTTATATTTGCAGGGCAGTTTTCATTTGGCAAAGGGCTTCAGGGTCATGATTTCCTCTACTTCTGTGTAACAGCTCAGTGTGACATTGTAAGTGTTAACATTCTCCTGCAGACGAGGACAGCTCTGTGATTTGATGACTCGTTTAATGATGGCAAAACTTTCAATGAGCCATCAAACTGGGGAGTTTGTCAGAAATTCAGAGTATTGGGTTCCACCCCAGAAATCTGAACTTAGCAAGTGCAGGGTGAAGCCCAGAAACCTGCATTTCGCACGGCATCCTAGACGGCTCTTTACTAACATCACCCCAGTCTGACACTCTTTCTACCATGCAAAAATCAAAGGGTGATTTTCAGAACTCATGCATACAAATAAATCTCGTGTTTTCACGGCTTGTTACACTCGAGAATTTGGAAATACCGTGGGTCACATCGTGCTCTCCTGAAACATAACTATTATCTTCAGTGAAAGCCTCATAGAGCACAATTAATGCATTAGATTGGTGCTTGATCTGACTGCCAACACCACAGTATTTGGCTTTGGAGTGCATATTTTTTTTCCAGCAGATTTGTCTTTCTAATTACGTCTGACTTTAGATAACGTAAAATTAAATTGCTTTTTCTTTTTCTTGGGCTTACGCTAGGGAGCAGAAAGAACAAATGAT
>NW_011888846.1:3685054-3695995 GCF_000151845.1 Pteropus vampyrus | reverse complement strand
GGTTTGTCTCCAATTTCACCCCGACCATAGCAACACAAGCTTATATTTGCAGGGCAGTTTTCATTTGGCAAAGGGCTTCAGGGTCATGATTTCCTCTACTTCTGTGTAACAGCTCAGTGTGACATTGTAAGTGTTAACATTCTCCTGCAGACGAGGACAGCTCTGTGATTTGATGACTCGTTTAATGATGGCAAAACTTTCAATGAGCCATCAAACTGGGGAGTTTGTCAGAAATTCAGAGTATTGGGTTCCACCCCAGAAATCTGAACTTAGCAAGTGCAGGGTGAAGCCCAGAAACCTGCATTTCGCACGGCATCCTAGACGGCTCTTTACTAACATCACCCCAGTCTGACACTCTTTCCACCATGCAAAAATCAAAGGGTGATTTTCAGAACTCATGCATACAAATAAATCTCGTGTTTTCACGGCTTGTTACACTCGAGAATTTGGAAATACCGTGGGTCACATCATGCTCTCCTGAAACATAACTATTATCTTCAGTGAAAGCCTCATAGAGCACAATTAATGCATTAGATTGGTGCTTGATCTGACTGCCAACACCACAGTATTTGGCTTTGGAGTGCATATTTTTTTTCCAGCAGATTTGTCTTTCTAATTACGTCTGACTTTAGATAACGTAAAATTAAATTGCTTTTTCTTTTTCTTGGGCTTACGCTAGGGAGCAGAAAGAACAAATGATTGACTCTAAGAGCTGAAGTGAACCACAGTGATTATCTGGTCCAGCGTGTCATCGACAGAGATGGAGAAACAAAGGAATAGAAATGTTAAGAATCACAGGCAATGCAGCCTTGAACAAAATAGTACCAAACCATCCATCACACAAGCCAACTGGCGCTGGAAAACTTTGTGATTGTAGTCTTCGGTTCTTCCTCTCAAAGCTGATCGACGCTCTACCATATCTGCCCACCTTCTCATGGGGCTAATCACTTGGATGCAAAGCTGGCGTGATTTGGTGTCACCATATGGTGTGATTACCGCCTTAGGACATTCGTATCGTGTTTCTACAAATTACTACGATCGAATAGATGGTTCGATGAAATAAAAGTTTCTAGCCCTTTGTAGAGCCACCTTACTATCTGAAGATATAACCAAAAACTATTCTTATTATCTTTTCATAATAGATGCTCAGTAGCTGTTTGATGAATCTACGAGTGAAGAGAGGACTTTTTGATATTCCAGACTTAGATGTAAAAACTGAAGCATGTTAAGGGAAGTTCTAGAGAGGAGACACGGAAGATCGTTACTAGCAAATTAACATCAAGTTAAACTAGACGAGCTGGAGGAAAGAGCTTTCACTGTTCTCTGGAGTTTATCAGGAAGGGTCTTGATGTTATGAGAATATCCAGCATGCATGAGGTTACTCCCACTTCCTCAGCATCTTGACCTAAGAAAGCGAAAATGAATTCTGCCTATACAGTGGGTCAGGGTCCATTCTACTCAAAGAGGTCCTCACTGCTATGCAGATCAATGCACATACTCACATTCTGACATACACAAAGCATTTGCCTTGATCTAGTGGCCCAAGTCAACGTCCCTTGTTGCAACCCATCCTATAAAACCTTACCCACTACAAAAACTAATTTCACATCAGTGAAAGCCACGCAGTGAAGGCCAATTAAATGTTCTCCAGTCCCTTTTTCCCATCATGGAAATACAAGAAGCCTATATTTCCTAGCTTCCCCTGCAGTTAGATTAGGGCCAGGTGACCAGGTTCTGGCCAAAGGAATATGGTAATAAATGATGACTGCCGCTTCCAAAGTGAACGTAAAACATCCCACGCAGTCACCCCTATTGAATCACTCCTATTCTATATTTTTTGCTCATCAGCTGGGAAAAGCTGAAGACCCAGTGGAGAACACCAAGAAGACTATAGGAAACAGAAGAGCCACAGGATAAGATGGGTCTGGGTCCCGTATCAACAGTGGAGGACAGCTCTTCCAGAGAGAGGCCTGATCTACGGCTATGGCATGAGTGACAGGCAAATCTCTGTTAATATAACCCCATGAGACTTGGGGGTTGTTAGTTACAGCACACGGTCAGTTCTAACTGATATGGGTCACATCTTCAAGACTAAAGAATTGGGTCTCTAATAGGCATATCTACAAACCAATGTAAAACAATATAATCAGAAGATGAAACAACTTTTTTGGACTTTTTTTTTCTCCGAAAGAGAAAAAAAAACACTTAGTAAACTAAATGCTAAAAAGAACGAACAAACTGAAAATCACTTGCTTGATATAGAATTAAACACTTTTGGGGGGCATACTCTGGTCTCTTTAATCTGATACTGAGTCCGTTTATTTTTGCGACTACATAATCAGATCCAATCAACATAAAATCTGACCTACTCTCTTTCTGTCGATAGATTGGATCCACTGCTTTTGTCTTACAGCCTCTATTAAAAATGTTCATCTTTACATCAGACTCTTGGGGCTTCTCAGAGGAAAAAAAAAATCCAGATATGATAATAATATATTTATTGAGCACATACTATGTACCAAGGTTACTGCTAGCATTCTCACAATGACCCTGTGAGATAGGCTGTAGTTCACGGGCAAGAAAATGAAGGCAGAGATAAGTTCTACGTGTAGGAGCTTACTTCCTTCTTCAGTGCTGTTTTGTATGCTCATTGCCTCTGGGCTGTCTGCAGATATCTCATAGTAACGATTTTCCTGGAGACGCCATTCTAAATTGGCCATGAGACCGCTTACTTTAATTATGCTCTCTCTGGTCACCTTCCTAAATGAACCTCCAAATCGGCCCTTATTTTATTACCCTAAGCTCTACATATTTATGAATGGAACCCAGGTTCTTTTGAGTTATGAATTCTTCACACTTCAACAACTATTTCCAACTATTTTCCCAAGGCTTAGGAAAGGGATATTTTCTTTCCATTCCAAAGTTCAAGCCTGCTTACCTTTGAAATATTCAGTCTTTAAGTATTATAAGAGCAATAAGATTATTTGGTGTCCTAATTGCTTTGAGCGTGTGCGTGTGTGTGTGTGTGTGTGTGTGCGCGCGCGGGTATGTATATGTGTGTGAGTGTATCTGTATATTGCCTACTGGTTCTACTTCTCTGGAGAAACCTGATATAAAAGGAAACGGTTAATACATTAATATCTGGGCACAAGCAACAAGCAGCGGGACCAGCCTGAGGAAACCAGGGAGTCAGAACTCAAGAGTCAGAGAAACAAGGAAGGAGGGTGAGAAGTGCGGGGTGAGGAGAGAGGAGGGTCCGCAGACACTCCCTTTGCCTGGCCAAAGACTCCTGCCTGGAAGAAGCCTGAACTGGGAGAAAGGAAGAATTTTTTATCGTAAAACAAAATCAAAGTTTTAACTCTAACGTGGGACCGAGTATGTTAATTACCAGGCTAAAGTGACATCCCATGACTTGAAGTGATGGGAGACCTATTTGTGTTATTCTGGCTTGGACAGAAAAGTCATAGAGCGAGTCTGTATTTCACAGAGAAAAACCTGGTCCCACAGCGTGGACTCAGAAGGGCAGTGGGAGACGCATGGGTGTGACTACCCGACCTCCCTCCACGGCTACCGTGTGTATGTACCTCCTTTGCCTTGACCGGAGGCCTGTCTGAATTGCACCCAGCTACCCTACAGCACCTGGAGCAGGTGCGTCTGCTCCTCCTACCGCAGCAGCAGCTCTGGTGGGCTCTGTGAACTGCGATGAGCTCAGTCACAACTCAGTATTCTGGCATGCAGCATTTCCCTCTACCTCCGCTCACATCTCCATTAACGTGAATAGCCCACCGAGGCATATATTAACTGTAAAAGCTGTGTAACACTTTCAGTAAATACTTCTCACATTCAGTACATAGTTATTGAGCATCTACCCTGTGCCTAGTATTGGATGGAAGTACGAGTATAGAGCCTCTGGCTTTGGGACGCTTACAATCACATGTAAAATTTGGTATATATTGTATATATACAGATATATAAACATATATCTTCTTATATTCACTTTTAATCCTCTTATGTATCTGTTCTAAGTTGACATTTTAAATTCTGAGAGCTCTGAATTTGATCTACTTTCTTTTCTAAACTTACCCCTGTTCATTTTGGTAATGACTTTAAAATTCAGAGCTAAGATTAGTCTTGTGGTTTGGATGAGAGAGGCCTGACATAAAAGACCACAAACTTTAGATTGGGAAGAGTTTTCTTTTACTGGAGACTCAAACATCCGTGTGCAAAACCCTTTTATTGTGTATAGTCCCAGAGACACATACACACACATACAAATGTTGTTTTTAGATTTTTGAGGTTCCGTTTATGTGATCTACTATTTTTTAATTTTTTTTAATGCTGAAAGAGGGCCTAAGAACTAAAATAAATTGCTCTTCCTAAGATATGAGAGTAGCGCTGAAATTATCCTTTTGAAAAGCAGAGGGCCAGATGTCCAATTTATACGATTCTTTGAAAACATCTAATTCCAAGGAGATAGCTCATTAAATGGTTTCAGATTTTCTTTCAGGAAGTAAGATTTAAGATGAAATTAAGTGGTTAACATTCTTAAGCACAAGGTCTACTTCCCATGGAGGAAAATGGAGCAGGGGCCACAGCTTCATTCTGAGGTATAAAGTTCAGATGTTGGTCAACAACCAAAGGACCAGATGTAGACAGACAGGTCCCCAGGGATGGATAAAAGATCAGAATGAGACCCTGCATGGCTCAGCTGGGCAGAAGGACCATTGTCACAAGTGTGGTGAAGGCTCTTAGCACTTATTGACTTATTTCATGAAACGATGAAATAAGCTACTGATAACTCTCAGCTCCCATGTCACCTGCCCCTTGCCATTTCCGTTAAGCTGCACTTTAGTTCTCATTTTAGCCAAAGCCAGCTTCGTTGTCACTAAGCCTTGCTCTGCACCAGAGAGCATCCGAAGAGACCTATTTCATAAAATAAATGTAAGTGGGAGTGCTATTGTTTTATCTAAAACCAAATGCATTTCTCTGCTCCTGTCTGGCAGTAGGTTATTGTCCATAAGAACAAACAAATTTCCCTGAACGAATCTTTGCTTGTCCCCCAAGAAAGCCCACTACACCTGCCCCAAATAAACCAAATTACCCTTAACCAGCTCGATGCTGCTAGCGGCCTCCCTCTCCGCCTTATCTACTTCACCATATCTCATGAGAGTTCCCCAGCCTCGTTAAGCCTGCTTCCCTTGGAATTCAGTTAATTCACCTTTTCCCCTCAAGGATGCTCATGGTTTCTGCTTCACAGAGTATCCTTGGCTCATCACTGGCTCACGCCTGTTTTGCACCACCAGAATCTCCTGAACTTTATCAGAGATGATACAGATGTAATTAAACCTGAATTCTGGTCTCTCCTTGTGACAACTCAGCGGACAATTAATGATGATAAAAGAGCCTGCCAGCTGCCGCCTGACATACCAATGTGAGCTTCCAACTCCGATGAAGATGGAAGGTGAAGGGCAGGTCCCTCTGGCTCCATTTCAATCTGTCTTTTATCTCACACTAGCTAAAAAGTAACACTCACTTTGGGGAAATTAGATTCTTTCTTCTCCCTTCTTAAAAGCACCAAATAGACAATCGGGGGCAATGTGATGTCTATGAAATAAATAAAAACGCTTCCGGGAAGCATAATTTAAGCTTTATCGCCAACTACAGAAGATTTAAGCCTAAAGCCAGAGAAGCGGGCTGTGCCCTGAATCCCCGACCCTCCAGGAGAAGATAGGCCCACTGCCTCTTTGCCCTGGAACATATCAGTTGGTACAGAAGAACCTTCGTAAGGGAGACACTTAATAGATCTCTCTGCAATGATGCCGTTCCACTCAAAACTGACTTTGATCACATTCATCCCTTTCTCTCCAAAATATCAGGTTCAGCCATGATGGCAGGCTGGTGCAATAAAATGCCTGGGGGAAGACCAAAGTTTGAGGGAGACATGGATGTGGAGGGAGATGACTGGAGAGCACATAATCAAAACAAGGAAGATGAGAGGGAATAAGAGAAGCCTATTCCGCACTCCTCTCCGACTTCAAAAATGCATGCTGAGCCTCTGTGGCAACGGAACCCTGCTGCCGGCTTCCTGTTTAACAGTTTGGTGTTTGGGAGGCTTCAGAATCCATTCAGACAATTCCCAGAAGAAAAAATGCAAATGGCTCATATGAAATAAATGTTCTACATCACTTGTAATCAAAGAAACGCAAGAATAAAACAATAAAATAACATTTTCACCTATCAATTAGCAGATTAAAAAGAATTCTCATACTCGATAGAGTTGGTAAGATGGCTCATCTCTCACACTGCTGGAGTGTTAATTGGTACAACCTTTCTCCCGGGCAATTTTGCAATATATTGCAAAAGTCTTAAAAATACGCATACTCCTTGGCCCTGTGATTCCCCTTCTAGGACCTATCCTAGGAACATAGGTACAAATGTTTCACTAGGATGTTATTTACAATGAGACATAGTACAAAAATAAAGTACTACATTGTTATAAATTATATAATGGAAATGGAAAACATATAAATATAAAAATAGATGATGACATTCCTTCACTAATATTATGTAGCAACTTTACATACTTTAAAGACTATAGATACACTATGAAGCAAAAAGAGCAATATATAATGAGAGGAAGAAAGAAAATAGTTGACCCTTAAACAACATGGAGGTTTGAGGCACTGACCCCCCCCACTCATACAGTTGAAAGTCCACATATAACTTTTAACTCCCCCAAAACTGAACAAATAATAATCTACTGTTGCTTGGAAGCCTTACCAATGACATAAACAGCTGGTTACATCTGTTTTTCATGTTTATGTATTATACACTATATTCTCACAAGAAAGTAAGATAGAGAATTAAAATGTTATTTAAAAAATCATAAGGAAGAGAACATACATTTATATTATTTATCTGCTTATAAGTGGGCCCACACAGTTCAAACCCATGTTATTCAATGATTAACTGTACATCAGAATATCAACAGAAATTATTTTTATGTAGGTGATTTCAGCCGATGTTTCTTTCTTTTTCATACTTTTCTGTATTTTCAAAACTCTCCACAATGAACATATGGTAATCAGAAAATATAAGCAGTATTTTATAATGTGTATATAAAGGATTAATAGTGTATTAGTCAGGATGGGCTTTATAACAAACAAACCCCAAATCTCAGTTGCTTAAAAGCAATAAAGGTTGCAAATCTGCTAGGGACTCATCCCCACGTTGCCTCGTCTAGAGCATTACTGGTCACCATGACAAAGAAAAGGCAACGTGGCCAATTATATACTGGCTCTTAGTGACTTTCTCTCAGAGATGATGCACATTATTTCCACTTACATTTTATTGGCCAAAGTCAGTCACATGACCCATCTCTTCTGCCGCAGGTCAGGAAGTTTAATCCTACAATGTGCCTAGTGGGATGGAAACCAGAAATATTTGTGAACAGGACCAGGAGTCGCTACAAAAAGAATATGTTCACTTTTTTCCTTAAGAATTCGATGTTGAACTGAAGGACTTCCCTCTGTGCTTGATGTGTTGTTCACACAACCCCAAACAATTTGATTCTGCTTCTCTATTCGGTGTTTGGGACCTAAGCTACTCAGAAGATGCCACTATTGCAGACAAGAGACTATTTAAGCAACTAAAAGGTTGCAAACATACCAGAGCTACACTAAAGAAACCCTTTTCAGGGCCTATGGAGTCTCAAGAGGAACACCAGCATCTTGAACATAGAAAAATCAAAATAAGCAACATTGGTCATGTGTCCCACTTTTTCTCGGTGGTCGAAAACAGCACCCCAGCATATATCCAAGGTCCTGAAACCTATCACAAGGAACATTTTTCTAGTCACTGTAATCTGTTTTCTTTTAAAATCTGTATTCTGCATATAAAAGATTAGAACACACCAATGCCCAAATATAACTATTAATATTAAAGAAAATACCATCAAAATCCCCTGAAAATTCAAACAGTTCATCGTATTCTATTAAGTTCCATTTTTAATTGTTTTTGTGTTAAAAAAAACTAATATGACTTTATGAATAACAAAAATGGAAGGTAACATTGCCTAGACATTAAATCAATTCATGTTTTTCTTTGTTAAAGTACAACTTGAACCAGGTTAAAAATAAAAGTTAATTAAATGGAATGTTGGTTTGTAACCTGCATTGATAGACCTCTCTAAGGGATACAGGTAATTACAGAAAATCCTATCCGAGCCAGCACCCTCAGGGTTGTCATAGAATCTTTTTCATCACCCACTATATCTGATTGGTCACCCAAACTTCTTAAATACCCATTTCGTCTGATTCTTTCTCTTCGTTCCCAATTGCAACATTCAAAGCATCATCATCTTTCACCTGGGCGACTGCAGTCACCTACTTACCTGTCTTCTTCCTCTGGCCTTTCCTCTCCAAACCACCTCCCACACTATCTGTGAGGATCATTCTAAGCAGAGGCAAAGGCAGTCAAAGGCATGGAGATGTGGAAGAAACTAACAGCAGCGTGGACCAGTCGGAGGAAGGTGGGGAGGAAGGAGATAGAAATAGAAATGGCAGCTAGTGCCCAGGTCAGGGAAGTCTTATAGGCCTTGCTACAAGCCTTGCCTCAATGCAGCTAAAACTCCTCTTTGTTCAGAGATTCCATGGAGGAGTGAATTTCGAGAGGGGTCACACTGAAGCTAGAACTCTAGGATAGGCAAGGGAGTGAGGTGGCGGGTGCGGCTGGGTCCCTGGTGTCCCCCACCCCCACAGTCAGCAAGCTGGGCCACCACGTACACACGTGTGGGAGGCACATCATCCTGCCATGTCTGTTAGTGGGCGGGGTCTGGCTGCGATCCCTGTCAGCGTGTCGCTCTGACCATGCTGCTGCCCTACTGTGCTGGTGCTGAACTCACCCGCCATGGTTCTGACACTGCTCAGGGCATGAGCAGGACAAGAGGATGCGAGGTTCCAGCTGCATCTCTTCCTGCGTAGCCCTTCCTGACGGCCATGTTCTAACTACATCGCCTGTCCAAAACCATGCCTACCACACGTACGAAAGACCCACTTTCATATGGATGTCAGTCTCGAGTCAACAACTGCTCCAATACAAAATCCGCCTCTGCCCACAGAGCACTTAAGTTCCTTAGAGCTGTAGAACTTTATGGAGTCAGCTTTTCCTTCTCTTTATTTGTGTATGTCTCCTCTACCAAGTCCTAAGCTTCTTTAAATGAAGAACCATGTCTTAGGCATCTGTGCATCTATCAGGTCTGGCACACAGTGGGTATTTAAAAAAAATTTAGTGTAAATATTTGGTGTATTGAAAGTAATTATGCAAAGGAGGTCAGTCAGAGGTGGCCATTGAGAACTGGCTTTATTAAAACCGCTCACTGGCCCATGAGCCTCACACAGGAGCTGGATTCTGATTCCAAAACAGAGGGATGAATCCAAAAGGAATTAGGATTCCCAGACTTCCAACAGAGGGCAGCACATTTACAACGTCAAGACATAATCTGATGCCTAATCACTGGGCTGTGATGGTAAAAAAAAAAAAAAATGTGCCCTCGCCTGATAGAAGGAAAACCGCGAAGAAAGCATTTATGGCTATAAACAATTTTTCTTTATTCCTCATCTGGGTCCCGAGGCCTGCGATTTGGCTCCAATTTTTCATTTGTGGTTGCTCGTTTCAGATAATAAAACTGTTCCTTTAAAATAATGGAGACTATGTTGAACCTAAGAATAAATATCAAAAGACCCAAGTCCCCGAGTGGGAGCAATTATTGCAAAAGGACTAGCCAAGTTCAAAACAGCTGTGATGGGATCCCAGGCAAGAGGAGCCAGCCTCCCGGCTGATCAGGACTCAATGTGGGCAGGCCGACAAACCGAAACAGACAAAACTTAAAAACACACCAACAGCCACGGTAAAACAGTGCCCTATGAACACTGCTCTTATCTGATTATTATTGGCCAATAATAATCAAATCTTTGCAGTGTTATTAGGACTCTTCACAAAAGGGATAGAACATGAGCATTTGACACGTGAGGAAGGTGGGGGAAGCAGAAGGAAGGTCTCTTGGTGAATTTCCAAGAGAAATGACACGAGGGTCCAATTTTGCTCTGAGCTATATTAAGTCCCAGTAAGTAAGTAAATGAGAAGTAAGCCAAGCTGATGTGGCTTTATGTCAGTACTGTGTGGGTTTGTTCCCTGATGCATTCAGAGGAAAAAGAGTGACAAAACCATTCAGTAAATTCCAAGTGCAATGGTTACCAGAAGTCCGCAGTGATTCCAGAACTGCCTTCTTCCCCAAGATTTGAGCCTAGACAATTCGCAATCTATATTTATTTCTCAAGAACCTCTGTATAAGGACAATTCTCTTATAAAACATAGCATCCGTGTGCATACATTTTGCCCTTCTCAAACAGATGTTTCGATAGTTACTTTGTTTAAGGGAAGCATTCCAACCAGTAATTATTTGAGCAATTATTTTTAAGCGTGCAATAGATTTTCTCATCATTCGTTTATTCAATAAACATTTATTGAGCATCTATTATGTAGGAGACACTCTACTAAATGATACCAAAAAAAAAAAAGTATTAATGTCTGTCCTTAAAAAGCTCAGAGTCTGGTGGAAGGGTTGTAAGGAGGGAGATGTGGATAATCAAACAAAGTACATCTCTGTTCGGTAACACAGAGGGTCAACATGAACCCAGCCCGGAGGGCGAGACCTGAAGTCAGAAAGGCTCGCTGGTATCAAAGGAGGTGTTTTTCAGCCAGGTAGATTTGCTGGACTCATGTGGATGTAACGAGAGACTTATTCTCTTCTGCTTATCAATACCCAAAACGGAAATCGATATTGGTTAAGAGCTTACTCGATGCCAGGCATTGAGCTAAGTATCTTGAATATTAGCTCTTGTTAAAGAGGCATTGTGAACACGTAAGATGTCAACAGAGGGC
>NW_011888846.1:3676681-3683964 GCF_000151845.1 Pteropus vampyrus | reverse complement strand
ATACTTGGGGCGAAACTGAAACCTGTGGCTATATGCTACAGCTACGCTTCGGATGCTAATTATCAATAACTGCCACAATAAGACTTTGGTGCAAACAGCCACATCTTCAGTGTCCTCCGCAGCTTTGCAAAGATGTTCTAAATGTTTCGTTTTCCCTCAGTTATTTAATACGTGAGTTCCTAGAGTCATTTTGTGTCCTGTGCTAAAAAAAAAAAAAAAAAAAAAAAAAAAAAAAAAAGCTCATTTCTGAGAAGGCCCCAAAGACCTATGCTTTATCTGTAGCAGAATCCATTTACCCAAAGGTCTTTCTGGAATGCCTCTGTGAGCCAGGCAGGGTATGAGACACTGGTGATGCTGGTCCCTGCCTTCATGGTGCTTATACCCTATCAGGAAGACAGACAACAAGCAAGTTAGCAAATAAATAAGAGGAATATATTTCAAAGAGACATCGAAGGCAATAAAAAGGACCTGAGCCAGGTGGGAGGTGCCTATACAGGGGCACAGAGGTTCTGACCGTGGGGAAGCCCTGGAGTGATAGGGCTTCTGCAGTGCCTGACTCAGAGAGCTTCCTCACCTGGTAATCCCCATGAGCTGTGCCCTGGAAGGTGCAGGGTCCGAAGCAACAGAGAGATGCCCCACAGCAGAGCTCGCTGTTGCAGAGAGCAGGGGATAGAAGGTGAAGTAATTCGGTTCCTACAAAACGAACCAGACCTGCTTCTCTCCGCTTCTCGTGTGAAGGCGGGCTGCATATTTAACCTCTCTGGGCCTCTGTTTCTTCATAGGATTGTGCCGATAAAGATATGGTGTCTTGAGGGCATTCTGTCCTGAAAAGTAAAGCGAAAGAAAGGTATCTACTCACCCCCACTGGATACACAGCGAACGTATATAACTATCATTACTGCCCCATAAGATGATGCGTGCTGTTATGGGAGGAATCGTGTCCCTCAAAATCATTTGTTGATGTCTTAGTCCCCGGTACCTCAGAATGTGGCCTTATTTGAAAATAAGGTCATTGCAGATGTAATTAGTTAAGATGACGTTAGACTGGAACAGAGTGGGTCCCTAATCCAATAGGACTGGCATCCTTATAAAAAGGGGAAATTTGGACACAGATATGGACGTGCATAGGTGGGAGATGATGTGAAGACATTGGGAGAAGCTGGCCGTCAGCGGCCTAGGAAAGGGACCTGGAACAGACTCTTCCTCGCGGCCCTCGGGAGGGATCAGTCCTGCCAGCACCTTGATCTCAGAGTCTCAGCCTCCAGAACTGTGGGGCATAAACTTCTGTTGCTTTTGCCACCTGGTTCGTGGTACTTTGTTACGGCAGGCCTAGCAGACTCATACACGTTCCTGAAAGGCGAGAAGTAGATATTGTTTAACTCTGAGTGCCCGACAGCTAGCAGAGGGCATGGCATGCATTACGTGAGCATTAAACATGTATGAAGTAAATATGTGTTAATAAATGAATAAATATCTAGTATGAGGCTCACGTTCCCAGTGAGATGTGCCGAAGGAGAGATGCTGTTTAAGGCCTACTGTTAGTTGCCATCAAGGGGAAGACATGGCGGACAGTGGCCATCTCTAATCAAGACGCGGACAAGTGCTTGACACTGTAATGAAGTCCTTGGAGGCCCGACTAACAGGGGCACACAGCTGTGCTCAGGAGGCCCGTGGGGGTGGACACCCACATCTGCGAGGTCTGTCCCAGGGACTAGGCCTCCTCCCTGCTCTGGGCTAGGGTCAGCCATCAGTCTCCCTTGAGGGAAGCTGGCAAGAATAAGCAGCATCCCCGTTGGTGACAAGGAGCGAACAGGGTGTACAAAAAGAATCTCCGTGTGAGGGAAGTTCTTCTAGAAGCCCAGCCCCAAATCTGAGAGGTCAAGGGAGTGTGGGCTCCCACCTGGGAGACGATGTGAGATACAGGGGTCAGCCTGACACACGGGGCGCTCAATTCTGAGCCTGCTCAGTTTGGGGGAGGATGCATGGGAGGCCTCTAGACCAAGAAGGGCGGAGATGAGGGCCAGTAGAGGAGCCAAGGTCATCCAGCAGAGAGGGCTCTGGCGTCAGCAGAGACGGGAGGGTGAGCTGGGGCTGTGATATAGGGCGGATGGAGGAGCGAGAGTTAAGGTGATGATTTCATAGAGCAAAAGAAGAAGGGAGAAAAAAGGATTTTCATAATTAAACTATTCTAATCGACTGCTGACTCTACACTGTTCAGATTCGCCAGGTAATTGCTCAATTCTCCATTTCATTTCATCTGTGTAGCTATAGCTATATAGTGAGTTGGAGGGGGGAAGGTAGGTTTAAGAACTGATTAGGGAAAATCTCTCCTTGCAGGCCTTAGGTTATTCTTGTTAAAAATGATGCCAGGAAAATCATAATTAAATTGGGGACATGGTGAATAACAAGCGCCCCTTTCCTTGAATGTGAAATAAATTTTAACAGCTACCTTAGCTAAGGAACCCAACACATTCGACCTTCCAATAAGGGTAAGCAGAGTTTTCTATCAGAGTGAAATAGAAACTATAAATCAAATGCTTCATATCTAAAGTCCAAGCCAGCTCCTGTGAGTAAAATTCCACTCTCCAACAGTCTTATGGTACTTTTTTTTTTTTTTTTTTTTTTTTTTTACTGGCTGGCTATCAGACTTTCTTGACTCTGCAACTATATGGATACTGTTTGTTCATCTTAAATCTGTGAAACTCCTTCAAGAGCTATAGTCTTGACTACTTGTGACATACTATCCAAGATAAAGAAGCTGGTCAATAATAAATGTGCCTGTGTGTGAGATTCCACCAAGTACATAAGGCTGAGATGGAATCATTGGGAAGGAAGAGAGGGAATGGTGGGGTGGGTGACGTTTACAGAAAGATTCTGGAGAAGGAAGCAGAAAGCACAGTGTTCACTCAAATGTCTTTTATGTTGATAACTAATTCTCCTGATTCAAGTACAATGAAACCGTTCCTTCCCTGAGCCTACATTTTCCCTGGTCTCCCCAGAGTCTGTACAGGTCTCAACAACATCCTTGGCTGAGGGGGAGTTTAGGTCTCAAAGGAGACGGGCTGCCTGTAGCAACTTCCAGTATCTTTTCTGGGATGCTGCTTGCTGACCAGAACAGTGCTCAGAGCTATGTGGCTGACTGATACCCTCATCCTGCTGAAAATACAAATGAATCGTCCCTCAGCAGTTTGGTTCAGGGCAAGATGAAATAGGCTCCCGTGGTCACAGTCACACTCCACAGACTCTCCAGAGACTCTCATGACTCTCCAGTGACTCTTTGATCATCTTAATGGGCTTGCTGTAGAGTGACAGTGAGTCCCAGGGTGCAGTACAGCCAGCGCTGCTCGGGGAGCCAGCTCTCAGGGGACACTGAAGCCTTTGCAACAGGCAATTGAGCCTTCTGCTAACCCAGCCCAGCACCTTCAATGAGACACGGTCTGTGGTTCCAGGATTCCTCAGTGCCCTTCCCCATCCTCCCCGCTTCCCCTCCTTACTTAATCTGAGGCGATAGGAAATCTCAAAATTACAACAATGAAGTAGTTGAAAGATCAGATGCCTCTTCCAATTACTAAAGCTTTCCTTCCTTCCCCTGAAGCCATTCCTTCAGCATCCTCCCTGTCCCCCAGAGCTGGGATAGCTTCAGTTCAAGCTCAGAGAGGCCTCTTAGAAAACGGCCCTGGAAACCTGAAAGGCGGCTGATACACCGCCACACTGATGTGGGCCAGACCTGAGGCTCACCTCTAGCTAACTACATACCAAGGTTTCTGGCAGATGCCACCAGCCTTCCCATCTACAGATGCCTTAGTCCAGGGCTTCTCGTCGTGGATTCCATGAGCATCACCTGGCGAATATCTAAAAAGAAAAATGCCAACATCCAGACCCCCTCCCCAGACAGTCTGATTTGATTGGTCTGTGGAGACGTCTACCCTGGCAGCCGCGTGTTTCATAAGCTCCCCAGGTGATGCTGAGGTGCAGCCAGGGTGGGCTATCAGATCATCCTCCAAGCCCTCTGGGTCATTCTTTGCCAGGGTAGATGATTGCTCCACAGGACTACCTGACAAAGGAGGTCTCACTTATTATTCGTAAACCCTGAACAAATTCTCAGAGAGTAAACTTAAATCCAGAATCTGAAGGTTATAGAGGTTTGATGTATGAATTAGAATATAAACCATCTGCTTATTCAGATTGAACAAATATTTGTTAAATGCCTACTATGCACCAAATGAACGCACTGCTAGGAACTAAGATATGAACTATTGACTATCTGTCTCAACTTTTACATAGAACACGTATAAATAGATGCAATCACTTATACATGTCACAGTTCATACTCATCAGTAAATAGCTAATTTCCAACATATTCCTAAGGTCCAGCACAATTAGGGTATGAGAAAACACCCACATCAGACGAGAACACACCTCACACACTGTCCTTTCATGACTTCCCATCTCCCGATCAACTGCCCATCGCATTAGCCTATGGATCTAATTAAGGTTAAATATTCAAGAAGCCCAAATAAAAGATCTTTTCTACTCTCTCTGCTCTACTCTTTCAAGTGTTAGATTTTTACCAAGCTGTCAAGAAAAACACAATCATGTCATTTCCCGACCAGATTTCATAATTCTTGTGTATCCCCGAAACCTTGAGGGAAGGGAAAGCAAACCCTGCCTCTGTTAACACTTTCATACCAGAGCCTGAAAGACCAGAGCTCTAGGACCACGGGAGCAAGTGCCCTCGTCAATCACCCGTCACGCAGCCTCTGAGCTTCTGCTCTGTCTCCTGCCTGCTTTCGCCATTTTTCTCTATTCCAATTATGTCCACGTCTGTCTTCCCCCACCAGATTGAAGCACAGTCTGTGGTTTATTCATTCCTGTACTACCAGCCCCCAACGGACTGTACATGATACCAGTTTACATGTATTGAGCACTTACTATGTGCCAGGCACTGTCCTAGATGCCGTTCACATATTATCTCACTTAATCTTCAAGTCTATCAATTTAATACTTTTATTATCCCATTATACAGCTGAGGAAATCAGAGCACAGAGTTTAAGCAACTTGTTCCCATTTACACAGGATCCAGGAGGCAGAATTCTGATTCCAATTCAAGCCATCTAGCTGCAGAGTCTACTCTCTTAGCCAACGGTATACAATGCTGAGACTTAGAGAAATAAATGTTTCCAAGGTTTTTATTCTATGCTAGGCATTTAGAAAATACATTAAAAGCTAGATGCTGCTGCTGGTATATGGTACCTAGGTTTCTCTCACGAGGAGTAGCTCAGGTTACTGCCCAATCTGAGCGGCACTGCCTCCCTATACAAGAGCAGTGGACAATAGCCACTCATTTTTTTTTATAACTTTATTTAGATATAATTCACATACCATACCCTTTGCACATTTAAAGTGCACAATTCAATGGTTTTTAGTCTATTCATAGAGTTATACAACCATCATCACAGTCAATTTAAAAACCAATTAATTTTAAAACCAATTTAGAATCAAACATGATCAATTCTGGGGTACTTTTCATCACTCAAAAATGATACGCTGTGTCCATTAGCAGCCACTGTCCATTCCCCACAAGCTCTGCCCCGCCTACCCCCTGGCAACCACAAATCTATTTTCTCTATAGTCTGGACGCTTCGTATAAATGTAATCTTGCGGTATGTGGTCCTTGGTGACCGACTGCTTTTACTTAGCATAATATTTTCAAGGTTCACCCAGGCTTTGCGTGCTTTATTTCTTTTTACTGCAAATACTATTCCATTGTATGGAGAGACCCGTTTTATTTGTCGATTCATTCATTGATGGGTATTTGGGTTATTTCTACTTTTTGGCTGTTATGACTAATGCATTATGAACATTGGTGTACAAGTTTTTGTATGGACATCTGTTTTCCTTTCTCTTGTGTATATACTTAGGAGTCAGATTGCTGAGTCATGTGGTAACTCTATGATTAACCTTTTGAGGAACTGCCAGACTGTTCTCCAAAGTGAACAGTGCAACTGATCTCGAACTTGCTTCCTGATGACCTGGAACGAGTCACTTAACCTCACTCAGCCTCAATTTCATCATCTGCAAAAGGAGAATATTATCTACTGGAGGAGAAATTGTAAACACAGCGCCATCCACTGCCTGACATCCAGCAAGTACTTAACAGAGGGCAGGTACTGTCATCCCTGGGAAAGAGTCTCCTGCCTATTCCTCCGTCTCTGGTCTGGATGCAAAACGGAAGTCTGGCATCATGGAAGGCTTGCGTTCAGCCTCACGGAGGTGTCGGGTGGAGAAAACCAGAGTACAAAGCCACACTACCCTTCTGGACTGTGTTAGCTGTCTCTAAAACGAAGAAAAATAAATAAATAAGTGACTCTTAACTCAAGTGTACGTATATTCTCTTTGCTTCTATAAACTGGACTTTTGCCCAGAAACCACAATTCAAGAAGAAATCAATAATTCAAGTTTTATATGCTAATGTAATTTGGTGAAAAATGTACAGTCCTGCATCACTTAACAACAGGTATACATTCTGAGAAATGCATTGTTAGGTGATTTTGTCCTTGTGCAAACGTTACAGAGTATACTTACACAAACCTAGAAAGTAGAGCCTACTACACACCGGGCTATACAGTGTAGCCTAGTGTTCCCAGGCTACAACCCACACAGCATGTTACTGTACTGAATATTGGAAGCAACTGTAACACAATGGTAAGTATATCTAAACAGAAAAGGTACAGAAAAAATACAATATAAAACAGCGGTCCCCAATCTTTTTGGCACCAAAGACTCCTACGAGAATCTAATGACTGATGACCTGAGGCGGAGCTGAGGCGGTGATGCTGGCGCTGGGGAGCAGCCGCAGATACAGATGAAGCTTCACTGGCCGCCGCTCACCTCCTACTGTGCTGCCCGGTTCCTAACAGGCCATGGACCGGTACCGCTCTGCAGCCCGAGATTGGGGACCCCTGATATAAAAGATAAAAAAAAAATAGTACACCTGTATGGGGCACTCACCATGAATGGAGCTTACAGGACCGGAAGTTGCTCTGGGTGAGCCCGTGAGTGAGTGCTGAGTGGGTGTGAAGGCCGAGGACACTCTCTTCCACCACCGCAGACTCTGTAAACGCCGTATCCTTACTACGCTAAATTCATAAAATATTTTTTCTTTACTAATAAATTAACCTTAGCTTACTGTAACTTTTTTACTTAGTAAACTTTACTTTTTTTAAACTTTTGAACTCTTTTGTAATAACACTTAACTTAAACCATTCACATACTGCACCGCT
>NW_011888846.1:3670576-3672261 GCF_000151845.1 Pteropus vampyrus | reverse complement strand
AAGTGGGACAAACCCTGAAACAGCCCACCACCCAAGGTCAAGTACTGCGAGGGAGTGTGGCTCGAGAGGCTCAGTCCTAGAGAAAACATGTCAAGGGCAAGGTTTTTCCCTCTTGCCAGTCAATGCCCAGTAGAGCTTCCTGTTCAGAATCTGTGGCTTCTTACTGTCTTGAAACAAAGAAGCCTCTTGGCTGTTACATTTAAAAAGTCAAAAGTCCTTTTGCAATTGTATTGTTATAAATGAAGAGCTTAGATCCTGAATACAGATTAGTGGAACAACAAGGCAAAAGGATCTGAGTTCAAATCCTGATTTTGCTACCATCTAGCAAAAAGGTAGTTCACTTAATCTTTTCACACCCCAGTTTTCTTCTCTGGAAAGTAGCAATAATAATAGTTGTGCTGTGTAGTTGTTATAATGATTAGATTAAGCGATGTAAGGCATATTTATATCTGGCACTCTATTGAGTGATTGTTAGTGATAGATGTGTTTATGTGAAGACATGTTTCAGCAACATTTAGAGTTGTGAGCCTCAGATGTGTACTAAATTTGTTCCTGTTACACCAAGCACTATAGATAAACAAGCTGTATTTCCTGCCCCCTGGGCAGTCACAGTGTCCAGAATTCAACAGACCCGGACTAGCTGCTGCACAGAGAGGTTAAGACACTTGCCCGAGGCTCCCATGTGGCAGAAATGGGACAACATGCAGGTCTTTCCAGTTGCTCACATTTTATGAGAAGAGGAAAGGGTGGTTATTTAGCTTCTGTGCCCATTCTGTGGAAGGTAAGTAAAAGGAAAAATACTACAGTCATCAGATGGTGTCTGAGTCTATTTGTGCTGCAATAACAATATACCTTAGACTGAGTATCTTATAAACAACAGAAATTTCTTTCTCACAGTTCTAGAGGCTGGAAGTCCAAGATCCAGGCACCAGCAGATCCAGTGTCTAATGAAAACCGACTTTCTGATTCACAGATGGCCACCTTTTCTCTGTGTCCTCACATGACAAAAAGGGATGCAGGATCTCTCTGGAGTCTCTTTAGAAAGGCACCAGCCTCATTCATGAGGACTCCACCCTCATGACCTAATCACTTCCCAGAGGCCTCACCTCCTAACACCATCACCTGGGGGTTAAGATTACAACATAGGAATATTGGGAGGACACAAATATTCGATCCATAGCAGATGGTTTCCTAGTAAGATGCATAGATTTTTTTCTAAAAGGCAACAAATAAGTTCAAGATTTTCTTTTAACAATGGTGCCTCATGGGTCACTCAGAGCGGAAAACTTGGACCGGTGAAGACCAAGGATATGCTTTTCAGAAGTAGAAGGAAATATACATAAGCTTCCACTTTTTGTCCCTATATCTCAATGACTCCCCTTTAAAAAAAAAAAAAAGGCTGCTTTTCACAAAAACTCTTGCACACTCTAACAGGAAAAAAATTGTATGAAAAAAAAACGATCATTTATTAACACTCCACTTCCCACTTCAACCTGCCACCCACCCAAAAGACTAGATTCTAAAACCCAAGAACCTCTGCTGAGTGGGTAGAGCAGAGGTTTTCAGATATGGGTTTGGGACAATAAATTACTCTGAATAAGAAAGAAAGAGCCATAGAGAGGTGTGCTGAGGAAAATCTCCAGCCTAAAACCCTCTTAATAAATACTTATTGAGCATCTACTTTG
>NW_011888846.1:3665368-3670526 GCF_000151845.1 Pteropus vampyrus | reverse complement strand
GACTGAGTATCTTATAAACAACAGAAATTTCTTTCTCACAGTTCTAGAGGCTGGAAGTCCAAGATCCAGGCACCAGCAGATCCAGTGTCTAATGAAAACCGACTTTCTGATTCACAGATGGCCACCTTTTCTCTGTGTCCTCACATGACAAAAAGGGATGCAGGATCTCTCTGGAGTCTCTTTAGAAAGGCACCAGCCTCATTCATGAGGACTCCACCCTCATGACCTAATCACTTCCCAGAGGCCTCACCTCCTAACACCATCACCTGGGGGTTAAGATTACAACATAGGAATATTGGGAGGACACAAATATTCAAGCCATAGCAGATGGTTTCCTAGTAAGATGCATAGATTTTTTTCTAAAAGGCAACAAATAAGTTCAAGATTTTCTTTTAACAATGGTGCCTCATGGGTCACTCAGAGCGGAAAACTTGGACCGGTGAAGACCAAGGATATGTTTTTCAGAAGTAGAAGGAAATATACATAAGCTTCCACTTTTTGTCCCTATATCTCAATGACTCCCCTTTAAAAAAAAAAAAAAAAAAAAGGCTGCTTTTCACAAAAACTCTTGCACACTCTAACAGGAAAAAAATTGTATGAAAAAAAAAAACGATCATTAACACTCCACTTCCCACTTCAACCTGCCACCCACCCAAAAGACTAGATTCTAAAACCCAAGAGCCTCTGCTGAGTGGGTAGAGCAGAGGTTTTCAGATATGGGTTTGGGACAATAAATTACTCTGAATAAGAAAGAAAGAGCCATAGAGAGGTGTGCTGAGGAAAATCTCCAGCCTAAAACCCTCTTAATAAATACTTATTGAGCATCTACTTTGTATAAGGCATTGATAGGTGACAATACACTATACTTTACAAACTAGGCATCGCTGCTGGTTTTGTTTTGTTTTGTTTTTAATAAGGAGGAAGGCGTGGGAACTGAGATAATTTCTTGAAGGGGAAACTATCGCCTATGAAGGCAGTGGTGAAAATTAGTTTTCATGAAGTTTACGCTTTTTGGGGTGACGAAAGGCTGAGTACAGAGCTTAGCAGAAATGGGAAAGGAGACTACAAAGATCTGATGAAGAATGGGGGGAGGGGGTTTGAAGGCCTTGGAGGGTTCCTGAGATGGCAGAGCTGTGAAGTGAGCAATGCAGGGCACCTAGGGGACCCTATGAGGCAGGGACATCAGTCAGAGAAGGCCCCGGCAGAAGAGGGGAGCCTTCCGGGAGCGGGGTAGCAGGGCAGGAGGGGAGTCGGGACCGCCATAAGAATTTCGCCAAGACCAGATGTGGGTGAGTCTGACTGGCATCTGAGGACACATTCTCGCATACTTCCTGGACCATACACTTGCTGTTTCACCTTAGTTGGACATGTCACTGACTCTCCCTGAGTTTTGTCATTTTCTCACCTGCAAAATGGTCCACGATTGCTTCCCGGCAGTAGTGAATTAACATCATTGAAAGTGCCTTGAAAACTGCACGGGGCCTCGGGAGCATAGCCTGTCGGGAGGCTTCCCCATCGCTGCTCCACTGCCAGCTCCGCTCTGTCTGAGGCCCGCCCTCTTTACGGGATGTGACTTGCACCTCGGGCGTTGTCTGCTCAGGGTCCAAGTCCTTCATCTCTGTATTTAGAATCCTTACAGAATCATACCTGACCACATTTATTTCCTTTCCTAGATAAGAGAGGTGCTGGGGGGCGAGGGGACCTCACACTCACACAGCAGAACTAATTGTCAACTAACCTTGTTCCAGCCCTGGTGAGTGAAGTCAATGTCTTCTTTTGATTGAGTTTCCTTATCCTTAAATAGGAGGGTTGGAACTGATCATCTCTAAGGTCCCTTCAGGCTCCAAAGCTCTATGGTCCCTTGGAAGACCCCTCCTGAGGCTGTCTTACCAGCCCAGCGTTCCAGAATTTTCTATTGCCCAATTAGCATCATTTATCTAACTTTTTTTGTCAGGTATATGCTTCTGTTCCAGGCATTCTGAGCCAGTTCTGCAAATCAGACTTCTTGAAAGACTCAAATGTTTAACCATCTTCAAATATATGACATCAAAGGTTCCATTTTCCCTTTATCCACCAACTTTGTACTCTTATCAAAAAAAAAAGAAAAGAAAGAAAGAAAAAGAAAAAGATGTACTGAGTCCATCTGGCATGATTTTCTTTGAATAAAAGCCCATCTGCTTATTATTTCTAACTTTATTGTCTTCTAGAATGTTTACAGAAGCTTGTTTCAATATTTATTGCACTGTGTTTCTAATTACTGATCTGGACCATCCACGCAGACTTGGTGGGCTCCCACGCTAGGATGTAGGTGTCTTTCTCTCTTTCATGTCCACAATTCTTTACTCTGGAGGCACGACGTGGCCCTCGGCCGTCATTACAGAGCCCTAGTATGGAGCTGCAGAGGCGGATTCTGACAATCGGTGCCTTTATCCTGAGTCTCCCTGGGGACTTGTGAAGCTGCCTCTGATGAATTTTTTCCTGCCTCAACACCATTATTATCATAGGAAGGATGGAGATAATTACCTGGTTTATCATCCTGAGGCGGGCTTCATCTGGGGCCCGTGATCACTGGAAACAGAAGGCTCATCTCTGTCGTCAGGCGTCCTGAATAGATAGGTAAAAAGGCACATTTCCCAAATTATGGCATCTCTGAAAAGCAAGGGGTGGCTTCCGCGATTGAAACATTTCCAACTGGATCCTTTTCAATCTACCCCCCAAAAATCCAGAATGATAAAACCATTTAAAATTAAGCTCTTTTTCTCCCTAAACGAATTTCCATTTCTGATTCCCCCAGTTCTGGTCTGAGGCTTTTCTTTTCCCGTCTCATCTCTGTCACTCCCCACAATCAAGCGAGTACTGTTACTCCTTCTTTGTGGCATCTTAATGCTCTTCCCATCTGTCCCTGGTTTCCCATCTGCACACCATTGTCTAATTCCAGCCTCGGGTCACATTGTCTCCCCTCCTGCGGTCCCTCCTGTCTCTCCGTGTCACCCCACCCCGCCCACCACGCACGTGCCCCCAGAATAACCAAGTAAAAGACACATCGATCGATTCCGTCGCTCTCCAAGTCAACGAGGCTTTATGAGTGCCCTTCGCCGTCAAGGTGAAGTCTTCGTGCCCTCACAGACTCGCAGGGTCAGCCCCCCAGGCGGCTGCGCATTCCCCTGCTGCCCCGTGAATCCTCCTTCCAGCCACCCCGAGTCCTCTGGGCTCTGCTCTCCCAGCTTTTGCTCATATACTGACCTCCCAAGCATGTAAAAGAGTCTGAAAAAAGAAAAAGATGGAATTCGAGGTAAATTCTTACTGTAAACACCTAGGTCTTAAAAAGTAAAGTTTACACTCTTTTTTTTTTTT
Organism: Pteropus vampyrus; assembly: GCF_000151845.1. Lineage (NCBI taxonomy): Eukaryota > Metazoa > Chordata > Mammalia > Chiroptera > Pteropodidae > Pteropus > Pteropus vampyrus. The sequence continues at coordinate 3,667,172 of NW_011888846.1, read as the reverse complement.
TATGGAGAACGTCTGATACTCCCCCAGATCCTGGGGAAATTCTTCCACTGTGTAGTCCACTAGGCAAGCCACAGCTTTCCATCAAGAATTGAGAATGAAGATCTATAATTTTTAAAAAGGTGAGTGGGGAGGAGAAACAGGTATTGTATAGGAAAAGCAGGGGGTATGGGTTAAAAAGATGAGCTTTCGAATCGAGTAGGACTGGATTCAAATCCCAGCTCAGAGACTTACTAATGTTGTAACTTAGGCATGTGACCTAACCTTCCTGAGACTGTTTCTTATGAGTAAACAGGGCGAATAGCCACCTTGCAGAGTTGGTGTGAGAATTAAAGTCAACATACATAGAGTCTCAGCACACACCTTGGCACTCAGCCTCTCCATCATGGCTATATTATTCCTCTACCACCTCCAGCCCCCGCAGATTGTACTCCAAGGGTTCTCACAGGGTGGCAGTCACTCTACCAGCCTCTCGTGGTCCTGTCTAACTTCTAATCAGGACTAGAGGGTGCAGTGGGAGGCTACTGCCTCGCCGGCAATGCCAGCTCTTCCTCCACTGATCATAGCCCTGCGTATGGTCTCACCGAGACCTCCCCCCTGGCTGCAGCTCAGCTGCCCTGGGAGCTGGAGGCCTACCAGGTGGGGGTTCCCACATCTCCTCAAAGAACAGCACCCCTTTGTCATTCCTAGTGACCAGCTACAGACCTGGGCTCCCAGAGAGTGAGCAGCATGGACTCAGGACCATGACAGCATGTGACAGGCAGGACAGAATGGTGTTTGAGGCAGTTTAGCCTGAACCTAGGCTCCCAAATCAGACTGTCTAGGATTGACCCTGCCTTTGATATTTATTAGATGGGTGATCTTTACCATGCTGCTTCAATTCTGTACACCTTAGTTTCCTCATCTATAAAATGAAGACAATAATAGTACTTGCATCGTGGGGTTGCGGTGAAGATTAAATGAGTTAATGCACATAAAGCACTTAGAATATTGCCTGACACATAGCAAGTGCTCAGTAAAAGTGAGCTGACAGATTAATGAATAAAGTCTTTTATTACTGAGGTTTCCGGCACCTTACAATCAGACTGATTGAGATGGCTCCGTGTTTGCCCAGGGGTGGCTTCTTCAAATCATGTGCTTGTCGTCATAACCACCACGTGTACATGTGTGACACACACACACACACACACACACAAATACACACACTGCTACTGCAAAAGTCCCCCAAGAGAAGACTAAGTTCCTGGACCCTTCAATAATAGGTGCCACTCACTACCCTCTCCTGATGCAGCTGAGTCAGTCACCAGCAACATCCTAGACCTGCTTCACTCAGGGGCCTGCCTTCCATTTTCCCAGTTCAGCTGAGATGAGATCAGAGGTCAGATGGAAATTTCTGGTCTAATTCTTTGTTGAGAGACCGTAAAAACTGCCTGGTGTCTTTTGGCCTAAAATGTCCAAATCGTCAGCATCACCTCGGATCACCAGATATGTTTCCACTTCACACTTTTCTCTGGCCTCTCTCACTTATAAAGTCTATAAATTTGAATTCAGCCTTTCGGGAAACATTTTTTGAGCATCAGCCTTCTGCTAGGCACCAGACTGAGGGCCGCAGATGTAAGGATGAATCGGAGACAGATGTTAGTCTTCCAGGTCGCAGGCAGCTGGGCACATCACTTCAATGCAGTGTGGCAGCTGCCCAGTCAGAGAAATGTACAAGGAGCTAAAGAACAAAGAAGAGGCACTCAATCCCGACAGGTGGATCAGGAAAGGCTGCCAGGAGGAGGTAGGCCCAGGGATGGGTCTTGAA
>NW_011888846.1:3634472-3657323 GCF_000151845.1 Pteropus vampyrus | reverse complement strand
TCAAGAATTGAGAATGAAGATCTATAATTTTTAAAAAGGTGAGTGGGGAGGAGAAACAGGTATTGTATAGGAAAAGCAGGGGGTATGGGTTAAAAAGATGAGCTTTCGAATCGAGTAGGACTGGATTCAAATCCCAGCTCAGAGACTTACTAATGTTGTAACTTAGGCATGTGACCTAACCTTCCTGAGACTGTTTCTTATGAGTAAACAGGGCAAATAGCCACCTTGCAGAGTTGGTGTGAGAATGAAAGTCAACATACATAGAGTCTCAGCACACACCTTGGCACTCAGCCTCTCCATCATGGCTATATTATTCCTCTACCACCTCCAGCCCCCGCAGATTGTACTCCAAGGGTTCTCAGAGGGTGGCAGTCACTCTACCAGCCTCTCGTGATCCTGTCCAACTTCTAATCAGGACTGGAGGGTGCAGTGGGAGGCTACTGCCTCGCCGGCAATGCCAGCTCTTCCTCCACTGATCATAGCCCTGCGTATGATCTCACCGAGACCTCCCCGCTGGCTGCAGCTCAGCTGCCCTGGGAGCTGGAGGCCTACCAGGTGGGGGTTCCCACATCTCCTCAAAGAGCAGCACCCCTTTGTCATTCCTAATGACCAGCTACAGACCTGGGCTCCCAGAGAGTGAGCAGCATGGACTCAGGACCATGACAGCACGTGACAGGCAGGACAGAATGGTGTTTGAGGCAGTTTAGCCTGAACCTAGGCTCCCAAATCAGACTGTCTAGGATTGACCCTGCCTTTGATATTTATTAGATGGGTGATCTTTACCATGCTGCTTCAATTCTGTATGCCTTAGTTTCCTCATCTATAAAATGAAGACAATAATAGTACTTGCATCGTGGGGTTGCGGTGAAGTTTAAATGAGTTAATGCACATAAAGCACTTAGAATATTGCCTGGCACATAGCAGGTGCTCAGTAAAAGTGAGCTGACAGATTAATGAATAAAGTCTTCTATTACTGAGGTCTCCGGCACCTTACAATCAGACTGATTGAGATGGCTCCCTGTTTGCCCAGGGGTGGCTTCTTCAAATCATCTGCTTGTCATCATAACCACCACGTGTACATGTGTGATACACACACACACACACACACACAAATACACACACTGCTACTGCAAAAGTCCCCCAAGACAAGAGAAGACTAAGTCCCTGGAACCTTCAGTAATAGGTGCCACTCACTACCCTCTCCTGATGCAGCTGAGTCAGTCATCAGCAACATCCTAGACCTGCTTCACTCAGGGGCCTGCCTTCCATTTTCCCAGTTCAGCTGAGGTGAGATCAGAGGTCAGATGGAAATTTCTGGTCTAATTCTTTGTTGAGAGACCGTAAAAACTGCCTGGTATCTTTTGGCCTAAAATGTCCAAATCATCAGCATCACCTCAGATCACCAGATATGTTTCCACTTCACACTTTTCTCTGGCCTCTCTCACTTATAAAGTCTATAAATTTGAATTCAGCCTTTCGGGAAACTTTGATTGAGCATCAGCGTTCTGCTAGGCACCAGACTGAGGACTGCAGATGTAAGGATGAATCGGAGACAGATGTTAGCCTTCCAGGTCGCAGGCAGCTGGGCACATCACTTCAATGCAGTGTGGCAGCTGCCCAGTCAGAGAAATGCACAAGGAGCTAAAGAACAAAGAAGAGGCACTCAATCCCGACAGGTGGATCAGGAAAGGCTGCCAGGAGGAGGTAGGCCCAGGGATGGGTCTTGAAGGATGAGTAGTCATCACTAATAGAAGAGCATTTTTAAAAAGCATAATATGGCATAAAAAAATATAATGCAGTCTTGTAAGTATGGTCATTTGGCATCACTAGGGCACAGGATAAGGAAGAGGGACAGGAAATGAGACTGGAAAGACACACAGGCGCCAGATCGTGAAAGGACTAATGTCTTTCGGATATCACCCTGGGGCAAAAGAGGAAATAACGAAGGGTCCTAGCAGGGTAGTAATATGATAGAAATTGGATTCGAAGTGGGAGGATTTTCTGGAATGGCAGGATGTCTAGAATCAGAGACCATTTTGAGGTTATTTGTAATAATCCAAGTAAGAAATGGTAAGAATCGGAACTAAGAACCCTTCGGTAAGACGAAAGGGGTGAAGACGTTTCAGAACGATATCATGTAGGAGGTTAGATCATCAGGATGTGGTGCTGGTTAGAAAGAAGGGAGAGGAGTCAGAGCTGAATGAGTCTCAGAATTCTGTCGGGAATGAAAAGCCAAGCTTCTATTTAGAAGTTAGAAACCCTAAGAGTATTTGGATTTATGTGACCCTTTTTCTGTGCAACATTACAGATATTCTTAATTTTAAGACAATGTTAAAAAGAGGTTGAATCATACCAACTGGACAACAAAGAAAATGCTTCATTTTTAGACCCTGAGGCTTCAAATGACCAAGTTTTTCAGGTACAATAGGTCTCGTATTCGACTGAAGCGTCTACTGCTGAAGTTCAGTCCCCAGGAAATGACAATCCATACAAAGAAGATCAGGTGGAAGGTGTGGGGGAAACATATGGAAACGAAGACACTTAGGTGCAGGACAAACGTCTGTGGTCCAGACGGGAGGACTGTAACCAGAACAACACTGGAGAGGTGCTTTTAAATTAAGCAACCACAAAAGAACATGAACTACCGCAGCGTGGGGTGCCGCTGTCAACGAGTACCGATAGCGAAGCAACGAAGGACTCGCCTTGGTGTGGACCCCACGTGAAACTCTTCATTAAAATTTCAATTACAAAATAGTTCAGCATTAGTGCATTCTCCACCTTGCTCCTTCTGGATCACTCAAGGTTCTTTTGTGAGGCTCTGTTAACTGGAACCAGAAAAGTCCATATAAGAAACTGGAAGATGAGGGGTTGGAAATGAGTTTTGGAGGGAAGGCAAATGGCAGGCTTCAATACGGGGTCCGTATTTGTAAGCCGTGGGGAGTCATTGAAGGCCGTGCAGCAGAGCCATGATGAGATGAAACCAAATTTTTAAGAGTAGGCTGGCTGCCCTATGCGAAAACGGATTAACTTGATATGAAATCCAATCAAATACTAAAGTATTGCTGTCACTCTAGAGCTTTCACCTTTCCCAGTAACTGCACCTTCAAACTCTGCTCCCTCTAAATCCCCTGGCAACTTGTTTTCCTCTCTGGGTCCCTGGTTTTTAACCAGAGGAAAGGCCCAGGATTTGAAACATAGTTGGCATTTCTTATTGAGGTTGTTGCTATGTTCACACGTTGCGGGAAGGGGCAGATAAATGTGTTTAGTTCCACAAGGGTCAATGATGCCAAATTCCTCCGTACACTGGGAAGTCCTGTTCGATAAAGACTCATCCTGTCCCCAACGCCTGTGGCGCCCTGGTCGAGAAACAGGATATCTGATCTCTTTTGCTGCCCCTGTCTTAGTTTTCTATAAATTTTCTTCCATTGGTCGCCAGGCATCCTGCCAGCCACCTGATTAGTAGGTTAAATGGTCATTGACTGTCATCAAATTCCTTCTCCTTTTCAGGAGCAACTGGAGGAAAGCCAATGTCCATTATTGACCTAGTTCCACAGCACTTAAGATTTCCACAGTGTTTTGCAATAGTTTCTATTAGCTAATTCTCTTGTCAACACATGCATTGAATTAGTTGTGTTATTAGTGGTTTGCAAACAGAGAGAGGTCTTGCAAATCTATTCACTCTGTAACTTCATAGTCAGATTGTGTGGGAAGCTATTTTCAAAGTCACGGTGATTCTTTCAAACCTCTAGAAAATTCACTGAGTAGAGTGCCATTTGTGACAAAATTTTAATAGGAACATCCTTTGCTTTTTGGAATTTAAATACTTTGGTGGCCTAGTTATGAAAAGTGAATCTGTGTCTTCACTGGTTTTCATTACAGTACTGAAAATATATTCATGTTTTTTTAAATCTCTTTAAAGAGCTGAATGCTTTATTGCCATCTCTGTGGATCTCTCTTTTGATGCCTGTTCTTATTTGCCTTGTATTACTGTCCCTCTTCGGGGGACTGTTTTATCTTCCTAATGGAAGAAAAGTGTCTTGAAGACAAACTGTCTTATTCTTTGTATTCCTTCAGGCACTATGACAGTGCTTGGCCTGTGGTATTGACTTACTAAATATTTGCTAATGGATTGGTGCTCAAGTTGATGATCAATTCCACAGTATACAAGGTTTTACTTACTGGGAATTTACTTTTTGAAAAAAAATCTTCGCAGAACATTATGGTATTCTGCAGTATTCTACCCCAGTGATGTTCCTGTTGCAATGAGCTTCCTTTCATCAACACCCATCTCCAAGCCATGGATATTTCTCTCACGACTAAGGAACCCCTGACTCCACATCTGCCAATCCCTCCACCTTTTTTCCCATCCGGAAAGTTACTACGCCAAATACAGCTGGTAACTTACCCAGTGGAGGTGAGATGGATGGTCACAATCGTCACAATGAGCAAAAATGGTCACAATATCCCACTTGTCAATATGTCCTTGACCTTTGCAGTGTAACTTTGCAACTACTCCTATCAAAATGTGGGGTTGATTTTTCCATCTCTTTGAATCAGGAACAAAAAGGAAATTTCTCAAATGGGTAAAGGAAAAAGGAGATCTGCCAAAAGACCCACAGAAAGACTCATACATCGTCAATGCATTTTAAATACATCCCCTTTAAGACTAGAATAAGACGAAGATGCTCACTATTACTGCAACTGCTTTACACAGTTCTCAATGTTTTGGCCAATGCAATGAGACATGAAGATTGCAAGGAAAGAGCAGAACTGTCATTGTCTGCAAATAGCAAAGAATACACAAGAATTTTATAGAGAAAAATTTAAACCCCTTAAATCATATAAGTTTAAACCCCTTAAATCATATAAGTTTTAATTAATAGAGAAAAACCCAACGCTCATGAATGAGATTATTTAACATTGTGAAGAGACAAACTCTTTTCCCAGATTAACTTGTAAATTCAAAGGAATTACAAACAAAATTTCAGTAGAATTTTTTAGGCCTCTCATCAAGCCAATTCTAAAATGGGCATGAAGGATAAATATCCATAAATAATAAAGACAATTTTTGAAAAACAAGGGTCAGAAGCAGTCGGTTATGTACCAGTTACCTGGAGCTACTGTAACAAATTACCACAAACTGGGTGGTATAACTTAAAACTACAGAAATGACAAAATCATGGTGTTGGCAGAGCCCCATTCCCTCTGGAAATTTTAGGAGAGAATCTATGGCTGGCCTCTTCCAACTTCTGCTGGATGCTAGCAATTCCTTGGTTTTCCTTGGCTTATGGCTGTATCACTCTAATCTCTGCCTCTGTCTGCACATCATCTTTTTTATATGTCTACGTCTTCCCCTCTTCCATCTCTTATAAGGATACTTGTCATTAGATTTAGGATCCATCCACATAATCCAGGCTATTCTCATCTCAAGGTCCTTAATTTAATGATATCTGCAAAGACACTTTTTCCAAATAATATTCACAGGTCCTAGGGGTTTGGATCTGGACATCATTTAACCCACAACAGTTAGCCTACCAGATATGAAGACTTTATATAAAGCCATAGTATAACTCTATTATATATTGATACAATAACAGACTAATAGACCAATTAAACAAAACAGAGCCCAGAATGTATTCCGAGTTGGAAACTGGATATATGAAACAAGTGACATAATATATCAGCAAAAAAAGATCAGTTCACTAAAAGAGTTTTAAAAAACTATATGGAGATAATTTTAATTAAAATCTAGATGGATTAAAAGCCTAAAGATTAAAAATAAATAGGGTGCTGATGTGTATGTGTGTGTGTGTGTGTGTGTGTGTGTGTGTGTGTGTGTGTGTGTGCATGTGTGCGTGCATGTGTGTGTGTGTGTGTGTGTGTGTGTGTGTGTGTGTGCGTGCACATGTATGTGTGTAAAGAAAATATAAGAGACTATCTGTGACCTTTGGGATGGAAAAAAGATTTCTTAAATAAGACCTCAAAAGCACAAATCATATGATGAAAAACTGGCCATTGTGATTACATTAAAATTAAGGCTTTCTTCTACCTTATAGATTCCTAACGATATGTATAGACACTGCACTATTCAGAAGATTAAGTTTAATTCCCTTCCCTCAGTGTGAGCGGATCCTAGAGACTCACTTCCAAGAACCAAGGATGAAAGGAAAACGTTAACTTGACAGTGGAAAAAACTGGCAACATCACCTTACCCCGTGTCCCAGGTTAATGTCGCCAGTGACAAATCACGTTGGTATGACATACCTCTCACTGTGATGTGATTGAGGCACACTTTATTTTCGTGGTCTTCTTCTAAAACATCCATAAACCCAGTCTAATCATAAGAAAACAGCAGTCAAGCCCAAACTGGGAGACATTCTCCAAAATGCTTGACCAATACTCTTTAAAACTGAGAAAGCCGTGGAAGACTGAGAAATTGTCACAGATCCAAAGAGACGAAGGAGATATGGCAACTAAATGCAATATGGTATCCTGGATTAGATCCTAAAAAATAAAAGGACACCAATGGAAAAAAAAAAAAACAGGTGAAATATGAATAAATCTGTGGTTTAGTAGGATTATACCCATGTTAATTTCTTGGTTTTAACAAATGTACCGAGTTAGGCAAGATGTCAATATTAGGGGAAGCTTGGTGAAGGTGATATGGGAACTCTCTGTAGTATCTTTATAACTTTTCTGTAAATCTAAAATTATTCCAAAATAGAACATTTGTCATATGAAAAAAATAACTTCAATGAAAGATATCAGAAGGAACTTGCGTCGACTAAAACTGACAAAAATGAGTGTCTAATAAATACATGGAACTCCAACAAATGAATGAGAAAGAGAAGAACCTAATGGTAAAATGCACAGGGATATGACTAGACAACTCCCGGAAGGGGAAGGCCCAACGACTAATATATATGAAGAGATGCTCTACGTCATCGACAACCAGAAACGTGCTTATGACGATGAGGACGCGGGGAGACGGGCGATCTGGCTTACCTCTGGTAGAAGGGGAAAATGGAACGGTCGTTCTAGAGAGCTAGCTGGCAGTACTGTGTGACATGAAGTATGCAGTTAACCCTATAACCTGGAGCCCCACTCTAGAGCTAACACCCTAGGAACACTCACCCAGGAGCACATGGGAGTGTAGAAAAGGATGGTCCTCACGGTGTTGTTTGCGGCAGCAAATCATGGAGCCAACGATAGTATCTGTAACTGGGGTTGTAAACAAAACACGGTGGATACACACCCTGGAAGATGAAGCAGCGAGAGAATTAACCAGATGCATATTCACCAACATGGAAAAATCCTGAAAAATTACACTGAGTGGAAAGAGCAAAAGCCAAAAAAAAAAAAAAAAAAGACATGTTCTGAAATATCATTATATAAGTCTAAGTCTCATACATTTCAATGACATGTTCTAAAAATATTAGTATGCATGTTTACTATATACGAAGGGGGAAAATACTAAAATAAACTAAGCCATATGAGAAGCCATGAACAGGTGGATGCCTTGAGCCCTCAGGACGATGACATCAACGCTTTGCACCCAAGGTCCAACCCAAGAGCAAAGGGCAGAGGGCTGTTCTGGATGAGGAGCTGAGGAGGGGATCTGGGAGTGCAGAGCATGAGCATTAGTGTGGACAGATGTGGAAACACCTATTCTGTCTGCTCGTAGCCCTTTCTCTTTATCAACTGATTACAAAATAAGTTATTTCTTAATGTCCAGATAAGTCATGCACCCATAGCAAAAGCATTACTGTACTCGGCTTCGTTACAATAAGATATACCTAAAATACAGCCTGACACTCATGAGTAATTCTTTGAAACCTTTATGAATCCCCCTAATTCACAAAGGACCACATATTGCATAATTTCCCCTATAATATGCATATACAATGAGTGAAAAACTCATTGTTTTGAGTGGCAGAGGGCAGGGCGTTAGACTCATTCATCAGCCATGTAACCTACCGCTACACCCCAGCACCCCAGCCAGCAAATGCAATTTTAATTTGCTTCAACAGAAGTACAAATTATAATATACTTTGGACCTAGAGGGTGATTTGCAAATAATGAGAAATGCAAATTCTAAATCAATGGAGGTCCCAGGAGCACTATGCCATGATGACCACTCCGCTGCCCTGGAAGAGTTACTGTAGCTATTTTTTTAAGTGTTTAATGTCATCTCTGAAACAACGGAGGCCATGAGCAAATCTTGCTCATTCTGATTGACAATTTGGCCGGTGGCTCAGACCATTGAAGCACTGACTCTAAGCAAACCGTAGAAGATTGAAATTCTAAAAGAAGCTGTTGATGATTCAAATTTTCAATCAGCCGGGTTTTTTTCCAGTTCATTATCCACAGACTCTGCGGATCAGCCAACATGTGCAGCCCATCTCCTCCCTAACTCCTCTCATAATACAACCCTGTCCATCACTTTACCCAGCCCTGGAAGACAAAGCTAAAATATACATGTGCATTTTACCTTCATTTACTTTGGCAGGATTCCAAAAGCATGAGAAAACAACATAAAAAAAAAAAAGTCCAGCATCTCAGAAAGCTTCTAAAATGAAGCTGATCAAGCCAATAATTCTTTAACACAACTGAACTGACGGGAAATTGAACATGAGCTGGCAGCTCTGGCTGTGACAAATGAGAGATGCATGTGAAAAAAAGAGGGGGAAGTGGAAAGCATCTCAGCCGAGTCACAATTGTGTCCCTCTCACGGTGTCATTCCACCTCAGGAGTCTGGAGATGAAAATAATTCAGCATTAAAACACACACGGGTTATTCCAGAAAGCAGCCGACAATTACAGGTATGAAGCGGGAGAGGGGAGTCGGTTCCTACTGTGTAAAATTGCACGTTATTGAATTGATTGAGTTGTCATTCAGAAAAGGTGATTTTGGAAGTGAAGCCAGCAGAGAAATAAAGTAGAAATTCGGGTAAAATTCATTCAAGTCTTGCCACTGGTATCTGTGAATCTAAAGGATGGCAGCTAGTGAAGGCAATATTATTAAACAATGATGCTGAAGGTCATTTTTTGTTATCTTTTTCTATCCCACTTTCTCTTTGGCTCATGGACTGTCACTCAGCAGTTAGTTGCTCACTGATGCAGCTGGAGCTAGAGCCAGTCAGGCCTCAGGAATATTGAGGATAATCTCCATCTTGTCTTAAAGGTCTCTAAGAACGCACTTCTCCTATGCTGTCCCCAAAACCATGACCCACCCTCACCTCCAGCCTCGTCAGTGCCCCCACTAAGCGGCCAGTTCCTGTGGTTGGCAGTGGATGGGAGATGCAGAGAACAAAGGACCAGATTTAAAGGCATCTGGTGAGCTCTTGAAGGTAACACAAATACAGTCCCTAAAGGCCTGGGGCAAACCCACGTTTCCTCAGGGTTACCCTGAGGGGAGTCGACTCTGGATTGTGTCTAGTACGCGCTCAATAAAAGTGTGGTTAGTGGATGGTGAAATAATTAGCAAGTGGCAGTTTCCTGCAATAGCAGGAGTCAGAGGGGAAAAACGCAGCGTTCAATTCTGGCAGATCTGTCCAAAACGTGGGGCGGGGGGGAGCCCCGCTGAGCGTGGAAGCAAAAGGGACAGCGCTTTGCCTCCTGGGGGAGAGGACTCATAGGGAGGTGACAGGTTTCCGGGACTTTGGCCAAGGAGACTGAGGATGAGAACAAGACCCCAGCGCCAGCAGGGAACGGAAGTGCGGACGAGACTGAGCAAGCTCAGAGGAAGTGCCCGCACGGTAACCGCTTTGCCGCCACCAGGGGCAGGGGCAGCCCAGGAGCAGCGGGCAGGCAGCAGTGCCCGCAAGGGGACCTCGGGGCCTGCGGACCTGATTCTTCCCTTCATGTCTCCCAGGCCTTTCTGAACTGGCTCTCAGGCTGGTATAAATCTAAGTCGTGGGCTTCCTCCTGTAAGTGCTTAATGTGAGAGCCTGCCCTAATGGATAGAACACGCAGGAGGCATCCTCAGAAGCACCAGGCTGCGGTCCCAGCCCCGACGTGTCCGCCTGTGACCTTGGACAAGCCACAGGTCCTTCCTCATAATTGGGGTCGATGATCTAATTTATTGGAGTGTTTTGAGGATAAGGAAGATCCCACATATGGAAGCTCTCTGACAAGAATGTAGCTGTTTGTGATACCTATTTGTGTATGTCCTATTTAATCCAATGTTGAATTTGTCACATTGGATTTTCTGTAATTATAGAAATAAAGCTTAAGTTTTAAGAAAGTTTAAGCTCCAAGCAGGTGAAATGTGTTTTGGAGGAGGCCAGAGAGGCCTTCCCTGGACCCCAGAAATCACATTGCAATTGGCAGCCACCTGATGCAACCCCACTGAAAGCAGGCTCTGTTTGAAGCCAAGTGTGAGGCACATTTAAGTATCTGCTGGAGGGCATGTAAATAAAACCTTCACCGAGGTAAACAGTTGTTCAGAGTTACAGCCTATTCCCTCGTAACTTTTATGCTCCATTATGATATATGGCTTCTATGCGGTTGGAAGTCCTGAAATATCACTCCGTTTGGCGTCCTCTAAGTGACTGGCTGATAAACGGTTATTTACTCACTAGTTTTCGAGGCCCATGAAATCCTCTAAAGTGGAACGCCGTCCCTAACTACCCATTAGTGATCATGGTAATTCTTCCTAATGGGATGCGGGCCAGTTACCTTGACACCCTCAATGGCACAGGGCGGAAGGTCAGGTGGGATGAGGGGGAGCCTGTGCTCAACCCAGAGGGTCCCACCGCTTGCCTCAACCGAAGGCCGCGTCACACTGTGTGTCACGTTCCGACAAAACGTGGAGTGCCATATTGTGACAAAACGAGGCATGCATGCGCATGGCTCATGTCACAAATATGAAGAAGTTCCAGGAAAGAACTTGGGTGCTATAAACAGCACCTGTTACTGAATCAAGCGACAGAACCCTCAGTACTCACCTTCTGCTGGTTTCACACCAAAATGACTGTTTCGGCTGCTTGATGTGACCTTAAGGCACAAACAGGAGAGTCAAGTATGTTTGCTTCATTTCCTGGTGATACCTGTGAGTGCTTCTGTGCTGTAAATCAAATCTCCATTCTGGGGGAAAGAAAACAGTCCACAGCTTGATAACAAAATGGATCCGAAATTTGCTTGCAAGATCTTTAGTTTGAATTTGCAAAATATTTTTAATTAAAATAACATTATAAATAAGCATCTGGAAATGTTACTGTGGTTATTATAATAACAATAGTTACCAAGTATTGAGTATTTATTACTTGGGAGAAACTGTGCTAAGCATTCTATATATAATACTCATTAGCTACAGTACGTGCATGTGATAGGGTTTACCATCCCCATTTCACAGATGAGAATACTGAGGCTCAGAGAGGCTAAGTAACTCACCCAGCATTGCAAAGGGGCACGGCTGAGGTGTGACACCTATGCTCCTCACCACTCCTCCATAGTCACTGGAGACCCTTATATTCTTCATGCTTCCCATATTTCCCAAATATCAAAAGAAACAATTTTAATCGTACAGTCAGGAAGATATTTTGTCATGAGCTTTCTAGGCTAGTCCTCGAAAATGGATGTCAGCTGTACACAGGAGATTTCTGAGAACATGAGTCTGAGCAGGGGACCAAGTGAAAGTTGAGAAAGAAGAATATGGAAAACGAGGAACGAGGGATAGAGGAAGAAGTCAGACAGAGGAGGAAAAGCAAACGGAAATGGAAGAGAAGTGATCTTCATGGAAGAGAACGGGGCACGTGAAGACAAAGGGCAAGGCCAGGCCACGCAGAGGGGATGGTCTGTGCAAAGGGAGAAAGCCCAGGGGTAGAGAACGAGAAAAGGAACAGCAGAAGAAGATGAGTTAGGTGGCGAAAGGCTTTGAGTGTCGCCTTAAGAGCTTGGGACTCTACTCCAACTCCTTAACCAGAGCCGCCTTCGAATTCCTACGGATGTCCTAACAAACATGTAACGAATGCCAAAACTGCTGTCTGTCAACTGGAAAAAGAAGGAAGCAATGTTGGCATCTGCGGAGACCAAATTTTTTTTTAAAGGATGAAATTACTTAAGTGTCATCGTTAGAATCATCTTTTCCTTTGAAGTAATATAAAAGATGACTTTCACATTTTCAAAATACTAATGGTAATCCAACACATTAAATTGTTATGAGCACTCAGATGTGTGTGATCATGGGCCAGGTCTTCTGGTGCGTGTGTGTGTGTGCGTGCGTGTGTGTGTGTGTTTTGTACTCTGTCTTCAACATCCTGACACTGTCTCTACACTCAGCAGCTTACTCAGTAAACACTGGAGATTGGACTTTCTAAGCAAACTTTCGGCATCAGTAGGTAACTGAAATATTCATCAGGGAAACTGAGGCAGATGCCCAATTATGAACCTACTCTGTGGCATTTTAAAAAAAAAAACTGCTGCTTGGAGACTTCTCTGGTATTGAGGGGTCAGCCCACCACCAGAAAGAATTCAATTCAGGCACCTCCCCTGGCACAGCAGAGACATTCTCATTGGATGCACGCTTGCCTGACACTTGAGGATGTCACAGTCTCATAGCCGTTCCTTCACGGTCAGAGTTAACCCAGGGGCCAGTGGAGCAGAGCTTGTAGGTGGTGGACGTCCACGGGTCCTGCACTAAGAGGCTGGTGGGAAGGCAGTGGGTCCAGGGACCAATTCTCTCCACTTCGGACCTTTACGTACCCTTCCTACTGCTGGGCACATTCTTCTCTCCTGGCTCCCTTCTCTGCCTTCAGCTCTGCATTCACCTGTCGGCTTACACCTCACTTCCCAAGGGAAGGAAGCCTTCTCTCCCAGACCCGGATGGATACCTTGCTGTATACTTACAGCACCTGTCACTCCCTTGTTATCATTCTTATGCTTGTAACTGTTGTCCTCCGCCCTTCTAGACCTTGAACTTTACAAAGCAGGCTTGCAACTGTCTCATTTCCCACCATATCCTCAGCACCAAGCACCGGGCCAGGCATGGAACAGATGCTCAATAAATATTTGTTAAATGGGTGAGCAAGTGAGTCACCAAGTCACATATCTATGGAAGGCCAAGTTTCTGGAAATTTGCTGTTTTGAGTTTCTAGAGGCTGGGACCAAGCCTGAATTGCCTTGTCGCTGTGGCGCCCTGCATTCCATTTGAGTAGAGACTGAACTTTAAAAAGTGGGGATGCAGGAAGGCAGAGCATGAATATTCGACCCTGGAAAACTAACTTGAACTTCACCTACTATAAGAAATCTTTCCTCCTCAGCGCCAAATCACTTTCCCCTTCTAAGTCCTATAGGCCTTAACGCTCTGCCATGCACTCAGCACTTGTCATCCTTTGACTGTTTATGTCTCTCTCATGAGCTTTTAAAAGCAGCAGCTGTAACTTCTCCTTCCTTCAGTCTCTTGGTTTCTAATTCCTTGCACGGTCAGTGCCCGATGGATGTTCACTGAGAGCTGACAAGAAATTGAATTTGTTTCCCAAAAAAAATTTTTATAAACTCCTTCCCGGGACTTTGAAAATTGGGGTCGATTTTCAGGTATGTGGGAAAGCTGAGTGATAGACAACCTTTCTGGAAAAAGAAAGGTGACGTACGTGAGTCCCTCTCTAAGCCTTGGATTCTATGAAAAGAAGTTTCATGTTGACACTGTAAAAATGAGAAAACGCTGTTTCCATCTTCCTTCATTTTAGAGAAAGCCTGGCTTTGTCAGATATGCTCAGGGGCCAGAGGGCCCCGGAATAACGGGCAGCATTCTTCCCCCTGACTTAAAGTAAACACAACGAGTCCTGTACTCCTGAGGACAGAAGAGTGGCCCTCTTGGGAAAGCCGAGGCTGGGTTCCCAGCATTCGCCCAGGAAGGATCGGCAGCAACAGAGGTGACGCTGTGGGGCCTGGCTTCCATAAGGGTCCTTCTTCCATAAGGCGCTGTCCCCGCCCTTCCTGGCACTTGTCCTGGCCCCATGAGCATGCACAAAATCTCGCTTTGCCTTGCTTTGGCTTTGCCCCTTTTGGGGGTTTTGTTCGGTTTTTTTCCCCTGTCCCTCCTGGGCAGAGACAGGAAAGGCCCCCTGGGAGAGACCCCTGGGTGTGTCGCTAATCCATTCTTCTGCTTCTGTGCCACATTTAATTACTCACTCAATACAGAATTATCTGTGCGGCAACTCCAGACTAATGAGATGCTGCGAAGCCTTCAAATTGGGGATTACAAAGTGCAGCCTGTCGCACCAAGGTCGGTTTGGACTGTTCTAAAGCTCTGATTACTACGCAATCCCCTTCTTTTTAACCTGAAAAACTTTATTTCTCATTTTTCAAAAGGAAAAAATTACAGAGTGTTTTAGAGGAGGCGAAAGGTGTTGCTTGGTTGTTTTAACTACATGAAAGCCTCTGTGATCGATAACTGAATCCTCAGAGCTGCATTTAAAGCGCGCGCTCTCTCTCTCAATCTCTCTCTCTCTCTCTCTCTCTCTCTCTCTCTCTCTCTCTCTCTCAATCTCTCTCTCTCATCTTCCCATAGGGGTATGTTGACCTTTGCCTCAAAGGAATAAGAAACTACAACCTCTTGATGGCGTTTTGGAAGAAAATGATACGAGATTGGAAAGATGTTGTTTTAAATATATCTGCATTCGTACCTAGTGTAACAATCAGAGAGATCCTGGGCGATCCTTTTATCCCATTTCCTTTTCATGTGGATCTCTCGAAGGTAGTAGGACCTTGCATCTCAGCCAGAGAACTTTGCTTCTCACCATATTTGCTATGCCTGGGAAACAGGTCACTGAGCACTCCCTGGACTCAGACTATATACTCCCTATGCCTGCAGTGTAGCTGATAGTCACACGTGGTTCTCAAGCAGCTAAAACACGGCTGGCCTGAACTGAGATACGTTCTAAGTGTAAGATACACACCAGATTTTAAAACTTACAATTTTTTTAAATGTAGCATATTAGATGGGTGATTTTTTAAATATTTTGATTGCATATTGAAATGAAATGTTTGAGATATACTGGATTAGATCAGGGTTTCTCGGCCTCGGCACTACTGATGTTTCGGGCCTTGTAATCCTTCGTTGCGGGATGCTGGCCCCTGTGGATTGTAGGAAGTTCAGCTGCGTCCCTCCCTGCTTCCAACCACAAAACGCCACTAGCACCCTCCCAGTTGTAACAACCAAAAATTGACTAGTGACATTCCCACGGGGAGGGGTGGGGCAAAATCTCTCCTGGTTGAGAACCAATGGGATAAAGGAAACATATTGCTAATAATATCATTGCTTTCGTTTTACTTTTGAAAATGTGGTTGGTAGAAAACTTAAAAGTAGACTTGTGGCTTGTATTGCGTTTCTACTGGACAACGCTGCCCTAGACTGGGCATCTTGACAAGGCTTCCTCCTTTTCATCGCTGCATCGCGGATGCTGAGAACAGAGACCCTAAGGACCTGGCACTGGGCAGAAGGGCAGGCACAGAACCGTAACAGGTAATGTTTACAGGGAGGGTTGGTAGGTATCAGCCCATCAAAGAGACTCAGCTAAGTAAGAGGAAAGAAATGGGCCAAGCACCAGAAAGTCACAGATCACGCCCACAGCTGACAGAAGAACACAGTTGAAACAAGTCAGAACTTGAGGCAAAGAGAAGTCTTAGTAATTATTGTGGAATCACTGGTTGCCCCGGATGGCATACATACTCCTGGATAAAGACCACTTCTAACCCCGTGTTGTCTTTTAACTGAAAAAAAAAAAAGCTTTCCTGGCGTCAAACCAATAGAAAAGAATGTGTCATTTGGGGGCATAACATCTCGATCGGCACACGAGCTCCCAAGTCCCCTTGCCTGATTTTAAATGTCTCCTTTCCAGTTCTGATCCCGTTAGCCTGCCTTTCCTCAGCTGTTCTTTCCAGTCATGGGTTCCCCTTCCAACCCATCACTTCCCACTCAGACAGCAAAACCCTCAGATGTTTGCTGTCCTGGAGGACCGAGCCCACCTCTTCACCCACACATGTGCTCCCAATTTATTCTAATGTGGCCACATCTCCCAGGCTGGAAACCTTTAAGTCACACCCTGACTTGTTCCCCATCACCAGCCTGTCCTAAAATTGGTCACGTTCCGATTCCGCTCCTAATGGTTAGACCTTGACATGGGTGTATGGTTCATGGCTGAATGCGATCTCTAGTACCGAGCAGCACCTATCGCCTCCAGTAAGGCTCAGGGCTCCTGCCCCATAATCTACCCCCACGCAGTGTTACCTCTTTATCCATTAACTGTCCTTTAACTGAAAGTAATAGAAAACTCCAACTAAAAAGGGCTCGACCATAACAGGAAGGCAAGTCCGCAGTTGACTCGGTAACCCACTAACAAAGACCCGGACGCTGCTCATCATTTTAACCTGGTCATTCTCAGAGCGTCCGCTTTTTCCTTAGGGTTGCTCCCTTCATTGGCCCTTCAGCAGTCCCAGGTGCTCCATCCAGAGACAATGTCCAGAGGTAGAAGGGAGCCACCACTTCCTTGTGTCTTTTAAAGAACGAGAAAACCTTTCCCATAAGCTCCTAGGAGACGTGTCACAGCTCATTGGCCAGAACTGCATCATATATCTACATCTAACCAATAACTGGCAAGGAGTATAGGACCACCCGCCATGATTGGCTGACAGTGGCTCTCGAATTGGGTCTTCAGACCAGAGGTATCAGCATCGCCTGATGCAAATTCTCTGACGACATCCACCTACTAAATCAGAACCCCTGGGTGGTATTTTAACAAGCCAGTCAGGTGATTCTGACGCACATTAAAGTTTAGGAACCATTGGCTTAGCCCAATCCAGACGTGCATCTCAGTTAAAGCCTACCTCCCTCGAAATATGATAGAAAGTGGATATGCAAACAAAATCGTAGTTCTTTTACAAAGGAGAAAGGAGTGATGTAATAATATATGTTAAATAGATAGCCAACATCATCTGCTACAATCACCACTACAATTGTTTTCCTTTTTGATTGGAAAAGGAGCTTCTTGTATTATAAGCTTTTGTTCCACGTACCCAGTAACCACATTATGAATAGGTCAGAGAATGTTTTTGGATATCCTCAGAAAAGGTTTGACTGACTCTATTTCTATACAATATCCAACGACAAGCTTTTAGCAATGTAAAGTTTTTATATTATCTTCAGGAGCATTCAATAAGGTAGAAAGAGCAGTTGATATTTTTATTTTCATTTTACATATGAGAAAACTGAAGCTCAGGAAGGGCAGAATGTGACAGCTAGCAAATTTCAGAGCCAGGACTCACTTTGGAGATTTTCTGGCTTCAACTATTTTATTCCTTCATGATGATACCAAGTAAACATTGCTAGGCAGAGGCCACTGTGACCCAAAGCATCCTAAGTCACAACTCTGTGGGGAAGTGACTTCCTGCGGTAATGATCTTTTAGGGAGAAAGCCACGACCGTTTTTATGACTTTCATCCGCATGGTCTGCTCTGACGCAAGACATTGTAATTCCAACTACGAGAAAATTTGACAGCAAGAAGAAATGTCAAAGATTTCTCCATCACTGTTAATTGTACAGCAGAGAGATCTTGTATGCTGCTGCCCAAGAAAATGAGCATTTTCATTAACATTATAGATTTAATGAGCGGCCTAAAGTTCAGCAAAAGAGATGTTACCTTGATCACATTGAAATTACCTAAAAAGATGTTTTTCTCTAGAAAAGATTTTTAATTTTATTTTTAAGAGCTTGAGATATGGATGATTTTTAAATCCCGAATAAGAAAATGAAAGCACACACAATACACATTAAAATAAATCCCTAGCTCTTTGGCTAGGGATCCCGGCTGTAGTGTTCTTGAACAGCCATCGAACCAGAAGCTCGACCTCCAAAGCTGAACCCCATATGGCGTTCCGGGGGCAACAGAACCCAAGAAACAGGGCTGTCGTGTTTCTCAACTCCAGGGGGTCCGGTCTCCTAGTGCTCTCTCCATCCCATAGCCCTGCCAGGAATTCCCTTCTGATCCTGGGGGCACTTTTTACTAACTGGACTGCCTATGCTGGGAATCCCATGAGCTCTACCACAGCCTGGTCGACCCTTTGAGCTGCTCAGCACATATGCGGAGACCCCCAGAGCAGAAAATGGTGTCTACTTTGAAATTCCAGCCGATTTCCATGGATATCGTGAGTAAAGGACAGGGCACCGCTGTCCTGATGTCTCTGGCCCTAGAATTGTCCAAGGGAAATGGCCATCTCCAGATTCTCTACTCCTGGCCCTGCCGCTGACTTCCTTCTTCCTTATGTCGCCTGTTTCCTTAAAATAATGATCTCTGAGCTCTGAAGTCCTGTGGATCTGTGTGGGACCTGCTCTCCGGCTCCCAGACCCAGCATCCCTCCCATCTGACTTGTCTTAGATCTAACGCACCTGCTCACCAGGATGCTGTCACCAAGAACTTTCTTTTTGATAAAGAGACATCCCAGCTCCGGCTCCACTGGGTCTTGGCACATCTGCCAAGTCCTGTCCCCGATGGAAGTCGGACCCCTTCCTGCTGGAACCGGGGTGGAGGAGAGCACACTCGCACCTCAGCCCTGCAGGAGCGCTTGAGTTCAAAGCCCCAGGAAGAGCTCTGCCTAAGCTGGGTTCATGAAAGCTTTATTATTGTTCTGCTGAGCAGTTACCCCCATGCCAAGCAAGTCGGAACAAGCCTTCTAAGTCGCGGTGATGGATGTTTGCAGGAAACCCATGGGAGTTATTAATATTCATGTTCCCGTCACACTTTCCTAAGTAACGGAAGCTTGTTTTCTGTAACAGATCATTAGGTGAAGAAGACAAGTGACCTCCTAGACTTCTGAAGCACAAAGGGTGGCCACCCAAGACCCGGAAGAGACTGAGGGGAGAGCAGACAGGGGCAGAGGCTTGAAGGTGTGACATGCCCTTCTCCTGGAGTCTCCCAAAGGACCCTCTCGGGGAGCGCAGACCTGCGTGGGCCGCTGCAGAGTGAGCGGCTGTGGAATCTCAGGCTGTTCGTGGTCTCCCCGCTCTGCAGAGGACAGCAGGACTCAAAGCAGGTGTCTAAGGTCACAGCTTTGAGAGCCCAGAGCGGGGAGTTGGGATATCTGAGCTGAGTCATCTGCCTGCTTTAGAGCACTAGAGGGACCTACAGACTCAGGGTGAAATCGCAGGCATTCGTGAGGGTTGGAACGAAAGCCCTGGCTGAGCTCAGGGAGAGAAGGTTCCAGCAGCAGGAACTGGTGTGAGGAAGGGCAGAAGTGTCTCACGACTAAAAGAGCCGGTCAACGGTCAGCCGGGGCAGGAGCAGAAGAGCAGTGGTGACAAGCAGGCCTCTCAGAGCTGCCACTGCCCCTCCGCACTCTGAGGGCGCCCCCTTAAAACACAAGCTGTTTCACACACCCCTGTTTCACACGCACCTCAGAGCACTTCCCACATTGCCTCATAATTAGACGTGTGGCTTCTGTGCCTTGGTTTCTTCATCTGCGAAATGAGCATAAGAGTAACACCTACCTCGTTTTGTCGTACGAATTTGAATAGTTAATATACATAAACATTCTTAGAACAGCACCCGGCACATAGTATGCTCCACTAAATATGAGCTATCATCATCATTACTATTAGTATTATTTATGAGTCTACTTCCCTCAGTAGACCGAGTTTTCTGGAAGTGGCAAAAATGTCTCATTATATCTGTTACCCCAAAGCCCAGCACGGTGCCAGGCACAATTTAATTGCACAATAAATACCTAGCAAGTGAATGAATCAGTGAATGAATGGCCGCTTCCCTAATCCGGCCATAGTAGGAAAAGCTTCACTCCGTCCTTGGCTTACACAGAATCTCTTTCTTCCTAATAGCATCAGGTCGTTAATCCACTCAGCAAATAGTTATTGACCACCTGCTCTGGTCCAGAGCTGTTCTGGGTGCTGATAACATAGCCGGGGAGCAGAAATGATGAGACCCCCAGGGCTCACGGAGCTTACCTTTCACGGGGGCAGTGAATGAAAGAACAACATAAACAAGTGACATACGTTGTGTCAGAGGAGGGTCTGTGCTGGGGAGGACATCTGAATGGCGACAATGCCAGGGAGCAGGGGTGCAGAGGGAAGACCTGAGAAGGGGCTCCTTGCAACGACGTGAAGAATCTTCCAGGTAAAGAAAATACCATTTATCTCTTCTCCTCCCGGATGTACCAGTTCAATGAGATACATATAAAATGTCTAGTGCTATAGCTGGCACATTGCAATTGCTTTAAATTGTCATTCTCCTTATTCCCATTTTATTCCCTTACCCTCCCAACTCCCACCCTTCCAAAATGCCACAAAGAGAGAAAACTGCTGGAGGAGGTCGTTGCTCTGTTGCTACTTGGGGACTGTGGGTTGGGAGAGGGAGAAAAGGGGTGATCGACGTTAATGTATGTTTTCTTCACCAGACTGTGAGCGGCTCGCAAGTAGCAATCTCCAGCTTTGTAACTATGCTCAGCAGAGGACTTGCCACATAGTAGGTATTCAATAAATGCCTGATGAAAGAATAAATAGAAAATATAGTGCAGTAACATGCAGTGGGGGACGGTACTATAATGTGCTTGTTTTGATGAACGCTGCCAGGCTTCTCAGCCAGCATGAGCTGGTGACACCCACAGAGTGAGGCTCGATGGGGCCCTAATATCCAGGAGCCCGACTCTCTTGCTGTCTCACGTGTGCACTCCCTCAAATGCCACCTGGCGTTCTGGGTGGGAGAGAGCGGCAGACCGCAAAAGGACTTTAGGTGATTTACTACCGTTTAGCTTTGATGGCATTTAAATTATGCCTTCCCATAATTTTAAACTTTAAGCTCAGCGTTCTCAGAGAGGATATAAATTATTAAACAAAGGAAAGCCACTCCGACTTCAGATTGGATGGCAATTAGCATCACCTAGCACTGAGAAAAGCCCCTTGCCGGGGTCCAAGTGTCAGCAGAAGGAGCTTGCGATTTGGCAACGACGCTCAAGTTCTGGCTGCCATTAATCTCAGGTGTGCCTGGAGCCCAGAGGATTGATCTAAATGATTCGGACGTTCAGCCCCACTACACTACGAGAGAAAAGAAAAGGGAATGTGAGAGAGGAGAGAAAGGGAAAAGGAAATCTTGGTATCAGAACAGAGGGAATTCACATTAACCGATCATTGTGCACGGACCGCACACAGTACATCTATGTCTCGTTTCGATTTCTACATCATGAGGCAGGTGCGACTGTCCAGCTTACAGACGATGACGCGAAAGCTGACAGAAGTTACGTAACTCGCACAGCAGCTGGAGGAGCCAGGAGCAGACCCTGGATCTAAAGATGGCATGGGACCCCGTGGGCAGCCACAAAGTGCACCCCAACGGGCTCGTGGGCGGCGAGCAGCAAAGCCCTGAGAAGAGCTTGGATGGGGGCCACCCCCTTCGAATGAGTGCTCTGAGAGGGAGGGACGAGTCTTCCACACTTCGGTGACATCAGAATTCTTTCCTCCCTGTGAGAAGAAAAGGGTGTTTCTTTATCACAGACTGAGCAAAAGACACGAGGTCCTGGGCACTGTTTCTCACCTTCTTCTTCACTCTAGTCTCCCACTTGTCCATGTGTCTCGCCTATTTGATTACGATATGTATTGTAGGCGTGGACATGGAGCTAAAGATGTATATTTATAGTCCTCTTTAGTGTTAGAACCAGGCCTTAGTAAATATTTGTTAAATTCTTATGTAATATCTATCGTGGAAAAGAAAAGAATGTAACCAATCCAACTAAGTAGGCTTCAAAAAAGACAAACCTGTATGCATTGTTTTCTCTGATTCCAAAAGTAAAGTCCCCTCTTGGAATTCAGAAAGTGACAGGAGTTATTGACACTGGAATATAGAGAGAGGAGAAGTTGAATTAGGAACGAAAACAAAATCCTTTATTTATCTCAGTCCATCAGCCCCTGCCAGGTGCCTCTTACGATGAAGTTTCTCGCCATCAGATTTCTAACTGGTGAGACGGATGTTAACAGCGGGGAGAAAGAGCAGAAGCTGCATTGCAGAAGACCCTCGGCCCGCCAAGACAAGAAGGAAATTCTGAACAGTAGAAGCCAGGGAAGCTGGGAAGAAAAGACTGTGTCAAAGATTCCTAGTAAGACCCTGTATACGCCTCTCTACACCACACACACACACACACACACACACACACACACACACACACACACACCCCTAAGGAGAATACTCCCAAGCCTTAGTAACTTTCCAACAACCATTGTTGCCAACTGCTGTGCCCTTTGTCTCAAACCACCTGCTTGGTGTGACATAAGCCAGAGATTCCAGCTGAGCATCCCGGGACCACTGAAGTTCACATTAGCCAAGTGATTCCTGAGCCTGAGGAAAGAGCCAACTCAAACATTTCACTTGGGACCATGCCAAAGAGCAGCTGCCTAAATACCAGCCCCGTAACCAGCTCCAGTAAGATTTCCCCTTTGGATGAGAAGGGTCATTTCTGCTGCCAGGATATGGGCTGCGAGGCAGAGAGAAATGTCCAGGTAAAAGAGACCGACGATAGGATAAAGTCTATGTCTTTCTTCCCTGGAAATTTCAAACCTTCGTAGAACAAAGACCTAGAGATGTCCTCTGGCCCAGCTAGCCTGTGCATTCTATAGCTGACCCAACACTACCGTAAGCATTTACAAGAATTAACTCATCTAATCAATGCGAAAACATTCTACGATGTGAGGGACATTACGACTCCCAATTATAGATGAGGAAACTGAGGCCCCAAGAGCTTAGCTTGTCCAGGATGACACAGCTCCAGAACCCTCACTGTGGCCACTACACTGGACTGTGTCTGCTATGAGGACCCTAGGGACACCCCTTAGATTTTTAGCTCAGTTGCTATCAT
>NW_011888846.1:3622382-3633617 GCF_000151845.1 Pteropus vampyrus | reverse complement strand
CCTTTGGATGAGAAGGGTCATTTCTGCTGCCAGGATATGGGCTGCGAGGCAGAGAGAAATGTCCAGGTAAAAGAGACCGACGATAGGATAAAGTCTATGTCTTTCTTCCCTGGAAATTTCAAACCTTCGTAGAACAAAGACCTAGAGATGTCCTCTGGCCCAGCTAGCCTGTGCATTCTATAGCTGACCCAGCACTACCGTAAGCATTTACAAGAATTAACTCATTTAATCAATGCGAAAATATTCTATGATGTGAGGGATATTACGACTCCCAGTTATAGATGAGGAAACTGAGGCCCCAAGAGCTTAGCTTGTCCAGGATGACACAGCTCCAGAACCCTCGCTGTGGCCACTACACTGGACTGTGTCTGCTATGAGGACCCTAGGGACACCCCTTAGATTTTTAGCTCAGTTGCTATCATCGACACAGAATGACCTCTGTGTGTGTGTGTGTTCCTGAGGATTCATCCAATTCAGCAAATCCGATGAAGCCTTATTCAGTGCCTGCCAGGTGAAAATCAGGGCAAGATGCTGGGGAGGTAGGGGATCCATCAGTGCAGGTGTCGGGGTTCTCCTCACTGCAGCTCACTTCTGAGGTGCACTGATGTGGAGCACGGCCTAGAACACAACCGGACAGCTACGCGGGGTAGCAATGCAAAAAGTTAGACACTCTGACGCCCCCGACCTGCTCTCTTTCCTCGTTTTTCAGTTCCGGACTTTATTTTCATACTGTGCCCTCATATTTGGTTAGCGTCATAAATCAAGCCTCCGACTTCCTGCGAAGCCCCTTCTCCCAAGCCCCTCAGGCCAGCTCTGCTCTGGGCTTCATTTCCCTAGACCATCATTCCGTTAGATTCCGCTGTCTTTGCCCTCCCACCTTAAGAATGGTCAAGACTTGGCTGTGGCCTCAGAGAAAGGAACCAAGGAAGCCAGTTTTTAGTCCAGTCCTTGATCTCTTTGAGAAGCAAACAAGAAACTGTAACTCACACGAGGTGAAGCCAGCTCACCTGGGCCATGTGTTCCCCGTGGGGCTTTTGGTCGACACCCTGTAGTAGTGATCAGTAGTGACTATTATCTGGCCTCGTCTACCTCGATACCGGTAGTGGTGAACAGTGACTGACTGAGGATCCCACCCATGTCTATGTCCATCTTGGAGACATCTTGCTGACGTAAGGATCAACGACCCGTGATCTCCCCTACCTTCAAGGAACTTACAGTCTAGTGGGATATAGACTTAAATGCAAGTAGCCAGATGTCAGGTGGACAGAGAAGGCATGGTCTACCTGGGAACGCAGAGAAGGGCATGATGGATTTCAACTAAGGCAGGCAGAAGAGGCTTCACGGGCCTTGAAGGATGGGCAGGGTTTGGATGGCAAGGAAGGGAAGCACATTCCGGGTTGAGGGACCAACACACAGTCTCGAGTGATTAACGCGCTGGGTGCAGGAAAAGCTCCGTGAGAGACGAGGCTGAAATCAGGCCATGGGAAACCTTAAACGTTAAATTAGAAGGCTTGGCCTTTGTCCTTTGATACGTAAGCAGACATTGGATTTTGAGTATTTATTTTTCTGAAGACTTTCCCCTACCTCTCTCTTGCACTTGGTGCTAGCATGGACTTAGCACATCTCCCCTTGTAATTCTCATACATATCTCAAGCCTAAGATGTCCAAATCAAACTCTCACTGTTCTCCCCACATCTGCTCTTCCTGCGGTCTTCCCCCATTCTCTTGCTGCTGGAGCCAAAAATCTAGGAGTCAGGTTTCATTCCTTTCTTTCTCTCATACCCCATGGCCAATTCATCAGCAAATTCCAATAGCTCAACCCTGAAAACATATCTAGAATTCCACCACTTCCCATCACCATCTCCACGGCTACCACCTTGGTCCGATCCCTATGATTTCTTGCCCGGATTATTGCAAGAGCTTCCTGTCTCCCACCTGGAATCTAATCTTCCCCCAGCCCCCACAGCGATCCTTGGATACAGTAAATCAGATCATGTCCATCACTCCTCTGCTCGAAACCCATCAAGAGCTTCCCTCTCACTCAGAGTCAAGGCCAAAGTCCTTACCTTGGCCTCATATTCTATATAGCCCGCCCCCTGCGCCCCTTCTCTACACTGTTCCCCTACTCCCCCCTTCCCCTGCATCTGCCCCAGCACGCTGAGCTCTTGGCTGGCATTCGCACACCAAGCATGCTCTGCCTCAAGACCTTTACATTTGCTGTTCCCTTGGGATAGATCTTGAGATGGGGAGATTGTCCTGGACTATTCAGGGGGAGGTGGGAGTCCAATGTAATCAAAAGGCTGTTTACAAGACGGAGGCAGAGGGAAATTGGATAGAGAAGAGGAGAAGGCAACGTGATGATGGAAGCAGAGATTGGAGTGATGCAGTCATGAGCCGAGGAATGTGGGCCGCCACCGGAAGCTGGAACATTCGAGGAACAGAGCCTCCTGTAGAGCCTCCGGAAGGAACCAGCCCTGCTAACACCTTGATTTTAGCCCCCTAAGACTTATTTCAGACTTCCAGCCTCCAGCACTGTAAGATAATAAATTTGTGTTGTTTTAAGCCACTAAGTTTGTGATAAGTTGTTACAGCATCAACAGGAAACTAATACAGCGGGGGAATCACCAATGTCTGTGACAAGTACGAAGAATTCCTGAATCTCCAAGAATCCCTTTGCTCTTAAAATTCTAAGAAACTAAAGAGGCGTTTGAAAAATGATTGCAGGCTCTGCTGCTTCTGGCCCCTTCCACAGCAAGACGTTAGAGGCTGAGGCCAGCTCTGTGCCGGTTCCCATGTAGCTGGAGCTTTAAGAAACACTAGTCTCAGGCTTGACATATCAAAATCATCTTATTTTTTAAAGAGCATTAGCTTTGCTAGTTTTTTCTTTCTTTCTTTTTTCTCTTATGGGAGGAGGAGAAAGAGAAGGCTTCGTGCCTGGAAGGAGAAATAATTACCACTGCTTATGCCATTCTGATCCAAGTCAATCATGAATTAAGAACAAACTGTAGCCTTCTAGTCACTGTTTCTTTAAATAACCTTTCTACCTCTCCTTTTCGAGAAGAAGAAAATTTTAAAACCGAAGACTAGTATTAACCATAATGACAATGCTTCACGTTGGTATTCTCAAAGAACATTAGCGTCATTAGTCAGTTAATGCATATGAATCTTCTTTCAGCGAGGCAGGTCAGTCTCGTTATTCCCTCTCAGAGGCAGGGATCTGGGTGCTGTGAGATTCGGCACTCACTCATACACTTGTCATCCATCAGTCACAGAGCCGGGTTTGGAAAAAAGGTTGACAGAATCTCAGATCCTTCCGACACAGGTAGAACCAGCAGCGGCCGACAGCCTCCAGAAAAGGCTGTGTTTACAATAACGAAGAACATTTATCCGTTAATAACAGGATTCAGATAGAGTGTTCCCATTCTTTAGGGGAGGTAAGACTTGTGAATAATCAGAAGACAATGTAAGAAGCCCAGGGTGATGCTATTTGACACAGGCGGTAAGAGCGGCAGAGTTCAGAGGAAAAAGACGTGATGGTGGAGACGGGTCTAGGCAGTCTTTTTTCCCCCGCATTTTACCCCAATTAGCTCAGAGAGTGCTCTGTATCTACATAGAGCACATACAGGTTCCACCCAAAGACAAAAAGCAACAACATCTGCAGCAGAAGAGAATGCATTAGACATTAGCAAATCAGGTCCTGCGCGCCTCTGTTTTAGCGACTGACCTGGATTTAAGAAATCCCTACAGCTTAGTGATGGCATTACTACAAGACTTCCGTGACCCAGCCTGGATCCCCGCTCCGAAGAGACGAGACAGAGAGGCACTCGTCGGGCTGGAAGCATGTTATCATTAGCCGAAATGAGCTAATTCTTTTAAACAGCTCAGTGTCTCAATTAAGGCCAACAGGTGATTTCAGTGAATTGTTTTTTTCAAAAAGAAAGAGATGAGTTAAAGCAATGGTTTCAGACTTTGGGATGTCACAGAACAATCAAATTTCCCCTCCCCACCAAAAAAAAAAAAAAGTGGGGGACTCAGGAACATTTTGTTTTGCCAAGTAAAGGCGTTTTTTAAAATGCTGTCGTCTACCGTTACCATCATTTTATGAAAGAAAGGTCACTTTATTATTGAATAAAGTAAAAGGACCTAATCTCAGGATTCTAACAGAGAATTCTTGTAGCTCCATGAATACTCACTGCATTGTTCTTCTTTTTCTCATCTCATTGCAGACCGGTGAAAATTTTCCAGTGTTCTGGCCCCAGCTGCCGACCTGTGCTTACAGATCTCTGGGTTAAATGCTCTGAAAGTTGCTGGCTGCTCTTAGTTTAGAGATCTCTCTTGCCATTTTACCATGTGTATGCGAATTCAAGGAAAGCCAGGCATACTTAGTATGTTCCTTGAAGCTACAGTGACAGGTAGATCGTGCCTGCAGAGGGTCGTCTCTAAGAGAATGGACACTTTCATCCACCTACCATTCATTCATTCATTCATTCATTCGACCTTTCTGGAGAACTCACTGAACACCAGGGACTATTTTAGGAAATGAAGCAAAGGAGAATCTTCAAGCCCTACCGACTCATCAATCAGTAGGACACTAAGTTACAAAACGCAACTAGACCTGTAACTAGCAGTGTCAGGGCGCCTGCAGGTATGAGCAGAGATGGAGGGGGCGGTTTGGGGGTACGGGGATGGAGAGATTGTGTGCATGCGCTCCACACACCAGCGTTTCCATCTCCCATTGTACACACCCTGTTAACGAGGCTGACAGCAGGCGTATCTTTAGATAAGGCAGACAATGATACATCCCACTGTTCTAATTCTGGAACTGCTATGCCATCTCATTAATATGTGAAAATGTGTTAAAAAGCTGTTGATAAACAGCTGCACAGAGGCAGAAATACTGGCTCCCCTCACATTTGCAAGCTTTATTGGCTCTCAAACATAGCAAGGGAAACGAAGCTTTGCCTGCATGTATAAACTGGGTAATTTGCTGTAATACTCCACTTTACTGGTAGACACTGTGCCATATCATGTCTCCCGAACCATAGTTTAAGGACACTTTGATTCGCACAGCTCTGCAAACTGCCTCTTACTTAGAAAGAACTGTCATGTCGATTGGCATAGCTGTTTTAACATTCCAATTTGTCAATAAAACGGAAGACTGACTAGCTTCCGTGCATTGCGGTTTCTAATAACTGAACTTCTATTCGCTGAGAGAGCATCTGATTAAGGAATTAAATACACGTTACATATAAATCAGGGCAAGCTCTGAGTCCACTGAGGCCACAGGAAGTGCATTTCTCAGGAGAGGGGAGAAACGTTTTATCCCAATCCAGGACCAGATCCAGAGCTACAAAAGAGCCCTGTCTGAAATGTTATAGCCAGAGCAGATTTTCATTTCTCCTAGACGTGGCTCCCTGAGGCCAGGGGCAAAAGCCCCAAGGTCCCTTACCTGGGGATGGCTCTCTTCCACATTTCTCTAGCTATACTTCCAGGGGGTTCAGTTCCCAGTGACGCACAATTCCAATTACCTCCTTTCTCCACCCCCTGTCTCTCCCCTTTCTGGTGACAGATTGATGCCCTCCTCAGGTGCCTCCTGAATGCACCCTGTGACAGGGGACAGCAACACCGAGCTTGCTGAATTGATTTCCACCGTGTCCCTATTTAGACCAGGCCTATGCAGGTGATTTTCATCACTGACCTTCCCTCAGCTTCCCCCTCCCCACAGAGGAGGTATAGCCTGTTGGGGGACCTTCTCTTCCCAATAGATATTAAACTCTTTTCTATTCAGTACCAAGGGGAAGCTCCTCCTTTCCTTCTGGGTTGGGGATTATGTATTTGTGTAGTTTTTATATTGTGTTTTTCTTGGCAGATGGCTTGCTTCTCATTATTGGGGTGGCATGGCGGGAAGAGGAAGGGTCTAACCCTCAAGGTGTGTCCTGTTTGATAAAAGGTGGATAATTAAAAGGTGGTTTTAGAAAAAAAAATAACGCAGAGAGAAAAACGATATAATTTTCACTAAACATGAACAGTCTTGTACCCTGCAGCTATCTAAGCAATATCCAAGTGGTGCTTGGAGGGCGGTAACTGGGAGACAGGATTCTCTTTCCAGAGACGTCGAGATGATTCTCCTGGCACACACACCTTTCATCTCTCTCGCCTGGACTCCTTGCCACAAACGGGCTCTGGGTCAGGGTGCCCCCGCATCTAGAAAATGTGACTGTTTCCAGGCACTGCCAAGAGCAGGAGTCTTGGAATTGCAAATGCAGCATCAAGTTAAAGCCCTTGGTATAAAATTTGACCTAATTAAGACACTACCGGGGCAAAGCATTCCAATAGCAATTACACAGGTTGTAAAGGAGTGAAGAATCTTTTAAAACCAAGAAATGCTTCTGCCAGAAATAAGCGCCTGTGAGGGTCAGATGAGGAGCTGTAAGTGCAGGACACCCCTGGCCTTGACCTTGAGCACGGCATCTCCCTTCCATCAGCTGCCACAAAGCCTGCCTGCCTGGGGGTCTCTCCAAGGAGCACTGGGCTCCCTCTTCTGAAAATCTCTAGCATCATTTCCGTGGGCAGTTTTCCCAAAGTTGCAACAATCCTCATTTGTGTCCCTTGCCTCTCTTACTGAGCCATTCATTCATTCACAGGTTTTTGGGTTTTTTTTTAAGCATTTACTATATACCAAGACCTGTCCAGCTTTTAAAGATGCAGACATGGGTCAAATTCTAACACTAGGACAGCCCCACCCGGCAACCTCTAGGCCAGAAACAATTCATGGCTATTTTTCAACAGTTTTGAGATCCTCATGATGGGAAATTATTCATTCAGGTCTATTTTGAATATTAAGCCCTTATTAGGTATAGGCACTGTGCAAGATGCTGGAAATATAAAGATGATTGAATTATATCGCCCTTGTCCCTGAGAAGTCACAAGCCTAATAGCAAAAATAGACGTATGCATAAACACATAAGGTAATGAGTAATCTCCTTCGGGGGAAGATGAGAAAGAGAGAAACAGAGATTCACTGTAGCTGAGACAGTGGCGTAGACTGGGAAAAGCTTCGATGGCTTGGTGTGCGGAACAGGTACGACTGCTTTAAACTAAGTAAACGAGAGGTAAAGGTCTGGATTCCGGGGCCAGACAGCACAGGTTCGAACCCCGGCTCCTCCACTTCCTGCGTGGTCTCGGGCCAGTCACTTAAACTCTCCGGGCCTCTGTTCCCTCATCTGCGAAGTGAGGCGAACGAGCCGCCTCTTTTGAGTTGTTTCAAGGATCAACGAAGACAACATATGCGAAGCACCTCTCATGAGGCTTCCCCAGCTCCGTCATCAACTGTGAAATGTTGGTCAAGGTATTTGAACTCTCCGTCTGATTTCTTCAAAATACCTCCTTCGCTGTATGTTAAGAGAATTGCATGAATGAGCACATGCAAGCTCCTGTAACAACGCCCAGCACAAACTCTTAGTTATTATTGATGCTTTTCGTACTACAAGCACGCCCTCGATGGAATAATAAAAAAGCTTTCCATTTTACAGTATGTTCTCACATTCGAAGGAAAAGACCATCAGCCTGGAAAGCAGAACTTTAATTATGAAGATTTAGGAAAATTGATTAACCGCTCCGTGCCATGGTCTTTTTCATTAATAAAGTTACCTCCCACAGAACCTTCCTGGTCACCTTCTTCTCTGGGAGGAGGCAGAATCGGGGGCCTTAGCAGCACGTCACGAGCACATGGAGCAATGGCCACCTGGGATATATGCGTCACTTAATCTCCCGACTGGTCCATGAGCTCTGGGAGAGCCAGTACTTTGCTTTCACGCATCTCTCCCACAGGAAGTCCTAAATACATTTCGTCGAATGAGCGAATCCAAGTTTTTATCCGAGCAGTTCGGGGATACTGAGAAATTTAATTAAAGTTACCAGGTGAGCTAGTGGCAGAGGTGAGCCCAGAACTGAAAAGTCTTATCTTACTACTGTGCCTTCCCTGAGACTACAAAGTCAGCTTCTACAAAGTGATCAATGGGAGTGATTGCCTTCCTTGCAAATTATTCTTTATTTTAGGGGCTTAACATCAATTACCTTTCAATTGCAAGCTACTGCAATGCCTTTACAAACTAATTTGATTTAGCAAATGTCCATGTATCCGCAACTTGTCGGTAAGACACCTGTTCACAAAGCAAGTGTGACTGGATCCTGACTCAAGATTAACTGATGTGCATTATAAGGATGACTAATGGTTTGTGGTCATTGTCTATAAAGAGAAGAAGCTGAAAAATCACGTAAAAAAGTCATGACCGTAAGGACCTGGTTTGTTCCTACTTCATGGCATCTATCTAAATACATAAAGTGGAAATGAAATATTGAAATTCAAAAGTCAAATTATTTCCACTCCAGGTCAATGAGGTCTCCTCCTGACCCCAAATTATGCTTGCAGAACATGAGAACAGTGAAAAAGAAGAAATGATTACCTTTTACATTCCAAAACGGGCTCTTAGAATTCAGAGACAAGTTTTCAAACTCAAGGCCTTTGATTTCCAAGAACTCAGTTTGAGGGGACATAAAAAGCCAGCTAAAACATTCTAGCCAAAATATGGGATCTACTGACATTGCTTTGTGAACAGGTGTATTACCGACAAGTTGCGGATACATGGACATTTGCTATATCAAATTAGTTTGTAAAGTTTGTGACAGCATATTCCAGTGAGTGGTCTCCACAGATACCCACAGAGCATCGGGCACTTGGAAGATGCTTAATGAAGAGGCTGTCTTCTAGATAATCCTCCTTTGGGAGTCAACATCACTTGTGATGAAGAGGAAATAAAAGGCTGGGGGTGGAGCTTAGGTGAAAAGAGAGACTTTGGTAAAGTGTCGTCGTGGGGTGGCGCCCGTGCACACGCACACACGGAAAGTCACATGTACGCCCCACTTGGACCCTGTCCTTGGGGGAGTTCCGCTGCAATATTCAGTCTTTTCCTGCCTTAGCATCCTGTAAATGGCAGGAAGAAGAAAGAAGAGATTCTCGTACAGCAGTTTGGCAAGTTTACATCAGATGACCTCTCTGTCTGATGCCATGGTCTATGGTACTTGTGATCCAAGTGCACTATCACCCCTGTTCCTTCAGACTTCATGCGTACTCACCCACGCACACTTCATGCTACTTTAAACTATGGCAAATAGCTTGGCTATCCTACACACGAGCAATGATCTTAACTTTGATCTTGACCTACAAGAGGTGATACCATTTGACCATATTACATATCAGCCCCAAAATTATATAAATAGATGAAACCCCTACATTCTTAAGGGATAGCAAGGTACTAATTTCTTTGAATATAGTCTAAGTATAACGGTTATTACATTATTTAGAAATTTCTGTGTTACGATGTCTGTCTCCCTCACTAGACTCTGAGTATCTTAAGTGTCAAGATTATCTTGTCGGAAAACCGGGGCAATGTCTGACACATTACTCAATATTTGATGAATAAGTGAGCAAATAAATGTGCACATGTCCAGGGACGAAGTGGCTAAAAGCCCAGATTCAAAGGTCAGACTTCCCGATGCCAACCCCAGTTCCATTCTTATTAGCTGTGTGAACTTGGACAAATTGCTTAAGCTCTCTCTTGCATTTTCAGAGTCCTCATCTATAATATGTTGTAATAATCATATATACATCACAGAATGCATACCTGAGTGCCTGACACAACGTAAATAATCCATATGCTTATTGAATCTCAGAATGGGCAGCCACTCTACCAAAAGACACCAAGCATTTAGCTGGCTTGATCCCCGACTCTAGTCAAGAAAAACCCACTCTGTAAGCCTTCGTTTTATAAGCTGAGACATGATTTAATGGCCTTCCAGAATGCGACAGAGTTCCAGGCACAGGTGGTGGTGAGCAGCTGTTTTCCACCTCCGCTGAGAACCAGCTGAGAGTCTCAAAGAGCCACACGAGTGATTTGGGTATTAAGTATTAGAAATAGCTTCCTAATGTTCGAGGGTGTGAAACTCTAGGCTGAAGCTCAAGGAAAGCCACGGAATCCCCTCTCTTGAGATGCTTCAAAAATTGGATACTTAATCAGCTCTCTCTAAGATGGATAAAGACCAGGAAAGCACCTCGCATTAAAATAACAAGCAGCTTGCACAGGTCAGTCAAGTTTGAGTTATGCTGCTGTTGACCTAGTTACAGCAAAGCACAATTATTACCTGGAGATCCAGACAAAAAATAAGGAAGTATGGAAAGCAGATTCCTCTCCTTAGTGAGATTGTCACGAAACATTTAATGTGCCGTTAGTCTCCATTCAAAATAACTTCAAATATTAAGAAACTATTTCTGAAGGGCCTGAGTGAATGGTGCCTACCGTACTTCATGGGAGCTGGCAGCCTTGGGGGCCAGGTTTAGAAGCCACCTCAGGTAAGCACCTAACATCCTATTGTGTGTAAATCATGATACATGCAATTTCCAGCTTCAGATGGCAAATAGAAGAGGGGAAAAGACACTTCCCTTCTACCCTCTGTGGAGGGAAAGTGTCCCAGAAACTCCTGTGAGTGAAGAGACCCAAATTATATACCTATTACTCCTTTTCAGTAGAAGAGTGTTTTGCATATTTCCTCTTGGGAAGAAAATATTCTGATTCTAGTGAAGAGGCGAATGCAGTCTCTTGCTCTTCTTCTTGGTTCCTCAGAGGAAGAGACCAAAAAGAAAGAAGATTTCTAGGAGAGAGAAAAGCTAGCAGAGGCTTTGATCCTGAGCAACCTGAGGCTTGAGTGAAAGCTGAAAGGGGTAGATGCACAGTACAGGTGGCCGAGGAACCGAGGCTCGTTTGCAGTTTTATACTCACATAAGGGGATTAGACAGAGAGCTGGAATGGTTATATGTGATAAAGGCACTTAAATGGAGTTTAATGGTTTGTTCTCTTCCAAATTACTGAACATTAAGTTTAAATGTTTTCATGTAAATATCAAATTACATGTATATAGCAGGATCACAAACTCACAAGTTCCTACTCAGTTTTTCAAAGAAAATGTAGCTTATTTTCTAAAGCAATTCTTCCTCCAAGATCGCACCAACTTGCCAATGAATGACCTCTCAGTCTCTTCCTTTTTAACGTGTCTTTTGGTCATTCCTCTTTTTTTAAAGAGAGAGAGAGAATTCTGTTTACTCTCTCTCCCCAGAATGGCTCATGGTGATGGGAAAGAGGACTATGGCCGATTCGGTGGGTGGGCCCTCTCCTTTGTGGG
>NW_011888846.1:3615825-3621437 GCF_000151845.1 Pteropus vampyrus | reverse complement strand
TGGTGGCAGATGGGATTGCAGGAAGAGAAACTGGCTTAGTAATAAAGATACATGTTGAGAAGTAGTTTTAAGTTATTATTCCCATTATATCCCTGCATCAAGAACGAAAACTCCACAGTT
Source organism: Pteropus vampyrus (assembly GCF_000151845.1). Taxonomy (NCBI): domain Eukaryota; kingdom Metazoa; phylum Chordata; class Mammalia; order Chiroptera; family Pteropodidae; genus Pteropus; species Pteropus vampyrus. The sequence continues at coordinate 3,621,317 of NW_011888846.1, read as the reverse complement.
TAACCTGTGGCCACAGGACTGTCAAGATTTTACTTATTAGATTACATATTAACGATTAAAAAAAAAAAAAAACACTTATGTGGTACTTAACATGGACCAGGTATTTTCCTAAGAGCTTGACTCATCTAATTCTTGCAATGTCCCGATGCAGTAGGTACTATTGTCATTATCATCCTCATTTTATGAGGGATGAGGGAACTGAAGCACAGGACAGTTAGGTAACCTTGCCCACGGTTACAAGGTGAACAGTCGAGGAGCCAGGATTCAAGTCCAAGGAGTTTGGCTCCCGTGGAACTCACCCACTGCTTTCAGACTACGCCGCTGGGTGTCAGCACACCGAACTGAAGCAGCAGCCGCCTTGACGTAGAAAGGGAAAAGCTGAGGGCCGTCTAGATGCAAAACACTTATGCATTTCCTAATTTAATCTGAGAAATGAATAGACACTTTTAGAAAACAGAATACGCAATATTGAGTTAATGAAGTGACTCCTTGCATCAGAGGAGCTTTTGTGTATATTTTCTTAATTAAAAAAAAAAAAATGTAAAAACCTGAGAATAGGCTTGAAAGTTAGGAGGATTGGTCCCTAGCTTCTTCATTAACAAAGGGCTCTTTCCAGCTCTTCACACCTTTTCACACAATGAAACCATTATTAGACATACTTCAGGGAAGAGACCACTCGGTGTGCCGGAGACAAGCATTTGCTATAAAATTATCTGGTTTCATCGCTACCAACGTTAAAACTGTACATTGGAGTATAAAACCTGTACGTACAATTACATATACCAAAAAAAAAAAATGTTCTTTGTGAGGAGCAATTTTCAGCAAATCTGACAAACGGTAAGAGTAATTTCTATTTTGAGTTTGAAAGAAAAAAATGGAAATGTCCAAGATGTCCCCCTCCTCCCTCTGGCTCCAGTGACCCTTCGAACATCAATTTGCAAAGGCCTGAAGCAGGAAGGGAGGTATTAACAATACCAACCACTCATTCCTCCTCTCTTATGGAAGGGGTGAATTTTTAGAAAATGTTCTCCATCATTTATTATACTGATGTTCCATCCATCTGCAGCATTAGGTTCACTAGTTACCATGACAATATGATGCCTACAGCAATCTAACTTGATAGCCAGATGCCAGAATGTGAAAAAATAGGACCGGCTAAGAAAGTGAGAGAAATGTAATTAATCTGAGCCACACAAAAATGTGCACAAAGCTACGACCCAGAGGGAAGTTGCTGATATGTTACTGAAGAGGGAACGGTGACAAGTCGCGAAAATCAAGTTTTAGTATTAAAACTTTTGCTAACTAGAGCCATGGGGTGGCTGAAACTAAGCCTGAGGAAGGAGTCAGGTTAGTCCAGGACGTTGCTCTGAGCGCCACCCCCACCCCCGCCCCAATCACGTCCTGCTGCAGAGCCCGGTGACGTCATTGTTGAGTCCAGCAGTAACCGTCTTGTGCCCTGACTTTCGGGAGAATCCGAAGCCACCAGCCTAAGTGCTGCCATCGTGGCATTCTGCTCACCTCGTCTGCTATTATACCCAGCTTTTCCGTCTGATGAAGGAATTTCCATCACGTGAAGCTAATCTTAAGAGACTGGACTGAGCTGTGTCCTGGGAGGCCTTGTGCCCGTGCCTTCTCCATGCCCGGTGGAGGCAACATGTCAGCACGACCCTGTCAGATGGCCCACCATGGTGGAGTTGCTGGGAGACTGATAAAGGAGAGCGACATAAACGTGGGGGTGGGTGGTCGTCCTCCTCACGGCTGGGTGGGATAGCGGCGCTGAGCCAGGCGATTCGGCCGGGTCAGGCTAGTGGTCACGGGGAGCTGGAAAAGAACAAACACTGTGCTGGATGACAGCCCCAAGCACGGCTCCTTCCGGGGCCGACTGGCTGGACTGAGCTAGGGCATGCCAAGAGTCTGGAACGTTTCCACCTTATGTGGCTTCCCGGGGGGACTGTTCTCATGATTCACTTCCGCCCAGTACCTTCACCTCTTACATCCGGCCAAAGAAATTCGATTTTAGAAAGAGGGGAGGCCAAATGATGCATGAGAGCGATCGGTCCGCCCCGAGTCGCCGAGGAACGGGGAGTTTCGCGTCTCCGAGTTTGCAGTGATCCCCTTGACTCCAGGACGGAGCGATGGTGCAACCAACCGCTGATGCCAGCACCAATCGTGTCCCTTGAATTTTGAGACTTCGGAAAGGTCAAGGGCAATACTAACAGTAGAGACACTGACTGGACCTCTTCTGGCTGCCAGGCCCTTCACGTACATGTGCCCATTTAATCTTCACAGCTGCTTGGTGAGGTAGCTACCACTCCGCCCATTTTAAATATTCCAAATCTGAGACTTAGGGTGAGTCATCGCTCAAGAGCTCATGCACAGTAACTGGTAAACCAGGATTGCAAAGCCGGGTCTACTTAATCCGAAGCCTGTGCTCGCCCCTGTCCCTCAGGGCTTTCTTACCTGGGGGACCTGAGCTGGGTTGTAGAGAGGAACAGCCCCTTTCATGGGGGGTGGAGGAAGCAGAACGCCAGGGCTGAAGTAGAGCTCAGAGGAGACACCCTGTAATCAAGATAGTAGAAAAATCCCATCAGTCACCGCTTCCGGGATTCCAGAGCACCAAGGGCTCCCCTGAGCATCAACTTTGACCAAGAGATGCAGATGGGAAGCATTTCTTACAGAACTCAGGAAATCTCAAGTGAACAAACATGGTGCAGGTAGGCACAGCCAACCCCTGGGGCTGGGGTGGCAATGCAGAAGCTTAGGTGTGGCTGTACCTGGAGCACGTGAGAAGAAAAAGTCACCGTAAGTTATACCGATAGCATCATAGGAAGTAATGTCTTCTTTGGAACATACTAATATACTAATATAACTGCAAGAGCACTCCAATCAGGCCACCCTGGCAAATGAGAATGTTTTCCTAGCCATCGGCATGTGATCCATACCAGTGCAGACAATTTAACGAGAGTTATTACAGCCTTTGCCAAGGACACTGGTGAACTCTGGCCCTCACTGGAACATAGAGGTGGTTCTGTAGATGTCACCTAAAGAGGCAGTTATGGGCTAAATGCACGGCTTCATAGGTTGAAATCCTAACCCCGGTACCTCAGAACGTATTTGGAGGTAGGGTCTTTAAAGAGGTGATTAAGGCAAAATGAGGTCATCGAGGTGAGCCCTAACACAACACGACTGGTATCCCAGTAAGAACAGGAAATTTGGACAGAGACACACACACAGAGGGAAGACCACGTGAAGACCCAGGGAGGAGACAGCCGTCTACAAGCCAAGGACAGAAGCCTCAAGAGAAACCAACCCTGCCGAACCCTTGATCTCAGACTCTCAGACTTTAGAAATGTGACAAAATAAATTTTCTGTTGTTTAAGCCACGCAGTCTGTGACACCTTGTCATGGCAGCCCCAGCAAACTGATAGAGAAGCTTTTCCCACGTTCCCCATGACCTGGGCCCACCCAGAGTGGCTCCTTCAGTCCCCACACACGGGCACCAGGTGGGGCCCTAGGCTCAGCCCATGGGCTGCTCACCTCAGGCCCAGATAAGCCTCCACTCCCAGTGCCCTCGGCTGTTCCCCAACTGGACGCTGGTCCTCGGACGTCACCCCTACCTAGAAAACAATGAGTCAGAGCTATTCCTGCTGCTCAGGACTGGGGAGTCCCCACTCCCAGAAGGTCCTCCAACCCCTGGGGAGCACGGAGAAGACCACTGATGGCCCAGAGGGCACGCTGGCAGTACCTGTACCCGTGGAGAAGGTGCCGGTCGCCGGTAGAGGCTGGGGCTGTGGGAGAGGTGTCAGTGAGAGGCCTGGGCTAGCCCGGCGGGGCGCAGACCCTCTGTGGGTCTCAGTGGAGAAAGGCAGCGTTGGGGGTTAACAAATCTGTGCCGACCCACTGCGTCCCTGCAGAACCCACAACGGCGGCCCCCACCCGCAACGTGCCGCTGAGGTCTCCTCCCGAAAGTCCTTCATGCTCCTCTTTTCAACAAACCCAAGTGACCGCTGGGGCTCTCTAAAGTTAAAATTCTTTATTCTGACTTCTCAGGCCTTTCATCATCTCCCTTTCCCCTCACAAGACGGGCTGACCTTCCGCAACCTCCCATCACGGGGCCTGTCTCATCTGCACTCGGGGAGAGTCCGATGCCAGGACGGGGCGCTTCCTCGCCCTCCCAGCTAGGTTACCTCAGAGTCGGGGCTGTCGGGGGAGTCCTCGTCTCCGGAGGGGGGCGCCTTGTCGGGGGGCTTCGAGCGAAACCAGCTGAACCAGCCAAACCCTGACCTCTGGAGGAGAAGGGGAGCGGCGATGGCCTGCAGGGTCGCCTCTCCCGCCGAGTGCGAGATGTGCCCACCCCACCCCAGCACGGGGGTCGAGAGGCGGGGAGGGGACAGGACCGAAACCCAGATTCCCAAGTCCGCCCGGCCACTTGGGACGGGAACGGTGGGAAGAAAAGACCCAGTCCCTCTGCCTCTGCATCCTTCCGCATCGCCCACCTTTTCTCCCTGTGTAGTGTTTTGGGAAGACGTTTTATCTGCCTCATCGGAGGACTCCCCCTCATCCTCCTTGACCAAAGCAGTGGAACCCTCAGAAGGACTGTGTGCTCGGGGAATCGGTGGCACCTGGAATTAATTAAAAAAAAAAAAAAGAACTACTGTAAATAATGCTATGGTACTATTTATAACAGCCAAGATGTGGAGGCAACCTGGGTACCCATCAGTGGATGAATGGATAAAGAAGAGGTGGTGCGTATATGCAATGGAATATTACTCAGCCGTAAAGAAAGAACGAAATCTTGCCATCTGCAATGACATGAGTGGACCTAGAGGGTATTGTGCAGAGTGGAGTAAGTCAGACAGAGAAAGACAAATGCCGTAGGATTTCACTTACATATGGAATCTGGAGAACAGGATAAACGAACAAAACAGAAACAAGTTCATAGATACAGAGAGCATTTCGATAGTTGCTGGGTTAGGGGGGTAGAAGGATAGGTGAAGGGGGAGGGGATTAAGAAGTACGAATTGGTAGTTACAAAATAATTATGGGGACAGAGAGTACAGCATGGGGAACATCATCAGAAGTATTGTAATAACCATACATGGTGTTGGACGGGTCCTGGGTTTACTGAGGTGACCACTTCATAAGTTATATAAATATTTAATCGCTACTTACCAGTTTAACCATTTCAAAGTGCACAATTCAGTGGCATTAGTATATTTACCACATTGTACAACCATCACCACTATGTATTTTGAAGATTTTCCTCTTCCCCAACAGACCTTCTGTGCCTGTTAAACCCTAAGCCCCCACTTCCCTTCCCTCCCCTTATGACCTCTCCTCTACTTTCTGTCTCATGTAAATGGAATCAGACAATATTTTATCCTGATGAGTATAGTCTCTACCATGTGCGAGACGCTGTTCTAAGGGCTATATACAGTGATTCACTTAATCTCTTATTAAAGTTTAATTGACATACGGCATCGCATCGGTTT
>NW_011888846.1:3613611-3615430 GCF_000151845.1 Pteropus vampyrus | reverse complement strand
AGGAAGGAAGGAAGGAAGGAAGGAAGGAAGGAAGGAAGGAAGGAAGGAAGGAAGGAAAGATAGGGAGGGAAAGGGGGATAGAAAGAGTAGGAAAGAAAAAAAAGGAAAAGAAAAGCAATGTGCTCAAAATGATTAATGACAAACGAAAATCAGACCCCTACCAGGCCGCCATGGCCTCGCCCCCTTTGCCTCCCTGGCTTCATTGCTCAGCGCTCCCCGCTGCTCCCCACTGCTCCCCGCTGCTCCCCACTGCTCCCCACTTCCCTTGCTCCTCCTTGACTGCCTTTGCCCTCACTATTCCCTCTGCCTTGAACGCCTGCTTCCTAGGTATTTACCCGGCTCGTGGCTACACTCCGTTCTGACCTTGCTCATGGCCTCGGGGACGCCTTCCCTGCCACCCCATCTAAGGTAAGATCCCCTGGTGCACGGGGCTTTCTATGCAGTCACCTCCACTAAAAGGAAGCACCACGCATGGGGCAGTCTCAGCCTGGTTCCCTGTGTGTCCCCAGCCCCTGCAACACTGTACGTTGTAGGAACTCAGCATTTGTGAGGGAGTGAATGAATGAATGAATGAATGAATGACGGTACTTTCACACAGTGGATTTTATCATTCTGATATTAAAAATCGTATTTATGAATGATGTGGAACATCTCATTTTACAGTATTAAATAACAAATAGGAATGAAAGCTACATATACACATGCTCTTGACCATTTAAAAACACATACATGTATATGTATAGACATAAAAACACACACGTCTATATGTATACTATGTACATACAAAAAATATGGGCAGGAAATAACCAAAATATTTGACTGTGGGATTATGAGTGATATCTGATTGAGTCTTTATTTTTCAAGTTTTCTATAACAATAATGTACTACTTTTTCAGTCAGAAAATAAAAAGTAAAGCATAAAGGTTTTTTAAGGCCTGTAGGCCAGTTAGATGATGTGAACCTCCAACCAGGCAAAGTTGAAAAACACCTTAAACTTGGGACCAGTGACGCCCACGGCGGGGGAAGGGAGCACTCATTCAACAGGTGGACAGAATGACTAATCTGACGTGGTCACCTCTGAGACCGTACAGCCCGAGGAGAAGAGACACAGCTGCTGCAGACCTTCTTGGAAGGAAAGCAAGGTAAAAATTAAAATAAAGAAATAAATACTGTCTGTGATGGGGCAGGGTACGGCGAGCGTTTACTGCAATGGGAAGAAGCATGCGTCAGAGGGAGCTGACCTCGGAGGTCAAGCCTACGCCTGCCTGCTGCCCTGCCCCCCAGGGACACAGGTCGGCAGGGTGCAGCGTAAACTGGACGCAGCCTCCCCCAGCCTCTCAGCGTTTGCTGTAGGAGGAAACAAGGAGAAACTAGGGTCTCTGAGGAAGGGACAGCTCGTGCCAGGCCTGGGACGGGGTCTGCACATGGCTAAGAGACCAGGCGGCTGGAGAAAACCCGAAGCGTGGAGCGGGCTTCGCCCTCTCACCTGCGGCGTGGAAGCGGCCGTTTGACCATCAGGACGCTGGACGGTTTCTTGAGATTCTGCGTCTTCACCTGTGGCACGAAAACAACCAAAACCCGTGATTTGCGGGGGTGGGTTTTCCTTCCGCCCTGAAGAAGGGGAACGGGACAGTCGGCGTTCCTAACTGCACAGCAGCTGGAGCTCCGAGCCCGTCATCCCAAGCGGGTCACAGGAAACTGAGTCCACTTGCACGGCCCTCTCAATTCCAGCCGCCTACGACTCCCTGGACACGCCCTCTCCGCCCTGAGCCCAAGGTCATTCCTTAGGAGTCCTGGAAATCAGGGTCACATGGAGCTC
>NW_011888846.1:3602710-3612301 GCF_000151845.1 Pteropus vampyrus | reverse complement strand
CTGATCCCTGAGCCTCAGACCAGAGCCCGGGGAGGGCGGGAACTGCCATCGCACCTGACGCCACTCTCCATGTTTAGACGAGCTTTCTCCCTCGAGGATTTCCTAATGGGCCGGGATATGTGAAACTTAGAAAGTTTCCAGTGAAAACGCCAATCAGACCACAGAAATCATGGCTTTGCTCTTCAGGAACTGGAGCGTGTGCCCTGGCAGGGCCCTGGCTGGTATTCGTACTGGCTGAGATGGGCTAAGATATGCATGTTGACGGGGACTGGCCCAAGGTCACAGCACTGCTGTGGGCGGCCGACCTACCTACTCCGTTGGGTGACAGGAGACACGGCTGCTTCCTAGCAGAAGCGGCTTTTCAGAGACACCCAGCCCGACTCTCCTCCAGCCCTTCAGCTTCACAGATTCTGTGGCACAGAAGCCAGGGCCCGCCCTTCCTGCCTTCCCCTCACCCCTCCCTGAAGGAAGGGCTGGAGGCTGGGAAGCGGCTGGAAGTGGAAACATGAGGCCCTATTCTGACTTCACAAGGGGGTGTACTTTGGGGAACAAGCACAGAATTGGGGGCAATAACGTCTGTGGACCCAATACTCAGAGGCATCCTCAGGGGAACTAGGGACGTGCTGAAATGCTTTGAAACGTACTTCACGTGTGTGTGGCGATTGATCAAAAATCTGAACAGCTCCCTATGACCCCAACACTAATGTATTCAGCTGGGGACAGATAGTGATGCAGGTGAAACAATCAGATAACAACACTTGCAACAGGTGTTAAAACCCGAATGGGAAGCAGACACTCTACTAACGAGGGAATTTAGAACTGCCAGGATGCTGTGGCCGCAGGGGCCCCATGGAGAAGGTGCCTGGACCTGTGGTCAGGCTGACTCGGGCAAGGAAGCCACTCCGGGAAGGGAGGGGAAGATATGTTTTAAGTTGTGTTATCTTGTTTGATCAGCTCCCAGGAGTCAGTTACTTACAACACTCGGCTCATCAGTTTGGGTACCTGTTGTTCCTCTGGCTCCCGAAACATCGGAGTGAGCAGACCAGGGATCCCCAGTATTTCCTGCTACCTTTTGCTATTTAAAATAAAACAAAATCCTTTAAGCATCACAAAGGAAAACAAGAACAGAGAACAATGGTTTAAAACTTAAGTAAAAAAGAAACTTCAGAGGGAGTGACAAGGTTAGGGAACCTCAGCCAAATGCGGGGGGCTGGAGAAGAGGGTCCGCTGGGTTGGGGGCGGCCTCGGCCCTTCCCATCTCCCAGTTCTGCTCGGAGCAGGAAGGGCCCAGGAGGCCAGGGCCGTCCATGTTTCCCCAAGGACGGGGCAAGTGAAAGGAACCCAACTCCAGAGCGAGCAGCACACGGAGAGAGTAAAGGCCACACGTGCCTGAAAAATCCCACCCTGCCCTCTCTCAGAGAGAATGAAAGAAAAGGGAGGAGACCCTGTGCCGATTGCTGACAGATTAGTACCAGCAGCTTCTGCGATTGTCAGAGCCAAAAAGGAAAGGCCCGCACATCTTTAAGCGATTGGCCTACATTACATGAAAGTGACATGGGTCTATTGTGACCCGCTGTTCCTAGCAGAGAGGTGGACGCTTTGATGGTCACAAAACGCGCTTTCCGGGCCTGCAGAGAAGGGCGGCGAGGCTGATTTTGAAAAGGGCCCCACTGTCTCACAAGCGAACCCGGAAAAATGTTTCTGCCCAGGAGAGGGGCAGCAGCCGGGAGGCTGAGTGCCACCCCTTCCCCGTCCGACTGGGCCTCGTGAGCGATGGGGTCGGGGACTTGCCTGGGTCGGTGCCTGCCTCCTCTGTGTCTAGGGGAACTAAGGGGGACGCGAAGGGCCCGGCCACTGACCCGGCAGCACCCCACTCGCCTCCAGCTCCTGGCGCTGCCTCCGGAGGCGCAGAAGCCACGCTGGCTCCTGGTCCGCATCTCCACGGTGTCTCTCCAGCACCAGAGGATCCGACAGCTTCAGCCTCTCTGCCAGCTGTGCCAAGTTTCCAGACGGGCCAGGGGCAGAAAGTAAGAGAGGGCAAAGGAGGGAGAGAAGGGGCATGGGAAGGAAATGGGGAAAGAGGCAATAAGGGAAAAGAAGAAAGAACCTCAATGCACTTGTAAAATAGGATAGAAAGAATAATTAATTGAGAGAGAGCAAATTCTGCAGATATCTTCCCAAAACTGCAACATAAATAAGCAATTAACCCATCTTGGTGTTAGATCAAGAAATGTAATACGTGGAGAAGCAGTTACTCGGCTTTATGTCCCTGCCAAGTTGTCCGCTCTGTGGCAGTGCTTCTCAAACTTCAGGGCTCGGAGGACCCCCCGGGACCTTGTTAAAATGCGGATGCTGATGGCAGAAGGCGGGGTGGGGCCTGAGGTTCTGCATTCCTAACCAGCTCCCAGGGGACGCCCACGCTGCTAGCCGAGGGACGACTTTGTATTGCAAGACTCTATTCCGTCACCGATTTCCAAAACCTTCCTACTCCTCCCTTCTGGGTCCCTGGGCTCACTCCCCACCACCCTCCTGTTGGCAGAAGCCTCAGGGCAAGGGGACAGATTTTATTGGTTACGGAACCCAACATTTGGGCCTCATCTAAAGCAAAGCAAAAACTCGTGGTCGGCTGCCTTTGACTCTCCAGCTAATATATATGGTTTTTAATTAATTGAAACAACCGTTTCCCTGATTGTTTTCTTCCCCAGGAACTAAAAGTTGATTTTTTAAAAAATGTATCCCGCCTGTGATAAAGTATTCCATACCTTTAAAAGCATTTTCATAAGGAGCACTTCCTGTTTTAATCACTAAAATACATTTTCGAAGCGTAGCTTTTACAGTTAGAATGGTTTGCCCTCAGCATGCAGTGTTACTGCTCCAGAAGCAGCACAGGCAGCGTGAACGGCCTGCACAGCTCACGCCCGGTCTCCGGTCTCCCCGATCTCCCTGTGCCCCCCACCAACAGCCTTCTCTGTGCAGGGTCGGGCCTCGGCTTAGCACATCTGGGCGCACGGACGTGGTCAAAGCCAGCCACGGGCTCCCATTTTACAGCATGTTCAAAGAGGATGAGATGTGGACTCTAAGCAGCTGCACAATGCCTTTCTCTGAACACGGAGGATAAAGCGCCTGCAGAGAACCCTTTGTGAAGCTCACCTTGATGAGTTCCGCCAACAGCACAGGGTGACCGCTCTCTCCCTGGCTGTGTAGGGCCGTGCCAATGGCTTCGCAGTAATGCAAGGCCTGGGACGCAAGGCCGTAATCCGCCAGCCGGGCAGCATAAAGGAGCTTATAAACCTGTGAAGAGGAACGGGGCCAGTGACCAGTCCATCCAGGCGGGGACAGAGAGAGAGAAGTGTAGATAAGACTTCTTGGGAGTCAGCTGACTGCCAGCTTCCTCCGACTCTGGCATCTGAACATCAAGGAGGGCCTGGGGCCATTTGGGGCATTCTATCCGTGTGTGGTCACAGTTCCAAACCCAGCCTGCACTTCCTGCATGATGAAGGGGTGGGAGTCACAGCCACTCAATCCTCTGAGGCCCTGGTCACCATGGAAATGCACCAGACCATTTACTTCTTTTTCAGGCACCCATGACTCGGGAAAGCCTGGCGTATGTGCGGCACAGGACCCGGCGCCAAGGGAACATGTAAAAAGAAGAAGAAATTACTCTGGTGCCGGAGCTTAAACCCAAGGCAGAGAGGACACGAATATGGCCTCGCAGCCAGAGAAGCACACGCGAGGGCCTGGGAATCAGACACACCCCAAGATCGAATCCCAGCTCCACGCCGGGCATGGAACCCTGGCTCGTCACCCCGCCTCTCCGCGTGCTCACTTTCCTCACCACGGTGTGGGAACAAGAACACTATCTACCCCGTGGTCCTCCTAACGGTTAAACGAGATAACCCGTGTGCTCAGGACAAATGGCGTGCGAGAGATGTGAGCAGAAAGCACCGAACCTCAGTTTCCTCTTTTGCGAAAGGAGGTTAACACACCTGCCCCTCAGGATTAGAAATGGAACGCTAGAAGCATAATAGCCCGATGCAGCCCACGCGGAGCAGGCATGCAGACTGCACCCACGAAAACGAGCTGTTCTCACTGCGGCCGGCCGGGGCAAGCTGAGGGGCGGGTGCCCGAAGGAGAAAGAGTCTGAAGGCTTTGCTGGAGAAGGCACGTCTTTGCTAAAACTCTTGAAGAAGATACTAATAGGGTCGTTTTCCTGTATCCAGTCATTCATTCATTCACTGTCAAGGTTCTGTTCGTTTTGTGTTCTGTTTGATTTTTGGGGGGAGAGGGTTGTTGCCGCCACTGTGTAACTCTCGGTACAGGCACTGAAGGAGTCTTTATGCATTGAAGGCGACGATAGGGCATCAAGGGAAGAAGCTGAGAAGAGAAGTTAGAACAGTGGACACTGACGCCCTGGTGGGGCGGAGAGAGAGAAGGGTGCTAGCCGCGGACGGAGCGGGGAAGAGCCTCCAGTTAGAAGACAGAGGCGTCCAAAAGAGGTCAGAGAAGCAGGTCAGTAGGAGAGGAAGCAGGGCGAGCCGCCCCCAGGCAGCGCCTTCCTGCCCCCTCCCTGCAGGTGGCTGTGGGGGCCGGGGAGACGGGGCGGCTGTGTGGAGAGAGAGCAGCTGCACAGCAGGCCCAGGCCCAGGCCCAAGCCCAGGGCCACAGGCAGGATTTTCATCCGTCAGGAGCGAGGCTAGAGCCTCCGGCAGAGAGGCCGCTGCAGTGTTTTGCTTTCATATCTTAAAATACAGACCTTTAGGGGACCTGGAAAGAAATCCTCATCCTCCCCACGCTTGAGCTAATGAGGGGAAGTTGGTAGACAACGGAGCCTAGCTACCATGTGCCACATTGCAGAGCTGAAAATCCAGCTGTCCAGAGGCAGCTGACACAGCTCGGGTGCTGGCCTCGTGCGGGTTCCATTACCTGGAAAGAAGGGATGAAGGACTGGGGGCGGCCCAGCGTCTGACAGAACTCAAAGATTTCCGTCCTCTGGATAGCCTCGGTTGTTGCAAATTTCAAAAACGCTTGACTAAAACCAGGGAATAACAATAAAAGAGGCCGAGATCAGGGAGAGGAGCTTAAATCCTAGCAGACAGCCAAACACCGGCTCCCCCACTCAGGGCAGAGCTTCTCTCCCGGGCTGACCCCCGGAGCAGCTCCAAGAGCGGAAGGAGACTCGGGGAGTCCAGAGTGAATGCTTTGCCTCCTCGTGCCCCATTTTCTTGAAGCAAGAGAAGGATGAGAACAGAGCCCTGCCCCAGAGGCCCAGGGGATGGGGCCGGGCAGCAAGGGCGGTGGGGGGAGGTGGGGGCGGGGTCCTCTGCCGCCTTCACTGGAGGGTCGCTCAAGGCAAGCTGCCTTCCCTCCCAGCTTGGTGGGGCACTGGTCCTCCCGAAACATGCTAGGAGCTAACCTGAGGGCCTGGAAGCCTAGAAGGTGCACCCGTGACAGGCCACTCCCGACCGGAGCCAAAGAGCAGGAAAGAGGGAGCAATGTAACACCCCTAGAGCACGGAACGAAGTGGGCATGGCAGAGGATGCGGAGGCCTGCTGGGCCACAATCCCAGTGACGGCCCCTTTGCTGGATGTTCCTTCGGCCAGTGAGGAAGCAGGCTGGGTGAACCTGATCTAATCTGAGGGGCCATCAGAGTCCCAGTGCTCCAAATGTCCCCCTCAGCAGCTCGCAGCAGCCAGCAGGGCTGATCCTGGTTACGACTGTGTCTCCAGAAGTTTCCTTGTGCAGTATAAACATAGCAGGGAGACACATGAACCCACACACTCTTACTGTCATATTTGGCACAGATGGGCTTCTCTGACAAGCTAACTGTGCGCTGCTGTCAGAGCCCAGGGCCTCGATAAACAGGCAACAAGACAGTGTGTCTCTACAGCGATGTGTGCAGGCGGTCCAGTGCAGCGGTTAGAAGTAAGGGCTTTGCAGCGGGCAGTCTGGACTCCAACTCTGACTGGACACCACAGGTCACTTAACCTCTCTGAGCTTCAGCTTCCCTCCTCTATAAAGTGAAGATTAGAAATACGCTTTCTTCACAGGGTAAATTTGTAACGATGCAAGGAAATAAATCAGATGTCTGGCACACCATAAGAGCTTAGGAAATCATAATTGTTACAGGGTCGGGGGAAGAGAGGTCCAGAACGTGGACGACCGCTAGGAAGCCACCGGCCTTTGTATCCATTTAGTCATCGTCTAGGGGCTCCTTAAGGTCTTCCTGCGTGAAAAGCCTAAAGTGACAGCTGATGGAGAATAAGTGACAGGTGGGACTTTGAGTAACTCGTGCACCAAGTCGGGGTAGGGGTGCAGAAGCTAAACAGACTTCTTCCACTTTCCAGTTTTGCCCTAGGCTGCCTAACTCCAAGCAGTAAGCCAAAGGCCCTCACGCCAACATGTCTAAGAGACAGTCCCTGGCCGTGGAGCCAGGGCGTCACCAAGTGGCCAGAAGGGTACAATACACCCACAAGCCGCTGCATCCCGCAAAGCCCCCGCCGGTGTGATAAGGCGCCCACGGGGCAGCTCCTTGCCCACACCTCTGCCGAAAACCCCAGAGGAGGGGACAAGCAGTAGCTCAGATTCACACAAGAAAATGAGAAAGGGAGCCGTGAAACTCGGCAAGGCCTAAAACAATCCCCTGGAAAATGCCCCTTTCCCCCAGAAGGTCGCATACCTGTGGCTACTGCCCAGCAGGGCCAGGTGGTCCGTCTTCACCGTGTAGTGGCCAAAGGGCACGTGAGCCATGAGGTAGCAGAAGTGAGCTGCCTCCACCAGCCCTTTCCCCGCTGCAGGAGGAGGACAACCCTGTCAGGGGACCCGCCACGTGGGGCCTTATCCTCTGGGTGGGATGGGGGGCGGGGCGGGTGGGCGCTGAGGTCACAGGAGAGGGGCCTCATGGGAACAAAGGCAGGACCTTCTCGTGACCGCTGCACGGACCCCAGGCCCCACTCACTCCTTTCCCGTCCACGTTTTTGGCCTCGGACATTACATTTCAATTCTTTTCAGCCGGAATAAGGCACTATTTTACGTTCCCCCTAATGGATTTTTAATTAGGAATTTTATAAGCATTTTAGTGCTTCCTGAGGGTGAGACCCCGATAGAGATGCCTACACCTGAGCAAGGAAGTGGGCCATTGAAAGCAGCAGTTTTTAAACTAGGCTTCTTGGGGCACTAATGCCAGCCCTGGTGAAATCAAACAATAGAAGGCTTTTACCGATGCTCATAAAAATCGCATTAATTACCAAATTGTCCCCAGCTTTAAAATGTCCTCCCATACGTTTCCTCCAAAACTGAGTTAATTCAAGAAGGTGAAGTGCCTATCACAAAGCCCGGCACTCAAAAAGGGCTCAGCAAATGTTAGTTCCCTTTGCACCTGGGTGCTGAGCAACTTGGCCCAATCTCACAAAATTCCACGAAGAGCATCACGATTTCCAGATGCTCTGCCCCTTGACCGAATCTGAGAATCACGGATCTAGAACACTCCATAGCCCCTACGTGTTTCTAAGGCCATGGTCACAGGGAGATGATAGAAATAAAGACTACGTGATTATCCAGGGTAGTTCAGGCAAAAATAGAATTTCCTGTCTGGTCGAGCTGGGTCACTGTGGGACTAACAGCAGGCATCAGGAGGCAAGACGCCCTGTGTCTCAACTCATCTTCAGGGGACTCTGACCAGAGACAGATGAGCCACTACTGAAAGGAGCCTCCTCCAGCAGTAGAACCGCGGAGCCGCAGGGACCTGGCCTGCACCGGCTTCCCAAAGAAATTCCAGGAAACAGAGGCAGGGGTGCTTCTTGCCCCGGAATCTCTATCCCCTGTGTCAAGGGCAAACCAGAGGTATAGACTTGGGCCCTACACAGACCCTGGGAACCTCAGCGCAGGATGTTTAAAGTTGGCTTGTGGATGCCTTAGAGGAGAGGAGAAAGACGATGCTGGCTTCCGCTTACCCAGGGTGTCCCCCATGGTGACGATTGTGCGCTGATGCAGCTCCGGGTCCCCACCCTGATTTGACAGAATCACTGCCAGGTGAGGCCTCCAGTCTCCCCACTGCTTGTCCCCACAACACTGAAAAGCAGCAGAGAAAACAATATTGAAGATTCACTCAGTAATGTAGTACTGGCCAGAATGGAGGTGAAGAAGGTTGTTGAGTATTTCCTGGTTTGGAGGAGTTCGGGGAACGCCCATTATACTGCCCGCAGTGCTGCCATTCATTAAATTCAAGTTCTCATTTTAAAAAGGCAAAATTCCTACAAGAATGGATAGGCAGACAGGTACATATACATACATACATACATACATACATACATACATACATACATACATACAAACGACAGGGTCCCTCAGCCATCTCCACTGGTCAAGGAGAAGCAAAGACTGTGCGCTTACAGAAAATGCCTGGAACGCAGGCCTGGTCCCTCCTAGCACAAACCTCCCATAAATAACTGGTCCACGGAAGCCCAGACTACTACAGAGGAACGTGCACAGGATCTGTACACACTACAAAGGCAAAAGTAGGGAAGGAATGTGAAAAATAAATCGAAAGTAGAAAGAACATTCACCAGAAAAAATGTTACCATGAAACCAAGAATCGTCACCAAACATTTTATCATGAATTCAAGTCAAATAAAGGAATGAAACGACTTCTTCTACAAAGCAAGGGCCTAAAATGAAGTTACACGAGCTCGGGAACGATGTTGGGCAACAGGAGCAGGTAAATGTGGCCTGCAGAGCTCAAGGAGGAAGCAGGAGAAAAATCAAAGAAATGAGGACAAAAACAGCAAGAACGAAAGCAAAGAGACACTGATGAAAATACAAGAAGAAAATCAGAAAAGCAAGCGAGAAAGAAATGAAACACAGGCAAGTTTTTTAAAGAGAAAATTATATATACAGAATTCACGTTCTTATATATATGAAATGTGTATACTGGAGTTCCTGAAAAGGAAACCAAAACAATGGAACAGAACAAATATTAAAGGCTGTGATTCAAGAAAACAGTCCTGAACTGTGGGCTATGAATACACGTGTTAAAGAGCATACTGTGTCCTGAGAAAAAACTGACCCAGATAGTCAACGCCAAGATGTACCCTACAAAAGTTACTGGACTTCAAGGGTAAGGAAGGAAGACTTTGGGGCAAAAGGATCACATGTCTTTATAATGGGAAAGCCATCCTGCTGGCCTCAGACATCCGAGCCACATCCAACTCCAGACGACACGTCAAATCTAACACGCCCAGCTTTGAAGGTCAAGGTGCGGAGGTGGCGAAGAAGGGAAGCCCCTCTGCGGGACCCGGACGACAGTGTCCGGTTCTCCTGTTACTCACGACAAAGCGGGCAGGTGTGCTGGTGTGGGAAGGGCTAGGTCCCCGGAACCAGACAGACCTGACTCCACTACTCGTTAGCTCTGTGATCGTGGGTCATTTTACACCTCTACACCTCAGTGTCCACGTCTGTAAAATGGGGACGATATTCCTACCTATGTGTGTGGAATGAAATAATATGCATCGAAGCATGGGGCACAGGCTAAGTGTTTAACAAACGACTAGTATTGATTTTTACTCTTTAAAGCCATCCCCATGGCCCTGAGCAGTC
>NW_011888846.1:3586010-3602660 GCF_000151845.1 Pteropus vampyrus | reverse complement strand
CTGCGGGACCCGGACGACAGTGTCCGGTTCTCCTGTTACTCACGACAAAGCGGGCAGGTGTGCTGGTGTGGGAAGGGCTAGGTCCCCGGAACCAGACAGACCTGACTCCACTACTCGTTAGCTCTGTGATCGTGGGTCATTTTACACCTCTACACCTCAGTGTCCACGTCTGTAAAATGGGGACGATATTCCTACCTATGTGTGTGGAATGAAATAATATGCATCGAAGCATGGGGCACAGGCTAAGTGTTTAACAAACGACTAGTATTGATTTTTACTCTTTAAAGCCATCCCCATGGCCCTGAGCAGTCTCCACCCTCTAAACCCTGAGGATGCTGGGGTGTTACCGGAGTCCTGTCACAAAGGGTACCGTGGCTGCTTGTGGGATCCTCCCCGACATGAGCTGGAAGAGGGTCTGCAGTGGGTCGTTGAGCGCCAGCGTGCTGGTGAAGCTGCGGAGAAAGGTGACCGTGAGTGGGGACCAAGCCCGCCGAGCCTTTCGCCCACCACCAACGAGGCACAAGGCCTCGTACATTCGCATTTGATTTTAGCAGCTTCATTTTGGAACGTGACTTTCTCTTTGCTTTCAATCGTGGCTTCGTCACATCCACTTTGGTGGCGGGGAGGCCATGGCAGGATCTTCACCACACATACCGGGTAGATCTTGCTACTGGTGGAAATTTTCTACCTTTTCTCACTGATGCCCTAAGTCTTGAGGGACCATTTCTGTGTGCCTTCTTCCATCACAGAGATGGGCCGCCAACCTTTCAAAGGCCCCAGCAGTAACCTCCCCTCTGTGAGCCCCTGCTTCCCAGCCCCACCCCCCCAACTCCTGCTCCCTGCCGTAGCCCTCCTCCGCCCCAAGCCCACAGCTCTCAGCAGCAGGTTTTCTGGCTCATCACTAGCCCGGCTCTGTAATGCTTTCACTCACAAGCACTAAAATAGCCATTTTCAGTAACCAAAGAGCCGTAGAACAGGGACCAGCAATGATCGGCTGATGACAAACCATAGGATGTGCTTAACAAGGATGTAATAAGCTCTATAGCTGATTTGAGATTTAAGCACACTCAGAAAGAGTTATTTTTCACAATTCACTGGGCACCATTGAAAATCAATGGCCCAAAGCCAAAACCTGCAGTGGAGATGTACATGGATGTAGGATGCTCGTTTCTAAAACCCCCCCAAAAAACAGTCCCTCAGAACACTGACTTGTACATAATGGCGCCCTTGCTGGGGCCTCAGACCACTGATCGTGTCGGAGCTTCAGAGTTCCTCCCCCTTCCAGTCCCTGAACGTCACAAAGTGCACAGGGTGGCGCTAGGCCCTGGGAAGACTGCCGTTTAGAACAGTAAGGAGACTTGATGGAGGCCCTCGTGGAGAACGGGCGCCCAGGGAGTGTGACAGCCGTTAGCCGCACAGACTGAACTTAGAGTGGAGTGTCCCTCTTAGCCAGCTCTCTGCTCAACGGGATGTATGGCCAATTCAAATGTCGGTGAAGCTGAGAGGGTAGCTTCACTAGAAGTTGAACGTGGTGAGGTAACGTCCTCTCAGTACCTGACCCAAGCCTGCTTCTTATGGGAGGGTCCCCGCACCCCATCCCTGCCACGTACTCATGGATGGCTGCCAACCCATGGATGCCAGCTGGAGCCTGAAGGACTTAACTCAGAATCCTTCTCCAGCAACCCTTATCCCCACTGGCTCCATTTGATCCTGATTCTCTTTTGCCATTTCATCCCCCTTACTCCAAACTCCTGACCATGTTCTCACACTTCCATTGCTCTCTTGTTTTGGTTTGGACATTCGTCCTGGTCCACCCTGGCCCCCGGATCGCGGTGTGCCAGCGTGATTTCTGACTACACGTCCCCCTTCGGCCTGGTCTCGTCATCGCCCACAGCCCTAGATGAAGACTTCTGCATCTAGTTTCTAGTCCCATGAACCCCTTTCCCTACCACAGCTCATGGTCCTGCTACCCCATGCCCCCATCTTCTTCCCGGCACCCATAACCCCACTGCAAGACTAAGCGGGGACATGTGCTACCTGTCAGTCCTCAGGCTCTGTCAGTTAACTGTAACGATTACTCCTATTCCCTCACTGATGGAATGATCTAGAACAGCCCCTCCCAAAGAGAGAAAGCTACCACAATGTAGAAACCTACTTATTTTTTGGAAACACTGACCCTGGGAAATGTTACTCAAATGTTTTATTCGGTTTAGCAGATAGAAAGGATGTGTCTGTCTGTGTCTAGGTTATAAGACTCAGGAGAAGAGAGACGTGACATTCAGTTCAGAAAAGGGAAAACTGGAAAGATGCTGAGAGTATGGAGCTTCTCGGTGCATCTTGCATTTCTCCCCACTGTCACCCCGCCCCCCACCTTCGGTGGGGAGGCCTCTCCGCTCCATGGGTCTCCACTGCTAGTCCCCAACTCACCTACTCATAACCCAGCTGTAGGTCCTTGGGTCCATCTTGCTGGACAGGAACAAAGCATGACCCCACAGGTGGTTCTTCATGGCCCACTCCAAGGCTTCCTGAAAACAAAAGCATCACGTTCGATATTGCCTCCTCGCCTTCCTCTAACGACAACGAATGCCGTGCTTAGGTACTACTGCCCCTTGAGCAGTCGAGGCCGGGCTTCCGCGAAGGTTCTCAGAGCCTCACAAGTGAACGTGAAAAAGAAACCGTGGGGAAACGAGCTTTAACTGGCGCGTATTTCTCTCTCCAAGTTGTCCCCTTATCTTCACTTTATGAAAACGCATAACGCTATCGCATTAGCTCCCCCTCAGACACAGTTTCCAGCCAGCCTTCTCTCTTCAGCAAAAATCACACAACACTTTCAGGAACCTAAGTACCAAAATCAAGAGAAGAACTCCACCCCAAGGGCCGAGTCTCAAAATACAAATAGCAATATGGTATAGTCGGCCCTCCACATCCATGGTTTCAGCATCCCCAGATTCAACCAACTTCATACACTGCTGGTGGAGTCCATTGATACAATCTCTAAAATGGCAAATTTTCAATATCTACCAAAATTAGAAACCATATACCCAACATTTTCTAGAAAGTTCTATATACACTATCCCACACAGGAAAAAATGACTATGGTTATTCCTTGCAGCATTGTTTGTAATAGCAAAAGACTGGAAATAATCTAAATACCAATCTATAGAGGTTTAGTTAAATTAATTATAACTGATCTATGGAGACCTAAGCATCTATAAGATAAAATGAGAAAGACATTTATATGTAGTAAGGAGGAGGGATCAGCAAAATGTGGCCTGAAGGCCAAAGTCGGCCTACGAGCAAAGAATACTTTCTACATTTTTAAGTGATTGAGGGGGAGGGGGAAATCTAAAGTAGAATAATATTTCATTACACATGAAAATGATAAATAATCCAAATTTCTATGTCCATAAATGAAGTTTCACGGGAACACAGCCACATTTATTCATTTCCCTGTTGGCCGTGGCTGCTTTTCGCACGAGAGCTGCAGAGCTGAGCTGTACTGTAATTACAACAGAAACACTAGGCCCTGTGAAGCCTAAAATATTTACCGTGTGTCCTTTTACAGAAAAAAATTTTGCCACCCCCATTTTGGGTTTTTTTTTAGGTTTTTTTTTTCATTGAAAACCGGAGGTTGAAAAAATTTTTGGTGGTTTGGTTTTAGGAAAAAAAGGAGAAAATAATCATATGCATAAAGTATCTCTGGATATTTCAGAGAGAAACTGAGTGGCTGGGGTAGGGGAACCATTTCCCCTTTAATCTTTTCATTTTTTTAATCGAATTTATTCAAATTGTTTTTAATCATATATTCAAATGTTTAAGTTAACGTAAAGCATGAGTTCAACTTTGAGATGAAACGAGGCATAAAAAATAGGTAAATATGTGAGGTGATAGGTGTGTTAATGAACTCTTTGCAATGTATGTGTCTATCACGTCGTCACGTTGTATGCTTTAAATGTCTTACCCTATTATGTGTCAAATGTACCTCAGTAAACATTTGAAATAAATAAATATAAAAATTAAAATAGCCTAACTCGCATATCGGATAATTAAACAAGGCCGTGTTGCATCTGTCGAATTAAAGTATTCAATGTTGTAGGTATACCTTAGATATAGGGGGTCGGGGTATCGCCTGTAAACAAACTTTCTGGAAACTAAGTGTATCGATGAAGAACTTTTTAAAAGTGTATGCCCTTCAACCCAGTAATTTCACTTCTAGAAATCTCTTCTAAAAAATACTAAAAAGACCCACTGAAGACTTACATGACAAGACGTTCAAACTGTCTAATTCATCACGGATGACAAAAAGGTAGACCGCTCACACAGTAAACAACAGTGGATTGGTTAAATAAAATATGATGCCCTCATCTGAGGGAATTTGGCCCAACCATTTTTTAAAGGGTGCATTTTAATGCCGTGGGACTATTTCACAGTATAATCTTAAGGAAAAATAGAGGAATAACAGTATATGCAATTTAATTTGATTTTTAATATATATGCCTATAAAAATGATGGAAGTAATTATATCAAAATGTTAACAGGTATTGCCTTTTAGTGGCAGCACTACGAGTGTTTTAAAATTTTATTCTTTGTACCTCTCTGAGCTTCTTAAGTGCTATAACATGAGAACACATTGCTGACATAATTGGGGGAGGACGGAGTGGGGGGTGGGATGCCGGTCACTTTTTTAATACAAGCCTGACGGGGTACACTTGCCTTCTTCCTTCCATAGTAGAGCAGTTTGGTGAATTTCTCCACGATCTGCGCCGGCGTCTCCACGCTGGGGGGACTCTCCCCGGTGAGCAGGTTGGGGGACCCCGAGCTGAGCACTGGCCAGTCGTCATCGGTGAGGGTGATGAGGTTAGCCACAGGCGGCTGCCTCTTGTACTTCTCCAGCTTCCTGCAGTCTTGCATCAGCAGCTCCGCAATGTCTGACCCCACCATGGACTGCAAGACAAAGAGGATCCTCACGCAGGCGGCCCAGGCTGAAGAAGGACGGCACCAAACGCCTGCCTTCCCCAAAAGGAGGCCTGTACTGTATGCAGTGCTGTATCTCAAACTTCACCTTCACTGTCGTCGTGATTGTCTGCCTGTCAAGAGCCACGAAGGTTGCCAGGAATAGGCACATTCTCACAGGTGTACTATTGGGCTGGTGCACAATAACCCAGGCCAGCGGAGAGTGGCAGGAGAAAGGTCATTGTCAGCAAACTGGCGTTGACATCTGAGCAATCTTTTCCTTCCAGGCCATTTGTTGCTTCTTTAATGTTACCTCTTACAATCATGCCATGAGCCGAATCTTATTTGTCCCAGGAAGGCTTAAATTTCAATCCAGCCCACTCCTGCCCGCTCAGCAGAGAGGCAACACTCACCCCGTTCTGCCGACACAGGAGAACCAACAGCTGCCACAGCAGAGCCGAGTCTCTGCTCCCTGGTGTCTCAGATCTGCGACTCTGAATGGCTTTCTGCTGGCAAAACGTCATGATGTCCACCTTGTGTACGTCCTCCCTATGGAGAGATTTCAGGGAGTGAGGCGTGAGTGGCAGGCGGGCTCTGCCCCCCAAGCCCCCAGGCTCCTCCTGCAGTGCGGGACACTGGCTGGCGGGGCTGAAATGAAGCCTGACCACCCAGGACGGGGCCGGTAAGTCTGCAGGTAGAGGACAGTTGATTCCTTGTGGAGCAGTCTCTCTCTTACAAACTGTCTCCATTCTACAGATGAGGAAACTGAGGCCCAGACACCTGAAATGACGGCTGAGGGCGGCAGGTGAGAGCACAGACTTTGGAGTCAGATGACCCTGACACATCTCGCTTACACAACTTTCTCACCTCCTCTGAGCCTCAGCTTTTCCCCCTAAGATAGAGATCATTTAAAAATCTACCTCCATACAAAAAGGGAACGAGCACATTGTACGGCATATATCAAGTGCTCGATAAATGGGCAGTATTAATTGCTTGAGACCGTTTAACATAAGCAACACCCAGCTGGGACCAGCGCCCTAATTCCCAAATACCCAGTGTGTTGCTCTACCCACAGCTTACGCCGGAGTGTAAGAACTACAGATGCACTCATGTTAATTGAAGGAGCTGTCAAAATACGAGATGGGGATTTTCTTGGAAGGGGAAATGAAGGATAGGAATACATTTATATAGTGATGTTGCTATCTAAAGGGCTTCCACATGCATTATCCCACTTGATTCTCACACTCACCGCCTGGAGTAGGTACAGCTGGCTTTACATCATTTCTTAAAGGATAAACTAAGGCTAGAGAGGGCTAACTAATCTGCTCGCCATGGTATCTCTAGTTAGTAGGATGCCCAGGACCCAGACCCTCTGCCCCCAGCCAGGGCTCTCCACTGCAAAAGACTCTCTGAATATTTACCAGAAGCGACTAGGCATTTAAAAGCAGTTTTAAGTCAGTCCTGCAGAGGGCAGACTTGCACGCTGTCCGGGAACTCAGCCGGGACCATGCTATTTCTCCAGAAAAAGGAAAGCCTTTTTCCCACTATGATGCACTCGTCTGTGATTTCCCAGTCTGTGCCTCACTTTTCCACTATGGCCTACGAGTACACGGTACGCTAAAACCTCCCATCATGTAGCCTCTGCAAAATGAAACGAATTTCAGATTTTAAACTTCACATTAATTTTTCTTTCTGCCCTTCAGCTATTGAATTGCTTGTCAAAATGACTCAGGTCACGTTTGGCTCTGTATGGCAACACAGAGAATTCTACTCCAAAGGGGATAGATATTTTCTTTCAAAGAAGCCAAGAACAAATCTCCCAAAGTCCTGTTCTGGGCAGGAAGACTTTGTAGGTTTCAAAAAAAAACAAAAAAAAAACCCTTACTCAGTGGCTCATATGGTAATTTTACCCGATCAGGGGTCCTGAGAAAGTTCTCATCTCTTCTTGTTCCTCAGAATCATTAAGAATAACCTGGAACAAAGATCAGATTTGCTCTTCAAGACGATGGCCACCGATGCGCTTTCAGTCAGGTCCAGTAACAGAGCCCGAGGCTGTGGCCCCAAGGTGTATCTCAGTGCCTTACGAAGAAAGCAGAAGGACAAATGTGAGTTCTCCAGTTACTGAAATCGAGCTAAGGGCATCTCAAGAAAACGTAAGTCTAACATTCCTGCACCTACACACACTCCAACCAATGGGGTGCATGGCCCAGTGCGCATTCCTGGAGATGCTCGGGCAAAGAGCAGCCGAGACAGCATGCCAATCCTGAAGACACGGATCTCGTTTACCTCCATGCTGTGCAGTTCAACAAGGGCTGTTTGCCCATCACTGAGCGAGCCGGAACCCACGCACACCAGCTGGCCTCCTGGCCCAAAACTCACAGGCACGTGAGGGACGTAGAACTTCATGGGCGCCTTGGGACCAGCCGCCGAGACAGCCTCTAACGAAGAGACACAGGTGGAGACTGTCAGCATGACTGCCACTGCTTTTCTTGGAAACAAACCACAGACACGTTTCTGTCCAAATTGCACCTGGGATCCAGGTACGATTCTGAGTGGTTAGAAGAAGCCCATGCTCCTAGTCAGATTTCAGCGCCCTGAGAATGTCAGAAGATAATGCAAGGATTTGATGCTTAGTCCAAATGGCAAGGCACCAGGCCCAGACTCTCGGTGATAGTGAGCAGCTGGGACTCTTGACAAGTCTCCTACCTCCAGACAACGCAGTTACACTTTGTGGCTTGCCCCTGCTTTACCAAACTGACTCTAGTCCTCACTTCCTTCACTTGTTACCTAAAAGTGCCTCCCCTCCCAGCCAGCTGATGGCTAGGGACAGGGTTCCCTTCCAAGAATCAGCTATACTGCAATCTCCAGTACGAGAGAAGGTAGGAGACGGAGCCAACGCCGACCACTCTGTCCGGGAGACCTTCAGAAGCAAATGGGGTGGAGGAGGATCCACCTTCGGAAACCCAGGGTAAGTAACTTCCTAAGAGACCTGCCACCCAGCCATCTTTCCATCAGACTCAACCAAGCCCTTTGACCAGCTCAGTACCCACCGGCCTGCACGGGACTCCAAGCTGCTGCAGCCGTGGGGTGGTACAGCTCAGAGGCGTCCGCCATGTACTGACTGAGCTCACAGCTGCTGGAGCTGAGACCGGACTCGTGCTGCTGGAGAAGGTTGGACTCATTGGTCAGTGCCGGCTGGAAGTTAAAAATAATGGAAACACACAGAAGAATCAAAGGCAGTTTCAGAGCAATGTCCTCCCAATTGCTCCTGCAGAGATACAAAATTCGAGCTTTCAAATAAATACAGTGAATATTGAAAGGAAAAGAAGGGATAATTCAACTGATGGGTGTTTGCTAAAGGATGCATGTGGCCCAGTGGACAGTGCAGGCCCTGGGGCCAAGAGGCCTGGGTTCAAGTCCCAGCTTTGTCAATGCCGAGCTGATATAACCTTGGACAAGTGACTTAGGCTCTCTAAGCTCTGTACCCTCACCTGTAATAAAGATAATCCTATCTGCCCTGTGCTTTCCCTGGGGATACAGGTATACAGGAAGTTCATGGAACTTACATTCTGGGAGGATACAAATAAAACAGTGGATGCAAAAGTTCTTTGCACACTGTAAAGTGCTGTGCCTGTGGGTGGCTGCTGTTATCATGCTGTCATTACTATTAGTCATAATAATATGTACCCTGCCCTGTTAAGCATGAGTTATGGAGAAGGAACTTTTCTCAAAAATCATACAAATCCAATCAGGAAAACAAAACTTATACAAGCCTTTGAAAAATGAAGGGCTTGTCTCTAAAGCATCTCTGCAATTTTTCTGTAAATCTAAAATTATTCTAACATAAAAAGTTTATTTAAGAAAATTTAACAGCTCCATTTTCTGTGGCCCAGCTGGGATACACAATAAGATTTTAAAAGACAGAGGGAAAAGTCAAGAAAGGTTTCAGGCTCTGCTTTTCAGTTTTGAATTAAAAGATTCTGGCAGCTTCCTGCTTCCTGGGTAAACCAAATTGCTAGTTCACTGGGGTCCTGGTGGCAGCCTCTTCTCTTTCCTAGAACCTCAGAGTGACCTAGGTGACATTTCCTGATCCAGCCTATTTGACAAAAATGCAGAAAGACCGCAGCATGGCCCCGAACCATAAAATTGAAACAGGAAGGCAGGGAGAAGGGGAAGTGTGAGTGGAGGTTCTGCCAAGCGAGGAAGAACTGGTCACCCCAGACTGCTGGCCACTGGAGCACAAGGGCTCTGCCCCGCCATTGCTGACCATGTTGGTTGTGAGGTGCCGTCGCAGGCCACCAGCCCCCATGTCACTTCTGGTTACCTTATTCCTCTGGGCCCCAGTTAGCAGACTCTCTGGGAGCAGGTCCCCAGGCCTCTCCTGTCCAGAGTTAGAGGCGAGACTGTCTTTATAAGGGTTCTCATTCTGCGATCTGCAGCAAAATGACAGGGACAGGTGAGAGGGGGTCCTGGGCAAGCCAGCAAAGCTAAGCTGCTCTCTGCTGGAGGCTGTTTTGTTGCAAAGTGTAGGCAGGTGTCAGGTTGGCCTGTGTGCCACCAGGAGAAGCACTGTCCTTCCATTAGCCACCTCATTCTATTAATGCCAGAAAAACAGGAGCTCCCGCACGTCAGTCTCTCCGCAGCTCAGACTGGCTGGGCTTGGAAACCACATCTCAGAGGAGAGGCTCTCTCTTCGTAGGGTCCCTGTTGACAGCTGGCCCAGGCCATGCTGGGCTGCTCCCACATCCTTGGGAACAAGACTCCCACATCCCAGAACGGAAGCAGACGGGTTTCCGGAGATGGGGGCCCGGCACGAGATGTCATCAGATTTTCCTAACACAGCCTGAGTTTGGCCAAATCGTGTTGAACCGACCTCCCCTGTCACACTTACCGGAACTGGGTCTCATGATTCGTTCCAAAAGGACTGTGCTGGTTTTCACGATGATGGTCACTGATGTACTTTTGATCGCGACAATCTTCATGCCAGGTATAAGGTCTCGCTTGCCTTGGCACTGCACCCTCAGAGAAAGCAAAATAACGCAGGTCACTTCCTGTTCCTAAAAGTTCAGAAAGACGCTAGCAAGTCGTGAAGCAGAGTTACTGGAACATAGCAGGTATGAAAACATTCGCCAAATTGAATAAAATGGATCAGTGAGAGCTAATGATAAAAGTCCCTAAGATGCCTCTCAGTCCTCCCTGAACCAACTAGCATGGCTCTACACAATTGAGCAGTGGCGTGTGTGTGTGTGTGCGTGTGTGTGCGTGTGTGTGTGTGCGTGTGTTCAATGCTGAAACAGATTTCTCTCTGCTGGCAGATCAGAAGCTGCCATTAGCATATACCTAAAGCCTTACTGGTGTGTAGAATATGAATTCCCATTGATGCTTATCTGTACTCTCAGGGTAAATGATGGTGAAACTCATTACAGCCCAATCACTCACTTGATGTTAAGAACTGACCTCACTGTTCGGTGGTCAGAAACTATAATCTTGGCCATAATGAGAAGCAGAAGAAAAAATGTGGATGAAGTGCAAACGATCCATAATATTAGCAACATAATGATAGTTTCATTGCTATCACCTCCACGTACAAAGAAGAATGACTCCTTTCTAGCTCATCTCCTCGAGACATTTAACATAGTGTCTTTGTTGTGACCTCATCTGGTCTGGCCAAGAAAGAATTGGTGGGGTGTGGACTCTACCTTAGCTGGGCAGGGTGCCCAAGGCATCTGAGGATCTGAACATGGCTCTGTTGACCTCTGCCCTGACTATCAGACCAACCACATCAGCCCGAAGGCTTCTGGGAGATCATGCCATACCTCTTTCTTCCGGTAGCTGCTGCGGACGTCCATGGTAGTAATAGCTGCCATAAGCATATTCTTCCCTTAGAGCTGAAGCATGATAGCTCTGATAGGGATCCTCGATGCCTGGCCTAGAATATCACAAAGCGGGCCAGTCATTCAAGGATGACTGTGGTAAAGAGAGAAACCAACGGAAGGCTGGACAAACTAAATGACTTCAGAGGACAGAATCGTGACCTCGGTCTAGAATCTGCTTAACAGCCACAGGTAATTCTGGATCCTACGAATGGAAAATCCAGACTCAGAGCAGGGTTGGGGCTGCTGTTTTAGAACCAGGCTGGGATTTTTAGAGCAAAACTATCTCTCATTCTCCTTCCCCACGATCCCTCTTACTCCTCAACTATGCACCTCCAATGACGCAAGATCTTATCTTAGAAAACCCTGTCCTGAGATGACTGTGGAAGTACCCAAAATGCCCCTGTAATTCCCATGCATATTACAGATGGCAACAAGATGGAAAAGTAAGGTTGGATTATCTGGAATCTAATTGCCTTTCTTGACTCTGTCCTTAACACATCTTCCTTTGAAAATTCAACAATACAGAAAGAGTTGAAAGGGAAACATCATGTTGTTAGTATTTATCGATTAATAGTTCTTTAGTATTTCATAGGGGCAAAAATTCTTTACCACATTTGTCATAATTTCAATGCTGAATCTGTAGGCAAGTAAATATCACCCCACCTGAAAAAGCTAAAGTAGAACAGATATGGCTTCCAACATTCCGTAAAATATGAAGTCCAGTCTCATCAGTTAGAACTCAGGAGCAGAAATTCCAGATTCTCTAACCTAGAATCGCCTCACTGAGACCTCTTCCTTCTGAACTTGGAGGCTGCAAGCTTATATCTGCTTTCTCTGAGCTCGATTATTTTTTTTTTAAGTTCTCATTCATTCATTTTTTTCCATATACCTGTCACACTCTAGGTACTGTTCTAAGTACTAAGGCCCTCCTTGGTGCTGGTGGTTGTCACACTAAGCCGGGTCAGAGTGGTCCAAAGACCATAAGGAAGTTTTTATAGGGGTTCCTAGGAAAACCTTCCTCAGCGTCTGCATATATTTGTTGCCTTTTGCAATCCCAGGGTAAGACAATCTCATCCGTTCTCTTGAATTTCACCATTTTTTCATTCTTTCTACTCTCTGCCCCACCCTCAACACCCAATCACATGCTGATAGCTTAAGAAGCTCCACGAGGGGACACTGGGGAGGGCAGGGATATTTTTCATCACCAAAATCCAATTTGGGAGAGGAAAGGGTTTAGCTAAGTCGATGTAGTAAGACGAAGAAGAAAAAAAGGAAAGAAGATGAGGAATAAAAAGAACAAGAAGAAGAGCTGGGTCCCATCTGAGGTCTAAAACTATACCTTGAATACAATTGGCTGGGAAAACCACCTTGGTAATAGTCAACGCTGGACGCAGGCTGACGCCAGTCCCCGGGCCTGGACACATAGTGAGGTTGCTGGTGGTCTGCCCTGGGGTCCTGCTGTGGCTGGGGGCTCCCACGGATGTCTTGCCATTGACGGAGCCTCTCTCCATTGTGCCAAGGGTGAGGAACAGGCCGACGATATCCCTCTCTCCGAAGGGCTCGGTTAGGGTCCAGTGATGGCGCTGTGGGCCTTCCCCATGGCCGTGGTGGCCGCTGGGGAGCCCAAGGTTCCATCCCTGACCCTCTGAATTTCTCTCTTGCTTTGAGTCAGTTGTGTAGTTATTTTATTCTCCTGCAGAAAAAAGAAAAGGACCCCCCCAAGTTATCGTTATTTTAGGCTTATATCCAAACATGATGGTTGCTTGGGTTTTATTTTAAAAAGCACTTACAGTCCTCAAGATCTTCAACCTAAAACAAACTACATAGGCACTGATATAGAGATATGTGGAAAAAATCTCAAGTAGATTCATGAAATACATAACAGTCTAGACAACTCTATTGACGTTGCTTTAGAAATCAAAAAGTATATTTAGAGCAATAATAGATGTGGGAGGCATGGGAGACAGACAGCAGTAATAGATGAATTTTCAAAACACGATCGAAGCATTCCAGTTAAATAAATGTTCATTTATTCCACTAGCAAGTGTCTATGGAGGCCCTATGCTATCATAGACAGAGAGCAGGCCTTAGATGGAGCTAGACCAGAGTGCAAATCCTAACTCTGCCTATCAGCTAGTTAATGTTTTCAAGCCTCAATTTCCTTATTTATAAAATGGGGAGCATAACGACTAGCTTGCAGGGTTACTGTCAGAGTCAGAGATGACTTAGGAAGTACTCACTGCCTGGCTCATGGTTAATTGTTCAATCAGCAGTAGTTAGTATCATCAGAGGGAAGGATTAGGGTAGTGTGAGTAGCTGACGACATTCCCTAAACAAAAAGAAACTTAAATTGACCTCAAGAGACATCTTTTCTGAATCCTCCAATTCACCTCTTAGAAGAATTTGGCCCTATAATAAGGCAGCGCCTGTCCCTCTTCCAGAGTACCCAACGAGACGAAAGTTTGGGATTGCTTCCACGACCAACTGGAGAGCTGCGTCTCAGTGGTCCTCCCGGCTGGAGATTTGAAAACCTAGAAGTCTCCCTGGCCTCAAAGTCATTTTCTTCAAAATGGGAAATAGCTCCAGAGGACAGACCGCCTTCCGAGTTCCTCTGCCCACTTTGCAGAGGTGCACCTGCACACACTACACGTCGCTCCCCGCTCAGGGGTCCCCTTGTTAGCTCAGTAAGACCCTCTGCTTTTTCTCCCTTAGGAACTGTTTTAAGATGAAAGATTCTGGTGAAATCACATTAGCTTGCTCCCACTCCCAAAGCTCCCAGCCTAATATAAAAATTCACATCAGAACAAAAGGTCAGAGGGTACGTGTTGAAATCACTCTGCTCAGATGCCATGGAGCCAGGGTCCACAGCTACGAGCCGAGAGCTGTGAGCAGAATCCACCCAAACAGCAAGGCACCGAGTCCCTTTCTCCTCAAGATCTGTCACAGCTCAGGAAAACTTGCACCTTCCTGTCTGAGTCAACCCACCTCCTTGAACAAGCCAGATGCACCGAAAGCGTTTACCAGCAAACGCTCCCGAAGGCTAAACGCCCCGGATGCAGAGACAGGGTGCGTGAGTCCCTCGGAAGGCCATGGAATGCGATACCATTTGGACACAAGTAAGCCCAACAAGAAGAAAGCCTTTCTCCTGGTCCCCACATACTTTCACTCTGACAGCCTTCCCTGACTGCAAAAGAGCAATACCCAACCTCTTCCCAAAATCACATCATTTTGTTGCCAAGAAACATCGACTGCAGTAAATCAGACCTCAGCTTATAATTAAGGACACCAAACAAAAAGCACCTAAGAGTCTCAAAAGGAAGGCATTACATCTACAGTGACAAGTCTCACTTGCACGTTCACTTAAATGACCTTCTCTGGCCCCAGTTAGGGCAATATTGCCTTTCTCAGTCTGATGGCACAGCAAGCACAGGTAAGAGAGGGAAAACCAGGGAGCCAGCGTTCGCACACACCTGCTCTGACGCCTTTCCTTCAGTGCAGCTCCAGGAACCTGGCCCAAGAGTGTCCCCTCTCTTCGTGGAGACTGTCAAAGTCCAGGTGCCACATCTACCAAGACTTACCTGGCCCTCAAATCTACAGCCAGTCAGTTACCTTTGTAACTGCCCAGTCTCCATGGAGCTGATTCACTAGGGCAAAGTACGGCCCAGCCACCTCATGTGGGACAGAAATGACCTGGCGTATTTGCTCAGAACCCTGTCAGAGGCTGGTGCTTCTGTTTGCCTGGTTGTGGGCTGAGCCAGGTTCGCTCACAGAAGAAAGCATCCAGCCCCCCACGGCAAACAAGGAACAGACAGGCCAGGAGAGGAAATGCAGAAAGCCCTGAGGTGGCCTGGCTT
The DNA here is from genome assembly GCF_000151845.1 of Pteropus vampyrus. NCBI lineage: Eukaryota > Metazoa > Chordata > Mammalia > Chiroptera > Pteropodidae > Pteropus > Pteropus vampyrus. The sequence goes on along the minus strand of NW_011888846.1, from coordinate 3,587,977 downwards.
GGTGACAAGAGCAGGTCTTCATTGACTCAGGATCCCTACCACTGGCTGGATCTCTCACTTAACCTCTCTAAGTCTCAGTTTCTTCTCTATAAGAGGAATAATAATACTTAGCTTATGAGTATTACTGTGAGGATGGTATATAAATAAGTATACTCTATAAATACGTGTCTTCTTTTCCTTTCAAAAGAGATGAGCTGTTTCTACTGGTCGAAGCAGGGGTACTCACTCACTGGTGGGCTGCGAATACCTGGTCTGTCTGGTTTGGGTTTTTTTTCTCATTCATGTTTCTCTCCATTGGGTTCTGGTCGTATGTCAAGTGTGTTACGTAAAGGGAAGGCAAATTCAAATGCCCAATATTGAACTGAAAGCACTGAAAAGATTCTATTAGAATAAGAAAATAATTTCTTGCATTTAAAAATATATTCGTTCATCATTATTAAGGTAAACACAGAGAAGCTCGTGTCCCCTTTTGAATTAATACTTTAAAATTCAGCATAGTATCATGTTATACACCTTAAACTTACGCGATGTTACATGTCTATTCTTTCTCAATATAGCTGGGGAAAAAATAAACTTCAAGTTCTAAAGCGGCTCACATAGTTGATTCTGTCTTTCAGCAAACACTTACTTAGTGTCAGCTATGCGCCAGAATGTGACACATAGAAACGTGAAGGGCAGAGTCCTCGCCTTCGAAAAGCCTGGGGCATGTTGTTTCCTCTCACGTTGTTACTAGCCCGGGGGAGACCACGGTGGGTGGGTGTCGTGGTCAGATAAGGTAATGTGCCTAGACCACAGGGTTTTGTCCCAGCCTTCGATGGCTCCTAAGACCTGGCAACCGACTGTAGAATTCTCTGACGGTGGAAATGGTTTCCTACCCCGCTGGTGGGCCACGATGTTTGGTTGGCTAATAGCTACACTGCCGTTTTCAATCCTCCTGGGGACAGGTACTGGCGAAGGACACACACATCGGCAGCAGGGGTCAGAACGTGGTTGATTATGACACTGACTCAGATATCGAATTACTTGTTCCGATGTATCACAGTGACACTCGTGGAAGCCTGATGTAACTCTTTTAGCTTAGGACATAACGTTAGTCCTGCCCTGTAACACCTACCACATAACTGGCACGTTAAGTTTGGAAGGGACCTCAGAGACTATCTTAGCAACTTCACTTGACTGATGATCAAACAAAGACCCGGAGAAGTGATTTACCCAAGATTGCAAAGCTAACCAGAAGCTCAGTCAGGATGATATTGATGTCTCGCACTGGGCTGAAAAGAGCTATCAAATATTCAAGAATTTGGTGAGGTAGTAGTAAAACCGCTAGTAATTTGAAATCTAACACGGTAGGAATATTTACATAGAAACTGAGAAATGTGCAAAGCAAGGTGTTTGCTGTTGTTTTCAGAAAGCCGGTTTACCAGCCAATTACAATCCCAGACTCACAGTCCCTAATCGTGTTCTTTCAACTACAGAATCGTCATTCTGTTAGTCCCCTTCACTGTGCATCTCTGGTTTAAACATCTAGCTCCGATACTCTAAATGCTTCTTTTGTGACATCCCAAAGCATCTCTGATTATCTCAAGAGTTATTATAAAACTCCTCAAACACTCACCAACCAACATTAATTGTAATTAGCTTTCATTATTATATATAGACATACGGCACTGGTTTCAGTGTCCTCGTGTGATCCCTTAGGATCCCTCATGTTGGAACAGCTACGATCCTCATATTATCACTTCCCCAGATACCCTGTCCTCAGGCCTGATGCCTGCTCTGCATTTCAACCATCCACCAGCATCGGAGGCCTGGTCGCCTGCTAATTTCTGTGAATTTCCTTCCCCAGTCCCTGTCTTCTTTCCCAAATGCCAGACCACTGATGAGGATCGTACTCCAAACAGGAGTGACTACGCTGGTTCGACATTTGTCTACAAAACTATCATGACCGCTAATAATGCTGCTAATCT
>NW_011888846.1:3582360-3585960 GCF_000151845.1 Pteropus vampyrus | reverse complement strand
GTTTACCAGCCAATTACAATCCCAGACTCACAGTCCCTAATCGTGTTCTTTCAACTACAGAATCGTCATTCTGTTAGTCCCCTTCACTGTGCATCTCTGGTTTAAACATCTAGCTCCGATACTCTAAATGCTTCTTTTGTGACATCCCAAAGCATCTCTGATTATCTCAAGAGTTATTATAAAACTCCTCAAACACTCACCAACCAACATTAATTGTAATTAGCTTTCATTATTATATATAGACATACGGCACTGGTTTCAGTGTCCTCGTGTGATCCCTTAGGATCCCTCATGTTGGAACAGCTACGATCCTCATATTATCACTTCCCCAGATACCCTGTACTCAGGCCTGATGCCTGCTCTGCATTTCAACCATCCACCAGCATCGGAGGCCTGGTCGCCTGCTAATTTCTGTGAATTTCCTTCCCCAGTCCCTGTCTTCTTTCCCAAATGCCAGACCACTGATGAGGATCGTACTCCAAACAGGAGTGACTACGCTGGTTCGACATTTGTCTACAAAACTATCATGACCGCTAATAATGCTGCTAATCTCTACTCACCAGATTAACGCTGATGAATGTGAACACCCACCTAGATGCACATCAGATGGATCCCTGAGCCTTGTGACTTAACGACTGCTTACTCTTGCCAGGGACAGCTCAGCAGCTGAGGCGTGATCCCATTCCTTTACTGAAAGTAAAAATTTAGAAAACAAACTGAGAAGCCCTATGTCAATAGGTTAACAGTATTTATTTGTCTGGGTAACAGAACCATGGATGATTTTTTTTCTCTTTTTGCTTGTCCATATTTTCTAACTTTTCTACAATAAACATATGTTATTTTAAAAGACAAAAATCAACATGATTTTTGTTTGTAAATAAAATCTTTATTGAGCTCTTGTCATATGTTGGACACTTTTATTTTATTGAGCTCTTGTCATATGTTGGACACTTTTATTTTAAAAGACAAAAATCAACATGATTTTTGTTTGTAAATAAAATCTTTATTGAGCTCATGATTTTTAATCAATACTGTATCCAAATGTATCCCGGTCACATCTATAAATAATTATGCACCCAAGTTGTGAAAATGGGGCAGTGACTCCCCAAAGCATCCAAGATTGGTTAACCATGCCTTCTGGAGAGATGATTCTGGAAATCATTCATTCAGTAAGCAAGTGTTTATTCAACATCCACTATATGCCCAACATTGTCACATAAATAAGGGATATAAAGATAAAGAACATATAATCCCTGCCCTGAAGAAGCTTTCAGTGTAGTGGAGCAGTAGACGTTCCACTACGCAGTCAAAATGCAAGGCAGCCATTATTCTGATGGATCTACCCCTGACTGTTCGAATGGAAGGAAGTACAAAGGAAGGTGACAAATTAGAAGTGAGGAGATGTTCTCTTGGAGGTTATTTCATAAAGCAAGCAGGACAGATGAATGCCCCAACTAGAGCAGCCGCAGAGAGGTTGGAAGGGAGGAGAGAGATAAAATATATGTACGTTAATATGTACATATAAAATATACACACATATGTAATAGGTGTGTATGTTTATAAAATACAGTCGACATGAAGTGATACCCTGTTGAATATAGAAAATGAAGAAGGAGGAGACGTGAAGGACAATTCAAAGCTTTTAGGCTGTAGAGAGGGGACCGCGCTGACCTTTTTGGATAATAATCTTAAAAGAGGAGCCCGTTTGGTGGGGGAGACGATGCCTTCAGTGTGGGACATGCTGATTGCGAGCGGCCTGTGGACAGAGGTAAGCGTGTGTAACCGGCAGTTGGCTGTAAGAGTCTAGAGCTCAAGAGAGAAGTCCGAGGAGAGAGCGGGGGTGAGTGAAGCCACATTGCCTAAGAAAAGCTTAGGATTTGAACACAGGTCCTAGGAAGGAGCTCTGAGGAACACCAGCATTGAAGAGCTGGATACAGAGAGGGGGACCCATGAAGATAACAGGAGGGGCCGGAAAGTAGGCAGAGAGCCGAGAGATGGTGGTGTCCCAGCACCCAGGGGAGCGGGGTGGCTTCAAAAACCGGGAGTGTGATCAACATTGCCAAGCTTGGGAGAAAGACTGAGAAAGGCAACAAGTCAAAGTGTTTTCCGCATCACTGCGCGTAACTGCTAGGAGGTCTGATGGTCACGACATGGACAATTTCAGGGGAACCGTTGTCAAGGGAGCAAGAAAGGAGACACGGAAATCACTCAGAGAATTTAAAGTAAGGAGAACGAACGTGAAAGTAATCTTTCTAGAAGCTTGAGTATGAAGAAAAGGGGGCGAGAGCTGGGGCTATTATGAGGCACTCGGCTTGGAAGAACTGATTTAGAGGGATCAAGACGAATGAGAGCCACATGCTAACTACATGGAGATACAGAAAACAAACACAATGACTGAAGGAACAAACCTCCTAAGAGGCCGGTCACATGGGCCAGATTAAGCCTCGCTAAGAGGAAGATCACCCGCCTCTCATAGAAAGGAATAAAGTGAAGATGGATAAGGATGGAGACAAGTGTGTACACAAAGGGACTAGATACTGAGATTTCTCCGCGGACTGGACTGCCCACCCCTACTGATTAGAGGTCAGGGTGAGCACCAGTAAGGGGCCTGAGAAACGCTATAAAGGTTTGAGTTGGCCAGCACGGAAAATGGCAGTGGGCTTTAACTAGGAACGCGTGCTCGGAGTAGCCAGTGGGCTGGACACACAGCTGCTGTCGGACACCTAGACGGACTGGGAAGTCCGTGGGCTGTTGGCCGTCTGTGCTTTGTTCCATGCTATACCCACGGCACTTGGCACAGTGTCCAACATATGACAAGAGCTCAATAAAGATTTTATTTACAAACAAATAGGCACCTTAAATTCATAGCAGCAACAGCCTCACTGTATGACTACACCCAGGAGTTTTCAAATGGTAAATATAGAGTTAAACTTGGACAGGGAGTTTCTAGAGAAAATATAAAAGAATGCTACTGCAGTGAGTTATGGGGACAGACTGGTGACTGACCAAAGCGATGCCATGTGGGACATAAACGAGACAAAAACAGACCCAAATTATCTGCAAACCTTGTTAAACCGAGGTCCCTACATATACCTAAAAGACACACTCCGATAGGTCAGTGAAGGAAAAACATTAATTTTTTAAATTAAAAACCTTAATCAAAGGGGGAATGGCTAGATCATATCCACATCCGCATATGCAGCAACATCTGATACATCGAGGCTCTTTTCAGTCAGCAATCACTCATATCTCTGACTCCAAGAATGAGCCAAGGGATGGAAAGCTCAGCGCAGAGCAAACTCTAGACTCCGGCGAAGCCGCCACTTGGAGCCAGCCTTGGAGAGACGGACTTGTAGCCTCAGCCAGTGATTGGCCACCAAGGCTTTGACGCCTTCCCTCAGGTGAGCTGGGTGTCAGACGAGATGCAGAGCGGCATGTGTCACTCGGCAGCCCAGTTATCAGGAAGGACGAGTGCCAGGGAAAGATGGCCTGAATGCCAGAGGCGATTAGCCCAGCACAGGCACCATAAGCTACCAGTGCCAGTTCTGGAGCTGTTACTAATAGCACAACCCTAGCAGTGAAGGTTTAGGCATGACGCAG
>NW_011888846.1:3579771-3582178 GCF_000151845.1 Pteropus vampyrus | reverse complement strand
TATGGCTCAAGAAGAACGACTCCATTCTTCCTTATCAGCCCTGGACTGGCAGAGGTGGCCCCATCTCTACTGTCTTCACCCTCCTATTTTTTGATGCCCCCAGGACCAGGATGGGTGAGGTAGTAGATAGATGCAGCTGTGACTACTGACCTCACATCAAGCTCCAACAGGCAGAGGTGACTCACACACCCACTAAATGAAATAAAGGGCTCTAATGTGCTTGGAATTTTCTCTAAAGTCGCAAGGGCAAGAGGGCATAAATTCCCCCCAGAAAAGCAGTACCACTTGGTGGCCCTGGAACAAGGCTACCTGGGTGTCAATCTCAGCTCCATTATCTGCTGCCCGCGTGAACTCAGGCAAGTTATTCTATATCTTCTTTTTTTGACCTGTAAGATGGGGATAATAACACAACCTACTTCATGGAGTTATTATAAGAGTATAATTAAGTTAAAACCCTACAAAGTACCTGGCATATAGTAAATGCTCAATAAATGTCAACTATTATCCTTTCCCTAAAAAATGCCATGAAGTACCTAGGAAGTAATCTGCACAAGTCACTAGAAAGAGATTGATTGAGTGCCCATTACCGCTGTGAAAATCCACAGCTCCTTGACACTCAAACCAGTTTCCCCACTGAGCCATGAGATAAGGGGAATACAGAGAATCTATGTCACACAACTACACAGGGAAGAAAAAGAATGGATTAAGGTAAGCACATTGGAATTAGAAACTTCAAGAAGGTGCAGCTCAGCACTTCCCACGCCGGAGTACCTGTGACCCACACTTCCCACACTGGCATACTTGTAACCAATGCTTCTCACACTGGTGTACCTGTAGCCCCAGAGACAATCAGGATGCTTCAGGATAAGCACCAGTTGTATCATTCAAACTATGGTAAAATATGTTTTACTTTTAAACAAACACAAACATTATATTATTAAATATTATGGAATAAAATCCAAATTTGTATCGATTTGACAATGAAGCACGAGATGTCAAAGAAATTTCATACTTGCAATGGGACAGATACACACACAGAGACACACACACACACACGTACACCCTGCTCCTCCAGGAGTCACTCCCTGCTACTGGTGGGACTATCTGACAGACACATTCTGAACAAGAGCAGACATTCACACATACAACTGGTGAGCTGGAAAGAGTCCATCCCATCCCTGCAGGTGACATGGTGCCTCAGCCAGGAGGACAGGACAAGGACCCGCTCACACACAGCTCTCCGAGTTCTCTACTGCTAGATGAAAATTCTCCATTACATAAGACTCTCAGGGTACCCAGGAGTCCAGTGACTCTCTTGGTTTACCTGGCACAGGACTCGTTTCTTCTCTGGTGAAGGTAGGTCCTCATGCTCCTTATAAAAATGCACCTCAATATTTTAAAGTCAGGACACTCTTCTTGGTGTATAACACACACGTGTGACTCAAACTCTCATCTGAACACAGAGCTCAGGTTTTATGGTCAGAATTCGGTTGCAGTCTTCAGTGCCTCCACTGACCAGCTGTGAAACCTCAAGCAAGTCACTTAACCTCTCAGGCTAAGTGTCCTCATTTGTTAAATAATTGTATAATAATCAATATCTTCACAAGGTGGTTGTACTGTTCATGGCATGTAGTAGATGCTCAACTAATATTTGATGAATAGATGAATGCATGATGTAGGAAAAGCACTTAGCACAGTTCCTGCATGTAATAAGTGTTCAACAAATGATGGACGTCTGCATTGCTGTTTAAAAGAACATAGCAGGAGAGCTGCTTTCTAGGCTGTTCAGGGTATATGTTCTTATGTAGCTTTTATCATAGCAGCTCATATTTAATTTTTATCTTAGCTATTCTTTATTATGGGCTTAGAATCTAACCTGAGGTTATTGTTTTTAATTTCTATTCTAGCCTCTCTCTCATCATAATAATAATCCATTGCATTCATAACTTGTCTTCCCCAGAGATGCCCATCCTTGGCTCATTGGTTTCATTACCCAGTGGCATCAGTAGAGAATTTGTCCATCTGGGGGCAATCAAAGCAAGACCAGAAAGGGTAAGAGATTTCACCAAACTCACGCAGTGTTAGCATCAGTCCTCAAGCAGGGGAAAATCAACCACAGGACTTCGATTCAAAGCTTTGTTCAGAAAAGCATAATGGTTTGTAATAGCCATGTGATCTGTCTAATGCAAAAATGCAACTATTTAAAAAATCCATTCCGTGTGAATACAATGATTACAATCTTCAAAACTCAGTGTAAAAAGGTTTATTTGACCTTTATATATATATATATGGCATAAGAATAAGATTAATTTCTATATTTTCCTCATTTGTTAGTCAATAAAGGCACACACCACGTTGCTGTTCTACTGCTCAGCCCGCTTGTTCCACATGCAGAAGCAGCCCGTGC
>NW_011888846.1:3556664-3577911 GCF_000151845.1 Pteropus vampyrus | reverse complement strand
GTTTTCCCCATCAACTTGAAAGGTAAATAAACTTGCCACTTTAATAAAATACGATAATTGTTGCATAGATTATTATGTGATCGGGGAAGGGCAGCCGACTCAGGCAAGGCTTCCTGGGAAAGAAAACAGCCACCGACCCTTGTTGGATGATTACGACTTAACCGGGTGACTTGGGGCATGGGGGTAGTTTCAGAAGAGGACGCAGGAAGCGCAAAAGCATGGAGGGGAGGTTCAGCTGGGCGGGCTCCAAGACCCACGTATTCAATCAGTCTGGAGGGTAACACCCTTCCAGGGGAGTGGGAGAAAGGAAGCCAGATGGCCACCTTTTTGGAGTTTTGCTGAAGACTACAAGACGCTTCTAAAAGATTCGAAGCAGGTAAGACACCATCAAGTCGGCATTTTAGAAAAGCACACAAGTCACAATGTAAAGAATGGCCAGACTGCAGGCGGGTGAGCCTTATGAAGCAGTTGCTACCGTCTGCCTTGCAAAAGTCAGTGCGAGCCAAACGAAAGCTCTGGTGGAGGTGGAAAGGTGAGCAGGTGGTGGGTGTCAGATCCAAGAGTGAACACAGAAGCGGAGTAAGTGGGACGCAGAGGTTAACAGGATTTACACAGCTCTAGCCCGGTGATGGGAGACAGTGATGTCCCTGACCAAAACCGAAATGCAGTCTACTGGAAGAAGAGATGTAAATTCAGGTCAGGCCACAGGAAGCTGAGTTGCCTGCAGGACAAAGTACGGGAGGTGTCTCTGTCAGGGAACAGAAATGCCTCAGAAAAGTCTGCCAGGACTTACATTTGTGGTGGGTGGTGTTCCTTTGTTTATACATTGCTTCTTTCCTGAAGATTCATATGCACTTTCATTTGGGTATTCAATCAGCACGTGAGTCGTCATTAAAATGATAGACATGGATGAGATTGTCAAGAATACAGCTTTAAAAATAAGAAAACAGTAGCTCACGGTAAAAGGCAGAGAAAGAGAAATCGATGGAGAATGAGAGGGCAGTCGGAACAGCATCATGGAAGCCAGATGGAAGGAGAGAGTGTCCGGAAGGAGGAAGAGGGAAAGAGAAGAGATACGGCAAGAGACAGGTATCTAAGAACTTGAAAGGGTCCCCTGGATTCCACGGGGTTGGTGGAAAGGTCAGAAAGGAATAGGACGGTAAGGAGGAGACACGAATGGCTGTCCCTTGGCCAGTTGGCCAGTTGGTTGGTTGATTGACTGGTATAAAATGAGAGACACTCACACATGTATGTCTACCTATGGTAGAAAGGTGGAAAGCCAGTTAGAGAGACTAGAGAGAGGAGAATAAAGGAAATGGATGATGGATGTGGTCTCTCAGGAGGCCAAGGGGAAGGGAGTTCATAGCCCAAGGGAAGAGAATACTAAGGGTCAGGAAGTACACTCCCACCGCTGAGAAGGGAGGGAGGCAGTGAGGGTGTATGAATGCCCATGTGGATAATTTTGGACAATTTAGACTAGGCCAGAATGATGGGCTTAAGGGGGCGGGGTATGCATACTACTTATATTAAAGAAATTGACTTTATCCATCATTCTATTAAAACATGTTAATGAGACTCCCACAATTTCCAAAGCCAAAAATGACTGAGCTGATGGAAATGAGTTTTAGAAAGCTAAGGACGCACGACACCGTCACCAACAGCGGCTAGTTTCTTTTTTTTCTTTTTTTTGTATTTTCTACTCTCTTTGAAACCACAGCCTGGTTTATTTTTGATTGTTTAATTTCTTTCAAGCTGTAGCCCGTAGTCATATCCAAGCAATTTCATTTTCCTTAGTGTCAGGCTTTTGTGTCTAGTAGCCCCTCGAAAATCGGCAGTTGTTGGAAAGGCACTTGTTCCAATCAAAAACCATTTGAAAATAGAAACTCAGGTACGTAAGATGAGCCTATGTGGAACTGCTGCCTTTAAGACATCTTTCCCGAAAGCAGCCGCTGCGCCTAGCAGTATCACATTATAAGTGGGCCCAGCCAAGAGGATGCTTCAAGTTTCCGTTACAGAAAATCGCAATCTGATAAAGTCTGGTTGGTGGCACGTGAGGTCCATTGCGTAAGGAAAGCCCCTGTTAGCAAACTGGATGTGGAGCAAACTCGATACTGTGTGAAGAGTTGTTCATCGAGGGCAAAGCTCACACCAGGTGAGGAATCAATTACTGGAGAGGTTGGCCTTTCCAACTCACTCACTGTATAGGACACAAACTGAAGCCAGAGTGCCACATGGTTCTTTGGGATCAAGGCCAGGACCCAAATCCAGATCTCCTGACTCCCCACCCACTATTCATCCCTCTTCTCCTAACGTCTGTTTTCCCTGCTGGGCAGCAAACCCCACGGGACAGGGATCTCTTCTTAGGTACCTCCAGCATAGAGGTGACAATTACAAAGATCTGTTAGTAGGTTAACCACACTCGGGGTGGATCGCTGGTGGTCATTTGCGAGGTTTCATGCAGAGCCGAACGTCAGAGTAAAAGGTCTCAACAGAAAGAAAAAAATCGCCAACCCACAAACACATGGTTTATGAACTCTGAAAATGCCAGAACTCCAGACATGACTTCCAAGGTGGAGACCTTGGGAACAGCAGCTGCAGAGCCACCTCTTGCTAAAGAGATCTGTGCCCGGCTTCATTACTCCTTGGGTTGGCAGGCACGCCCCTAGTCATCTACACAGCCTGAGAACAGAAGTTTCCACATTGCCTCTAAATTAGCTTTAACCTACTTGAATCCTCCTTAAAATATTTAACAGGCTCTTTCCTCTCCCCCAAACATCGTAACTGCAAAGCCTCCTTTCATCTTCCCATAAGCAAACCTGCCTAAAAGTTTTATGTAAATTGTGTGTCCTTTTACACACTGGCAATGCATTCCACCCCACAGGGGACAGCCCCTGGGAAGTATGCAGGCACGTCAAGGAGTTAGGGCTTAAAAGTGGCATCAGCCACAGTTGAAGTGTTTTTTGTTTGTTTGTTTGCTTTTTTCCAAACAAAACCCTGTGAGGCTCTTCGGTTTGCTGAAAACCATGTGCCGGTTTGATCCTTTCTACTCTGGTTGAGACCAAATGCTCCTCAAATGAATCTGCTCAAAGGGTTTGTAAAGGGAATTGTATTCCCTCTTAGCATTCTTCCGTTTGGGTTTGGTTTGGGTGAATTGGTTAATGGCAAAAATAAGTACTTACATCTTTTGCCCCTAAATCAGGAGTTGCTGCTGCTGCTTCTGTTCTATCCCGTCATGACAGCCTGCTGTTACTCACAGCTGGCAGACACTGTAAACTTGATGCCACGTCAGCCTCCCAGAACCTTTCCACTTCAGTAATAGTTTCCCAACGGAATGATTTTGTGTGTAGGTCCTGAGGCTGGAAACATGATCTGGCGACCATATTGAGAAGGTCTGAGTCAAAGAGGCACTACATGTGATTACAGAAAGAAACCACACACAATCCTTCCTGAGACTAAATAAGAATTCTAGGGAAAACTTAAAAAGCATATTGACTTTCTAAATAATCATGACACCAAGTTAGTAACTGTGATCCAAAAAAATCAGCATTAGAAATTGAAAATGTAAAATTTAGAAACTTAATCAGTATTATACATATTAGTTCATGAAAAAAATATGAGCTTAGGATGGCAAAACACTGAAAAAGTAAATGTTCATTAATAGGAAAATGGTTGAAAAGATTATGAGACACTTATGTCATGAAATGTTAAGATATCTAATAACAAATAATAAATTACAGCTCTATCACTTGACCTAGAGGGGTTCCTGGGGCACATTACTAAGCAAAAAAAAAAAAAAAAAATTTAAGTATATTATCCTATTTGGGGTTGCTATGACATATTGCCAAGTGAAAAAAGTATAATATTATCCCATACGCTATTATATATGCATATCAAATAATATCTGATTATATACAAGCATTTATGCATAGATAAAAGTGTATAAAAGATATATACCTGATAGTTAATACTTCCTTTATTTGAGTGAGAAACTATGCAAGGACAGTGGATGGGGGCTACACAATAAAAGGCTACACAATAAAACAGCATTTATTACATTCCATCCCAGAAAAAAATTATCTGTCTGTGAACGGTGTATGTGCTTAAATAGAGACGTATGTATAAGTGTACCAAAGTGTTAATTAGATATCTTAAGGGGGTGGGATTCCAGATGACCTCTATTTTATTCTCTATAATTTTATGTATATTCCAATATTTTTTCAAGGAAAAAAAATTATATAAATAGAAGAAACAATAAGCCTGTTTGCATTATGTAAAAATTGTTGGCAAGTGGTAACTTGCCTGAACTCTTGTGCTTTTGAGTCCCTCTGCTGAATCTTAAATAGATTTGGGTTGTTTTCTATGTGTTCCAAATACACTCAAGAATTCTAAAGATGTTCTTGTGCTTATCTGGAATGAACAAGCCATGCCAAAGAGAAATGTAGAGCACTCTCCCAGCCCAGACTTCACACGGCCCTCCTCCCCTTTGAGATCGATGTCACAGGTGGGTCATATCTCCACCAGCTTCTGTGATGTGCAGTGCAGAGGGAGGGCCCAGAGCACGTGCACACAGAGATGCTGCTGACAGTGCTGTCTCAGATAATGCCTCTAGAGGTGACTCAGAAATCATTTGGGAAAATGCCAACCAAGGAAAAGAAGAAGGGAGTTGAAATTGACTGACCCATCCATGCCTTCCAGCAACAGAGCCAGAAACTGAGAATAAGCTCTGACTGATCAATAACCAAATAACTGACAGAAAGGGAAAAAAAAAAACATTTTACATAATCAGAAATGAGAAAAGCACTATGTAGTCACTGGCCACATTTTCTGAATTAAAATGAAGTGAGATATATAAATGTACTTGGACATTCAATTACTTTAATTATAATGACAACACAGAGGGACAAATCATAGAAAATTCAATTTGTCCTGTCGCCATCAGGGCTATGTATCAAGCAGATATATGTATGAATCAGAAGGCCTATAGTGTATATATTTATTCGTTTACCCTGGAATGAGAAAGCTCTCAATTTTAAACTTAAATAGGGAAAAGATCTGATTTAGGTAAAAGTTTTCAATTAAAGAACTGTTTTAAAAATAGCTGTTAAAAAAATAAATGTTGTTCTTTTACTTTCAACTACAAAAATAATCCAAAGTACAGTTTAAAATGTTTTTATCCTAAAAGGATCTTTAATTCAATCCATCATTTTAGATAGATATAATTAGAGATTCGGAGAGGTTAAATAACTTGCCCAAGGTCACGCAGTGGAACTTAGGACTCTGGCTCTCAGAGATCACCCCACGACATCATGCTGTAAATATTAAAAATAGATCCTGGCTGACCTTAGTTGTCATAACTAAAGAAGACACTCATAATTACCATATTCTTGCTTTGTATGCAAAGAGCACATTCTTAGGTGTATGCAAAGAATAGTTCGATATGACCTGCATTTGCCATCTTACCTTACGATTAGTTTACTCTCCTTTATCTTATTAATAATCACTCAACTAGATGAAGTGAAGGGTACAAACGGACATCCATAAAAAGCAGAACGTAAATAAACGCCAAACATGTGATGTCAGCGGTAAACGCTACGACAGCTCAGGAGAGGAAAATACACTTAAGGTAATTTTGAGAAGGGCGAAAAAAGAAATCGACACGGAAAGATAGGAAAGACTATTCAAAATATGCAGTTTCTTACCCAAGAACATTTCTACTCTTCAGGCCATTATTGACGATATTGGGCCTTAGTTTACCTGGGACTTGTGACCTCATTCCAAAGACAACCTAGCAGTCTCATTTTCCACACACTTCCTTTACTTCAAAAGAGACACGTGTAGAATGGGCGCGAAAAGCATAGATCCAGATATTCACAAGCTTGCATTTCCCTTGACTCAGACATCTTGGGTAAATTGAGGGAGTTACTAAACGCGTCTGCATCTAACTGAACAACGGAATAAAAGTGGAAAATACATTAACTACTACGCTCCCAAATACATACATTCTGGGTCTCGTAGACACATACTTTCCCAGACCATCGGGAGGTTGAAGATATTAGTTCCGACTTCACTGAACCAAAATCCACAGCAAAAAGCAAGGACAAACATTTCTTGAAAGAGTTTTAAGCTCCATCTCTTAAACTAAATTACTTATATATGACAGACCAAAAAATCCCACATTGACCCACAGGACAAAGAGTTGGTGATCAGAAAGTAACTTGAATTCCCCAGGAAAGATTACACGAAAGGTGGAAAGCCCATCTTCGAGCACAGGTGGCCCATCACAAATTACGTGTGTGGGTGCTGAAGCCACATTGCCCAGCTGGGTCCTAGCTCTGCCACTCTCTTGGTCCACTGGGCCTAACAGTAACTATCTCAGGGGTTGATGTGAAGAATTGAGCCATTACAGGTAAGCATTTAGCAAAGGGCTTTAGTAACGATTATTTTTTTTTATTAAATATATTGGGGGTAACATTATTATTATAAAATATTTGTCGATTGCTTACAATGTGCCAGGCTTTGGGCTAAGTGTTTTTCACCTATAATTGTATGTAATCCACACAGTAGCCCTATAGAGTAGCTCCTATTATACTTTTTTTGGTAACAAATGAGAAAACTGATGCCCAGAGAGGGTGAGCAATTTGCTCCAAGTCCCACGGCTAGCAAGGATAGAACCAGACTCTGAATCCAGAGCTAGTGTCAATCAAAAGTTTGAACTTTGAATCACCGATTATACTTCCTCCCAAGTTCAGCAGTTCAAAAACACACAGCAGAGACCCATTCCTTTGTTCGTGCATTCACGTACTCGTTCATTTACTGAGAGCTCGCGGGGCGCCAGGTACTGTGCCTGGTGCTATGGATCCAGACGTGGACTAGGCTGACCAGAAGGGAAGCACCTTCACGAAGTGCACATGCTAGTGAGGGAGCCAGCCAAGCAAACTAACCTATCCGTCACGTAACAGCAGAAAGTGGTGAGCGCTGTGAAGAAAATAAGGACGAGTCAGAGGACAGAGAGTGTCAGTGTCGGGACGGGAGGCGATTTCCGGCAGAGTGGTCTGGGAGCACTTCCTGAGAAGGGGAGACGGATCCAGGGAGGGGCGTCCCCTGGCAAGGTCTGGGACAGGCAGAGGGAACTGTGAGCACAGACATCTGGCGGCAGCAACGACCTTGGCCTACTGAGGAGTGAGAAGGCCAGAGGTACTGGAGGGAGGTGTCTGGAGAGAAAAGGTGAGGGACGTCTCAAAGAACAGGAATGTGATCCACCAGGAAGATGAGGCAGGGCTGCCAGGCAGCGCTGACAACCCACTTGAGCTCTGCCTTCATGAAATTAAGACCAGTCAGCCGCTGTTGTGTTTTTCTTCAGCCACAGGCTGAGATGTGGAGCCTGAGGTGCCGATGAGAATAAGTGAATAGAGTATCCGCCAGGTCGGGGGTTTGCCAGGTGAAGGTAGCAGAGGGGGCGTGAGGCAAGGAGGTTGAGCCTGGGCCATGGACACAGATTGGGTGAGGTGCAAGGCGAGGCCTGGGGGCCACGGTGGACAGTGAGGCAGGGTAGGGATGATGGACGGGTGGACCCGATGATTCGGAGTTGGGGCTCTAGAGGGAATGAGCTGGAAGTCAGGGGGTGGTGGTCAGAGTGCGAGGCCAGAAGTCAACATCTGGGGCGTGATACTAGTCATGACGAACACCGGTGGTGCTAGAAGGGTGGTGGCCAGAGTGGGAGAAGGGGTTGTTGGAAGGAGCGGGGATCAGGATCCGAGAGGCCGGAATGTTACCTGGATCACCTACGCCAGCGGCCTCAAACCTGGTCACATTCTAGAACGACCTGGGGGGCTCTTAAAACATACACAGGCCTCCAACCCCCAAAGATTCTGGCTCAGTTGGTTGGGGTTGGGAGGTACAGGAAATGGTGCCTGGGTTTTTTGGGGTTTTATTAAGCTTCTCAAATAATTTTAAAGTGCAGCCAGGACTGAGACTGATCTCAGTTGGCCCGACCACCAGGACAGAAGTGGTGGTAAAGAGGGTGACCGAGGCAGCAGGGCTCAGGGCCTCGCTGGATGAGGAGCACGGGCTGGTGGGTGACCACAGCATGGGAGGCCAATGGAGATTTGCTGGCCTGATCTTCGAAGCTGATGAGGAAGGATCGGGGAAGAACAATGTTCTGAGAACGGCCGCAAGGAGCACGAATGACGCCTACCTCACCGTCAGGTCCCAGGACTCCCGAGGAGTGTCCCCAGGTCCCCAGGAGGGAGTCAGGTATCAGTCCAAGCAAAAAAGTTGAGGTTGACAGTCAGAGAAGATGCTGAGGACACGGGGTTGGGAGGGGGGATTGGGGACGAGGAGGGTGGGACATAAAGTCAAATAAGACATCGAGAGCTATGCGGGCCAGGAGGGCCTTGCACCGAGGTCGTCACATGAGAAGGCATGACGGGATCAGTTCCAGGGCCTTCCAGGGGAAGATGGGTAATCGATTCTAATCGCAGCCTCCTTTTCGTATTTTATTTAGACTATAATGTATTTCTTTCCTACAGCTGCCGTCACAAATTACAGCAAGTGGGGAGGCTTAAAACAACAGGACTTTAATCTCTCACAGTTCTGGGAGCTGGAAGTCTGAAATCGGGTGTTGGCGGGGCCACGCACCCTCTAAAGGCTCTAGAGGAGAATCCTTCTCCGCCTCTTCCTAACTTCTAGTGGCTCCAGGCAGCCCTTGGCACTCCTTGGCCGGTAACTGCATCACTCCAGTTTCCACCTCTGTCTTCCCATGGCCAGAGCTTCCATCTGCATCCATATCCCTCTCTACTTAAAAGGACGCCAGTCATTGCATGAAAGCCACCCTAATCCAGTATCACCTCAACTTAACTTGATTACATCTACAACAAGGACCCTATTTCTAAATAAGGCAGCCATAGATTTGCACGGTTGTCACATTCATAAGTAGCAAGGACTAGGATTTCAACATATCTTTTGGGGGGCCACAATCCAACCCACAACAGGCAATCATGGAGATGATGTGACAACCAGGAATAGTGTTCTTACTCAAAGAACATGGGCTCTTTAGACCACTATTAAACCCTCTGAGAGTCTGTTACAGCAGAAGAGGGTCAGCTACAGGCCTCCTTTACAGATCGCAGTGTCTAGGCAGGGGAAGGGCGGTCTCGCCAGGCACACGCACAGCTCGGCGGGCTGTCCTCGGCTCTGCCAGAGTGAGAAAACAAAGCTGAGTCAGAGAAAACCAAACCTCATAATAGATAAACAACTCCAACTTTGTGTTCATGGCAGGTCAGCGGTATCTCTGAATACACGTATAGCATGGATTTGATGAGAAGCTACAAATCGACAAGATAATGAAAGCCTAAAAGATGTCCTGCTATGTCATCGTTAACAGCAAGCAGTGAAACTAAAGCAATAAAGACCAAGAAAATAACCTATGCTGAGCTACAGAACCCAGCTGGTTAAAGGGTAATATATTCCATCGATCATCAAGGGTCAAGAGCCATGATTGCCACATGGACACAAGAAAAGTAAAATGCACAGCACCATCCTGCAAAGACTTTATCCGGCTGGGGATGTGAAGAAAGTAAAGCCACATGTGCAAGATAAGGTGTAGCGAATTGTTAAATTGTGTGATGTAGACAGACACACTAATACGGAAATCTAAAAAGAGGAGAGATTGATGATTCCAGGATTACTCAAATTAGGCTTTCTGAGTTTCCTAAGTATTTCTTTGGATCCTGTTCTACGTACTCCAGTCTCTGGGTTGGACCCTAAACCTTCCACCCTCTCTCCATGAGATTACAGATGAAGAAACTGAGATTCACACACAGGAAGTGACTCGCCCAAGGTCAAGTAGCTTATGTTTCCAAGTCAGAAAGTGAAGCCAGGTCTTTTTCCGCAAGTCCATGACTTCTTCTATAATACATTGAAGGGTGAGTTGGGTTTGGATGGGTAAGTAAAAACAAGGAGAGTGTTCTATGTGTGGGAAATAGGATTAATATTTTATTATTACATTTAGCTAATTGGCTCTTGAGAGCCGGCCTGTATCCCCGGATGAGAAGCTGCTGTCAATCCTCCAGCTCTTAAAATATCTGGGTCAGTGAGAAGAGGATCACAAGGTCTCCTCGTGGTTATTTTTAACATGAAAAAACTTTAAAGGAGAGGACAAAAATGAAAAATATATATATGCCAGGAATTTTACAAGCTGAAGTCAAAAGGGAATTGTTGGAGAGGAACAGCGGGGTTGCTGACCTTGACTCGGAACCTGCAGGGAGGGGTTCCTGGTGGGTCATAGTGGGTCCTGGCTCCATCAGAACTGAGAAGGGTGGCCTGGAATCTACATCAGAAGGTGGACCTGACACACAGCAGAAACCGGAGATAGGAGGCATGACGGTGTTGGTGCCGCTTCCCCACGCCTGCCTTTAAAATGACATTGCCCTTGATCCTTTCTTCAGAGAAGAAAGGAAGAAAGAAATGGAGGGAACCTGTGCCAGCTTCTCCCACTGGCTCCCGCAATTTCAGAACAAAAAGAAAGGCAGGGGAATCTTTTAAGCACTCGTCCTGTGGTACATAAAAGTGGTACCAACTGACATGTGAATGCTGTTTTTATGAGTAAGATATTCTGAGTGCTGCTTTATGCTTTTCTGAGACAAATCAGCAATAATACAAACCCCCTGCAAAGCTCTTCCGTCGACTCAAAGATACCAGGAATGAGGAAGCTGTAAGTGCCAGAAAATACGTCTCTCAGGACCTGAGTGAGAGGTTTCTGCCAAGCATCCCACTGTGTCATGTGTCAAAAGCAGCACAGAACAGCTATCCCTCAGGTCCGAGGCAAGACGGGCACTTTTCTTCACGGGTCCCCTGCAGGGGAATAAGTGTCAGATATGGGTCTTGAGCCTAAGGAATTCACTCCCTGGTTGTCTCTAACTGGGGACCCTGGTCATGGCCGATGCCCACTAAATGGTGAACATCACTGAAAAGATCGCCATCCTATGCCTCAAGACAACCATGCAAATCCATGGCTGCCTCAGGGCTGAAGTGTGTCCTCGAGAGCTCCTGGGACAGCAAGACCAGTCCGGGCGAGTTTCACTGAGGAAACGAGCCTTGGGCTGGGCCCTACGTGGATACGACGTGCACCAAAAGGAGTTGACGGGATCTTGGTGCAGAGAGATTTGCTTCTTCAGGTGTCATACATGCACCACAGCCACAGGTGGGCAAAGCACATCCCAGCTCCTCCTCTCACAGAGCTTGCGGTCAGCTGTCTCTGAGGGCCCCGGCCCTAGACAATGTCCACTAAATGCTGAACATCACAAAGGGTAGAATTAACATAAGCTTAACGTTGTGGTCATGACAAAAGCTTACATTTACTGGGAGCCGATGGTGTGCCAGGCATGATGCTAAGTGCTTTACGAATATGATCTCATTCAATCCTCACTGCAACTGAAGGATGGGAGGTGGGGTACCATTATCGCCATTTCATGGGTTGGAAACTGAGCCCACACAGCTAACTCGTGGTGTGCCCAGGACTCCCTGGCTGCTGGGCCATGCTCCTTCCTCTACCCCATGGGATATGGCACCAGGTAAGGCAGTTCATATTTGCTATAGAGGAAATAAGAAGTGATTCTGCTACCAGTTCTTTCTTCTTGCGATTGCCATACGCCCTCTGCCCCATTTAGATTCCCAAGCGATATACACAGAATTCAGAGGACCTTCCAGGCAAGACAAACTCTCTCCAAATCTCCATCCATTTTCCTGCCATTGTGAACTGCAATGACCATCTTGAAAGGAAATTTCACAGTCAGATTTTTCTCTCTCCCACAGATCCTAAACCTATGAGAAGCCATAAGAAACCAATCCCCGTGGTTTTTCTCATCCATCCCCTGTACTGGCCTTCTTTAGTTTTCCAAAGTTCCACAAGAACACTCGAAGTTGCTCGGAGACCAGAATGCCAGTCTTTTAGGAGGCATCTCATCACCAAAACCTCCAAAGGAGAAAAGATACACGCAGTGTTCTCCTTACCTTCAGTTCTCTGCCAAGGAGGAAAATGGGATGAGACAAGAGGTGTCTGCACTTTCTTCACCTCCCAAGAAGACAAGAGATTATTCCTTGATTTCTATCCACTTCATTCCTGAGGTGACAAATATTGTTCCCTAACGAGGCCAAAATCAGGAAGGACAAGGTGAAGGTCAACCCACCTGGAGAGCCTAGAACTGGAAATGCTACAATAAAAGTGAAAATCCTTATGCTCATAACGATAATATCTGTTCATCAATTAAAAAGCACTTCCGGAAATGTCACGTTATTTGAATCTCGCACAGTAGCTAGGCAGGTATTCATGTTGATATTACTTTTTTCTTTTTTTTTTTTTTTTTTTTTAACAAATGAGGAAACTAAGGTACATAAAAAAGAAGCGACTCTTTAAGGTCAAAGAGGTCAAATTTGCAGCCTGGCCCTCAGCTCAAATTCTGTGTTCTGTCCTGTCCAGCACATCCACTCAGGAATTCTGATGTGGACAGGGATGCCAGATAGCAGATAGGGACAGGAAAGCTTGCTTAATGGTCACTCCCTATGGTGTCATCCTCCAAAATTACCCACATTGTCTTAATTTCACTTTATAATAGCCTATGAATCTAGCCTCCAACAATATAAATTTTTCTCTTATAATATTTGGTTTTGGTCCTTGCAAACTTTGAAAGTAGTAAGTTCCAAATGCTTACTATTTCTGTGTGAAGAAGTGCTATTTTTACTTTGCCCTAAAACTATTTCTTTAGAATGATAAAATTGTCTCTCAGTTTTGTGAGCTGGGATTTAATAAGTTCATATTTTAATCCTATGATTTTCATTATTTTATAAATTTCAATCACATTCCCTTCTCAGCCTGTGTCTCTCCAGAATGAAGAGCCCTAATTCTTTTATCATCCCTCACAAAGAGTTCTCTCTGCCCTCAGCATCAATTTAGGGGTCCTTCTCCAGACCTTCCTCGCTCTGTATGTCTTTGAGGTACATCAGCTCATCGGACCCCCATAACTTTGTCCATTATTCTGTATAAATGAGCACAAGGACTTCGGCTAAAATAAAATGTAGGAATATTAGAGACACTTTTAAAAATCAAACGATTATTTTGTTCCATGTTGGCCCAGCATATGCTGAAAAAAATATACATTTTGCTTTAACTCTGAAATGAATCTGAGCACACTGGTACCGAGCGACCTTGTAATCTATTGTGAAAATGAGAATTTGCAAAGCACTTTCACATACTTTATCTCATTTGACCCTCATGTGAAATATGCAAGGTAGAAAAAAACCATATTATTATCTGCATTTTTCACATGAGAAAAGTAAAAAGATGAATGTAGCCCAAGGTCAAACGGATGGAATTAGAGCCCCAGTCACTGGCCCTCCATTAAAAAAATGGTGCTTTCTCTACCGTGCAATACAACCTCCCTTATAATCACCTGTGATTTATTTTAAATCACCAAACTACCAAGTCTCAGTCTCTATCAGTGACCCACGGCACAGTCACTGAATAGTCTATGGTTCCGGTGAAAGAAAAGATGGTTAAGATTGGTCTAGACCCTCTTCCCTGCCCTTTCTACAGGCTCTCCAGGGACAGTCTCAGCCACATCACAGGCATCAATATCACCTCCATGCAAATGACCCCCCAAATTGGTGTCTCTAGGCCACACCTCTCTTCTGAGCACCAGATGGTGATATGGAACTGCATACCTGGTATCTCATGGTTGTCTCAACATGCACAAAGCTTCGTCTTCTGCTCCCATCGTATCCGCCTCCACTGCCAAAACCCAGCTCTTTTGATGTTCCTTTTCTCAAATACCTATTTTGGAACCTAGGGGTCATCTTGACATTGCCCTCCCTGTCCCCTAACCCTGACCCACATCCAAACTAACACCAAGTCCTTTCTCTTCTCCCTCCTGCAGAACTCTCCATTCTGTCCGTCTCTCTCCTTCCCCATTATCACCACCTCAGTCCAGGAAACCATCATCTGTGATTTGCCACAGGATCCTAGAATATTATTTCCTATTTAAATTCCCAGAATTAAATTCCTAGAAGCCTCCACCTTCCAACAGAGAGGCTCAAGGGTCTTTCCTCAGAGAAACCATTCTTGACTTCCCCAAGTCAAATTTCTCCATTATTGTTACATAGCACTGGTCTGGCATGGTTTTATGAATTTAATTAATATCTGTCTCCCCCACTAGATTCGTAAACTTTTGCTCATCATTGTATTCTTATACTATGCTCAGCCTGGCACATAGAGACACATCAATAAATGTTTGTTAAATAAATAAATAAACCTACTAATAAGGAAATAGTTGTATATAATATACGTCCTCATTACGGGATACTAAGCAGCTATTAAAAAGAAGGAGATAAAGCTACATTTACTAATATGGAATGATGACCATGATATATTATTGATTAAAAACAGTATATTACAGAACACTATGCATACTCTGATCAGTTATTTTTAAAACCTATGTGTGCCTTTATTTAAAGAAAAATAACCTTTCTATGTATGCATATGTGTGTGTATGTGTTTTAAAAGGTCTACAAGACCAACACAAAACCACTTACAGTGATTTCCCTGGAGAATGGGAATGAGACCGGATAGAGAAAAATAGGAGAATAATTTCTACTGAGAAACTTCTTGCCGGTTTGACCTTTCTCAATGACCACATGATATTGTTGCAATTATTTTAACAATGCCCGTTTTAAAGTAATGAGGCAATTCACTAAAGTTCAGGAAACGAACCATTTCTAAATTTAGCAAAAAAAAAGAAAAGAAAAAAATCATAACTACTTGGTATATGATTTCTCAACAATGATAAAGTTCCAAAAACCAGCATATTTCCAGCTCGAGTCTTCGATCTAGCAATACGCAGCAACGAAGAAGCAGAATGGAGGACAATCAGACCGGCCGGCATTTGCTTGTTTAATTAGGTCTTCCCCTCGTGTGGCTTTTACAAACAGTAAAAAATCTGAAAAATGACTGCTCTGGGATTCACTTCTACAATTTTAGAAGGAAGAATAACAAAAGGAAATAATGGTGTGCCCTTTTCTTAATTTACCCAGATATTTCTGTTGTTGAATAAAAGCAATTACGCAAAGACCTTTATGTGCCTTCGCCTGCCAGATGAACCTTTTGTTGTCAAATAGAGAAGACAGCTTCCTAAAATCACGCGTGTGACAGAGGAAGGAGCGGGGACAAATATCCTGGCTATGTGTGGACAGGATTCTTCCACAGCTATAGCACAAAATCTCACTTGGGTGGCTGAGACAGGGGTGTACAGGTGGACAGCCCCGCTGTCACTGAGAGAGGAGAGGCAGGCGTGTGGGCGTGATTTCTGTAGCGCCAGCCACCAGGGTGAGCTGGGCAGTCTGTGAATACAGAGTCAACGCTGTCATTTGGAGCTGCGTGGATTCTTTTTTTCAGACTCACTAATGGCTCAGATGGTGGGACAACCAAATAATGACTAAAATATGAGTCAAACGCTTTCAGATCAAATTATTCCAGTGAAGCAGGAACAGAGGCAAGCAGAGGGCAGGTCATTAGGGGTTCTAACCAATACTTGTTAAACCTGAAGAAACTCACTCTCCTTAATGGCTGCCTCTTTCAATCTATGTCATGGACATTAGTGAGCTGGGGACAGTCGATCTTTATTACCGGTGACACCTACCGATCAGCTCAACAGTGGGAAAGATGGCTCCCAGCTGGGCTTGTGTACTTTCCCAATCCTGATTTGTCTTCTTTCTCTCCCACGGTCTATCCGCCACGTCTTCAATTATCCCAAAGTGTGTCACGAAATTCTAAAATTAGCTCCAAAGTTGGTGTCTTGGTATTTTTGAAAACCAGCTTCCATTGAAATACAAACATAGTTCACATTAAGGAGAAGTAAGGTTGGGGGAAGGCAGATGAGGAGAGGCGTGTTATTAACGGAAACTACAGGGCATGCAGCCCCAGGAGTCAAAAATGTGGCAACTGGGTGTGGAAGAGGCAGCAGCATGTGCTCTGGCCCTCAACAGACACGTGAGTGGACGGTTTCCCTGAAATCCCTCCTCCTCCTTTCTTCCGCTAATTTCTTGGTTTCACATTCTTTCCCCAAGTGTTTACTCCCTACTTTACAATTTGGTTCCTCCAGAAGCTTTATAGTGAGGAGACTTGAAAGAATAGGTGTTTGCAAATGGCTTAGAATACTAATCAGAAAACAAAGTCTTGTACCACATGTATTGGAACAAATCTCATCAAGAATAACTGGAAGCACCCCATCTCTGTGATAGCAGGTATCTGTTTTTATCCCCACCCCACACTCCTCCTTTTTAGGAACTTTCAGACATATCGTAGAAGGAGCAGAGAACAATGTTTACCATCTAGCAGAGGTACAAGACCTCTCTCGATAGATCAGAACTCAGCTTACTTCAACCTAGCTTTCTGTCTCTATGAAGTCAATTACTTTAGGTACCTCAAAATAGTGGAATCATACAATATTGTCCTTTTGTGACTGGTTTATTTCACTCAGCATAATGTCTTCAAGGTTCATCTATTTTATGGGATGTGTCAGAATTTCATTCCTTTTTAAGGATGAATAATATTCCATTGTATGTACATACCACATTTTGTTTACCCATTCATCTGTCAATGGACATTTGGGCTGTTTCATATTTTTAACTTAATCCCACAATTTAACTTATCTTAATTTAACATATTCTTAACTTAATCTCACAATTTAAGACTTGCAGATAATTCGAATTCAATTCGATTTGTTGAGTATTTACCAAGGATATCCACTGTGTTAGGTACTGTGGGAGGTACAAAGGGGAATCAGATATGGTACCTGTCCCCAAGGAACTTAGGCTATCTTGGGAAAGTAGGAAAGAAAGAAGTGAAAATAACTAGCATTTGCTAATCGCTTACCATGTGCCAGACGCTTTGTCCAATCACTGCATGTATATTGCTCACGGTAACCTTGTCAGGTAGATGATCTAATTATCCACTTTACAGTGAGAAAATGAAGACTCAGAGACCTTAAGCAACCACCTCTGAAGTGGTGAGACTGAGGTTCAAAGCCCCATCTAGGCTTCAGAAGCCTACGTTCACTCCACTAGACATGCTGGTCCCCTTGGTGCAAGGCAGAACGAGACAAGTCCTGGGGGCGAAGCTATAAGAAGGTAGAAGAGAAGAGATGACCACTCTCCTGAGGGGAGAGGCTCACGGCAGAGGCAGGTGTGCAGGTCAGGAAGGCTTTTGTTTGATGGAGATAAAGGAGAGAGAAAACCATCTGAGCAGAGCAAAGTGGGCGGGGGTCAGGAAATCGCAGTGCCCGCTGAGGGACTGGTGGAGTTGTGGAACGTAAGGTTGGAAAGCAGAGAGGGGCACAATCATGGTCGTCACGAAATGCTAGCTCATGGAGTCTGAACTCCGCCACGTAGACAATACAGGTTTTTCAAGGAGTCTGAACTCCGCCAGGTGAGCCAGTATAGGTTTTTCAAGATGAGACATAGTCAAGGCTATGCTGTGGGAAGGTCACCATGGCAACAGTGCATAACAAGAAAGGAGGTTGGGTGTAGTTTAAAGGTAGGAAAGCTTGTTAGGTCACTGGCATTCGCAGATGAGACATCATTAGAGGTGGAGATGACGGAACCCGGCCATCGATGTATTATGAATAGGTCGACCATATGGCCTGGTTTGCCTGGGACACCTGTTTTCCTGGTGTAATTACTAACAGTTTCCTTTCACGCTCACAGGTCCAAGTCTGAACAACGAAACAGATGATCACACTTATTATGAGGAGTAAGAAAAAAGATTCAAAGGTGACTGAAAGATTTTGAACCCGAAGTAATAGGGAAGGTGATAACACTGTTAGCAACGCAGGTGAGAAATCAGGTTTTTGGGGAGATGATGAGTTTTGGTTTGGACATGCTGAGCTTGCTGCTATGGTGAGGATTCACTTGAGGGAGATAAGCACCTTGCCCGTGGATTTGCGCTGTGTCACATGAAGGAAGGCATCATTGACCTAAACAAACAAACGAAAAAACCCAAATGTAGTTGGACTTGCATACATGCATATTTCAACAAATATTTGTTGCTGGTTCAATTCTTAAAATAGCTAAAGTATTAAGATGTGTCTTCAATGAACCATATATAGGTAACTAAGTGATACTGACTATCACCACAAACTCAAAGGAAAATAATATTTAAGAATAACCCAACCTCAGAATTTCTCTGTATAAACTATAATTTTCAATGTTGTCAGATAAATGACAGTCCTCAGGCTTGTCCATACTCTACTGTAATACCTCTGTGTGGTCTAGCTTTTGAAAGAATAGAGCCGCTGGCAGAAGAATCAATAATTTAATTTTTTACAATTTTTATATTTTTTATTAAAATTGTCCTGTTTACAGTGTAACTGAAATTGCAATCTAACTCAAATCTTTTTCTAAAGGTTCCAGTGATAAAAGAGAAATTAAACAGCAGCCACAGTAATCAAGAACAGTGTGATATTCGTGAAAGAATAGACAAAACGATCAATGGAGCAGTAGAGGGCCCCAAAATAGACCCGCACCAATGCAGTCAATTGATCTTTGAAAAAGGAGCAAAGATAATTCAATGAAGAAAGAACAGTCTTTTCAGAAAATAGAAAATTTTGGAATGACCGGATGGACATCCGCATGCAAAAAAAGGAATCAAGACAGCTTCCTTACATCCTTCGCAAAGATTACCTCGAAATGGGTCTTACATCTAATTGTAAAAGGCAACACCGATTATGGTGGCAGGGAATCAAGTCAACCTTGAAGTTCATGCCAAGGACTGGGTCTGTAAATTAGGGCGGATGCACACCATGCAGCAGCGGGAAGCCGTGAACCGGATCCAAGATCAGCAACACAGGTGGATCTTTAAAAGACAGCGCTGCGTACACAATTCAGAAACGGGATCAGGTGAACGGCACAACCCTACGTTGTTATTTGTTTACATAACTTGAGACTGACTCGGGGCTGGGGAGGAAAAGGTATGGGGAGGTGTGAGGAACGGAAGTGGGAAATGAGGACAAAGGGAATCCGCAAACACGGACATCCATACACATGCAAACAGAAAAGCAAAAGACGGGCCTTGTGCGAAAGATGAAAGTGCGCTTTGCAATGAGGGTGATGATTAAACAACCCTTTCCGCTTGAAATCTTCCTCAAAAAGCATAAGAAAAATAAATAAATAAAACTAAGCGGGGAAACAAATCCATCGCAGCTCACACTTCTCTGCAGCACGAAATTGCTGGTGTCAAAAACATCTGTCTTTCGGGGGTTTGCGCCTTCCCAATCTAGACAAATTTAGACGCATTCAGAGGAGATGGAAGAGGTCTAAGACAGATGTTTGAAACATTCATCCCCGCCCTGTCAATCACTCAAAGGAACATCTCCAGGTGATTCACAGCTGCGTCATGCTCCCCGTCAGTTAGAAGTCACTTGTTCCCAGAGATCTGTCACAGCCCAACAACAAAAATACTTGGGAACACAAGCATTAATTTGAGATACTTTTTTCACCTGGCATCCTACAGAAATGAGGGATCTCCTGCAAATAAATGTCAGCATAAAAAAGAAAGTTGCCACTTTCAATGCTAACTCTTACTTTTAATCATTTTGCATAGAAATCTTTATAAAGATGTAGCACATATCGACGTGACTTCTCTAAATAGTGACAACTTGGGAGAAAGCACAGCCTTCTTGTTCCATGACTTGAACACAATTTTTTGAACATCTGTTATTTTACTTCCTATTTTTCAGATGTTCTGCTACTTCTCTCTATGTCCTGCAGCCACTGCTGTTGTAATTGCAGCTGCTTCTGAAAATAACCCAGCTCTGTCTCTTTCTACCCTGTTTCTGTCTGGGCTGGGAAAACAGACAACCAGTAGTGTTAAGGACTGGACGCTTCGTAAGAGTGGTAAGGGTCTGAGTGAGAGAGACTAAGAATTGCATGGATTTAGACCAGAGTCTTTTGATAGCTAATTCAGAGAGATGCCTGGGGACATTCTTCTTCTTCTGTATTCTCCAGGGTGCCTCTCAGCGAGGGAGGACCTCCATACTGATGCCTGAGAAATACACAGGCTGTTCCCAGAACCTGGTTCTCTGCCTTGCGGCAAATGAAGCCAAACCGAATTTGTCTCTGAAGATTTGCAACCTGGAATTTGGGGGCAGGATGAGGATATTGCTTTTGCTTTATATTCGGCTGTTAGAATTTTTAATTAGCTCATCAAGCAGGAATGATCAGAATAACCTACAGTTCCCCAAATATATTATGCCGATTCATGCTTCCTATTAAAACCAGCTCTTCCCCCTATCATAGCACTGTCCTGAGATCTTCCCAACTAAAAAATTAATTCTTTCGAGTCTTACTTTTTATTGATTGACATACAGAATGCACCCAGTAACTGTTTGGTGAATAAAGCAAACTCAGGAACGAATGAATATATCTGGGATTGAGTGGGATTGCTTTTAAAAAGTAAAAACAGTTACTGATACACTGTCATAGTTGAATTAATAGTCTTCATATTATTGCTCTGATACAAGTTAATCTGAATCTTCTTTTAAAAGTCAGTCAATGCATTTCACCAAAAAAGATACAGATGGCAAACACACATATGAAAAGATACTCGAGATCATTATTCATTAGAGAAATGCAAATTAAACCCATAATCAGATACCACTCCGTACCTAGAAGAATGGCTACAATTAAAGAAAGCAACTGATAATACTAAATTCTGGCAGATGCAAAGTAATGAAAACTCTACATGGTTGGTGGGAACGCAAAATAATCCAACCATTTTTGATGAACTGTTTGGTAGTTATTAAAAGCTAAACACAGAGTAGCAAATCGGTACAAACAAAATCCTGAAATGTTCAAACAAACAGTGATGCTGGAGCACCAGTTTCCAATCCAGAGTACACGCACACACACACACACGCACGCACGCACACACACACGCACACATGCACACGCATGCAGTCATTTTCTAAGCTTCAGCCGGTTTTGATTAATTTTTTCCAATATGTTAACTGATTTACATGAAAAATATTACTCAGGCTTTAAATTAAGTGAAATTAATTATATACGCATTTAATCGTCTTCATTTTAAAAGAACAAAATATATAAATTCTGGTACTACTCAGGAAAATTCAAGATTCCTGATCATTTTAACTATAAGATAGCTCTTTCACATAAATAATTCTCTGATAGATGGATAAACTCCAGA
>NW_011888846.1:3552503-3556614 GCF_000151845.1 Pteropus vampyrus | reverse complement strand
ATTAATAGTCTTCATATTATTGCTCTGATACAAGTTAATCTGAATCTTCTTTTAAAAGTCAGTCAATGCATTTCACCAAAAAAGATACAGATGGCAAACACACATATGAAAAGATACTCGAGATCATTATTCATTAGAGAAATGCAAATTAAACCCATAATCAGATACCACTCCGTACCTAGAAGAATGGCTACAATTAAAGAAAGCAACTGATAATACTAAATTCTGGCAGATGCAAAGTAATGAAAACTCTACATGGTTGGTGGGAACGCAAAATAATCCAACCATTTTTGATGAACTGTTTGGTAGTTATTAAAAGCTAAACACAGAGTAGCAAATCGGTACAAACAAAATCCTGAAATGTTCAAACAAACAGTGATGCTGGAGCACCAGTTTCCAATCCAGAGTACACGCACACACACACACGCACGCACGCACACACACACGCACACATGCACACGCATGCAGTCATTTTCTAAGCTTCAGCCGGTTTTGATTAATTTTTTCCAATATGTTAACTGATTTACATGAAAAATATTACTCAGGCTTTAAATTAAGTGAAATTAATTATATACGCATTTAATCGTCTTCATTTTAAAAGAACAAAATATATAAATTCTGGTACTACTCAGGAAAATTCAAGATTCCTGATCATTTTAACTATAAGATAGCTCTTTCACATAAATAATTCTCTGATAGATGGATAAACTCCAGATTTTAAATACTGGCTTCTCTGCAGAGAGTTTGACACAATCATAAGGATCCTAGATTCTGGCCTCAGACCAACCTGGACTGTCACTTACTACGTATTATTGGGCAGGTGTCTCAGCCTCTACAAGTCATGATTTCTTCATGTATAAAAAGTGATGAAAATGGTTCATACCTCCAAGGGTTGCTACGAAGATTAAATGAGAAAATGCATGTAAAGTACTTAGCACAGTTCTTGATCCATAGCAATCACCTAATGTATAGGAGCTACCATTAGTATTATTATTCCTCTAAACAGTTTATATATTGAAAAGAACAGAAAGAGACAAAACGGTAAAGGGGTAGTGTGAGAAGGAGATTCTGGAAACTGTCAGGGAGCCAGGCCTCGGAGAGCCAGTTGGTGACAGGAAGCTCAGTAGAGTGGGAAGAACTGGAATAATCTCACATGCAGGGCCGGTGTTGGAAAGGGGAAGGGCAAGTGGAAGTGACAGAGAGGTCAGTAATTAGGCAGCTAATTTGCATTTAAGAGGAGAGGGAACTTCACTGTGGGTAGCTACGCCAATAACCCACTTCTGGCTTTTTCCCATGCCTGAGCAGCACCCAGGACATGTCAGTAGGGAGAAAAGACAGTTCGAACCAGCTCACGTTTCCACTCCTGTGCTCCTCAACTGTCCTTATGCTCTAGTGACAGGTATACAGGAGCCTTGGGCAAAGCAAACCTCAGTTTACAAGTCACATGATAAAAGCCACAGGATGGAAGCTGACCCAGAAATTCTCCAAACTGGCGGTTTTCAAGTTTTTAAGCCACGAAACTTTTTCTTAAAAGAATGAACCAAAAAAAAAAATAGTAAAAACACAGCAACTCGGACCCTAGCAGAGATGGGGTCCCAGAGCCTGAGCAGCTCAACTCCACCCCTGCCACCTCCATGTCCCGACGGTGCCGCTGATATTGTCCTGAGCCTCAATTTTAGAGACGTGTTAACTGAAGCTGAGAAAGAAAGGTGAGGTGAATTCCACAAAGATGCAAACAGGGAAGCAAAGCTGGAAATAGAATCCAAACGGTTTTCTGACTGCTGGTCAGGTTCTCTATCTTCTTGACGAACACACCAAAAAGATGAGGAAGAAAGTAAACCATGCTGGAATGTGCCTCATCATAGGGAAAAAAAACCTAAGAATGGAAGGCTGGTGAGCAAGGAAGTCTGGCAATGACAGCTTGGGCTCTGCTAATCTGCATATGAACAAAACATCGCCTCCACCGATGGCTGACTGGAGTTACCAAAACAGGTTTTTGAACATTAAAAGAAATTAAGCCAAAAAAAAAAAGACTTCACAGTGAATGCCTAAGAGTCACATTTACAACTATATTGCATATGCATGCACACAATTACACTCTGGAGGAAGTTTAAGCCACATTCGTGGGACCGTAGGGGAACGAAAAAAGAGAACGCACAGCCAAGAAAATGAAGCACAGTGAGTAAGGGAGGAATTACAGTCGTACGATGCCAGGCGTGATTTGGTGTTTTGTTCACAGAACTCCAGCTTTGGATCATCTGGTTGCACTTTAAAGCGTCTGTATTCTAAAATCAAAGGTCAGAGCAAGTGCTTCCTTCTTAGACTTCTACACTGTGGAGTTCAGAGTTCTTATCAACACGGGTAAATCATTTCCCAAGTACCTTCACTCCCCTCCGCTCGAGTCACCGGCGACGCAGAGAGAGCCGTCAACGCCCAGCTCCTGCGTGGCCTTCACGGGGTCACTTCCCAGGCGGCTGTCTGGGCCTGAGTCTGCAGCTACCCAACCCAGAAGATGAGGAGAAATCCTGTGCCCCTGAGGCCTGCGAGACCCCATCGCTCGGGGTCATATTTTTAACTTTTCATTCCATCAAAGGAGGATTTACACTATCCAGACAGAAACCATTTGGTAGCTCGACACACATTATTTCCTGGCCGCATCCACAAACACATTCTTTAAGAGTGTCTCACCTCCTCCAGCTTAAAAATCGCTCCGATGTGCGGCTGGATGCGCCCTTGCTGGCAGTACTGAAGAGCGGAGGACAGGCTCTTGGAGAAGGCGGGAAAGTTCTGGTCTCTGTATCGGCTGCGGTACAGCCCTATGGCAGAGATATTCTTCAGGAGCAGGAGATTGGTGGGCACAGAAGCAATGGTTCCTCCAGCAAAACCCACCACCACAATCCGGCCCTCCCACGCCAAGCTGAGGGAGAAAAGGAGAAATTTTAAAAGCAATGCACATTCACACCCATTAGGACAGCAACTATTTAAAAAGAAGGAAGAAAAGAAGTGTTGGCAAGGATGTAGAGAAATTGGAACCCTCAAGCATCGTTGGTGGAATGTAAAATGGTACAACCGTTATGGACAACAGTATAGACAACGGCCTCAAACAATTGGAAATAGAGCTACCTTTCTATATCCAAAAGAACTGAAAGCAGTCTTGAAGAGATATTTACACACCCATGTGTATACAGCAGCACTATCTACAACGACCAAGATATGAAAGCAACCTGAATGTCCGGCAGCTGATGATGGACAAACAAAATGTGGTCTACACTAAACGATGGAATATTATTTAACCTTAAAAGGGAAGGAAATTCTGTCACGTGCTACAACATGGATGAACCTTAAGGACATTGTGCTGAGTGAAATAAACCAGACAAGAAAAGACAAATACTATACGATTCATAGGAGATATCTAAAGTAGTCAAATTCATAGAAACAGAAAGAATGGTGGTTATCAGGGGCTGGAGAGTGTTGTTGTTTTAATGGGTAAAAAATTTCAAATTTGCAAGATGGAAAAGTTATGGAGATCTGTGTTAGAACAATGTGAATATACTTAATGCTACCGAATTATACACTTAAAAATGGTCAATAGAGCCAATTTTATGTTATGTGATTTTTTTTACCACAGTAAAAAATGTGGAATGGGAAAAAAAAAAAAAGCGATGTCCATTAGTTCCTTGAGACAAAAAGAATAAAGGTTACAGGGAGTTGGGGGAGGGGGAAGGGCAGTTATTATTTAATGGTTACAGAAATATTGTTGGGGAAGGTTTCACACATTGTGGGCATATTTAATACCACTGAACTGCACACTTACAAATGGTTAAAATGATAACTATTAGGTCATGTCTATATATTTTTTAAAGGGACATGCATTGAACCTCTAAGCTAGGACCTCCTGTTGACCTTACGAACTAGCAGGAATGAACCATCCTGTATCACTTTGGGTTCCACAATAGGAAAATATAATCCATAAACAATACAGCGAGGGGCCAGAGGAAGTAGCTGGTTTTCTAAGTGGACCCACTTTAGAATCAAGACTGTTCTAACTATTCTACTACTTTGTGCAAGAAAACCAGGAGTCGACAAATGTCATTCCACATGCCGAACTCAG
>NW_011888846.1:3543240-3552453 GCF_000151845.1 Pteropus vampyrus | reverse complement strand
ACCCACTTTAGAATCAAGACTGTTCTAACTATTCTACTACTTTGTGCAAGAAAACCAGGAGTCGACAAATGTCATTCCACATGCCGAACTCAGAGACAAATCAGTCTGAAGCTTCTGAACTCAGGAAGCAGGAATAAGAGAGACACGTCAATGAAGCATCATTTGCTGGACACAGAGATTTACCTCGGGACTGCTTTAAGTTGTACATTTCTCTAGAGACTCTTGAATTGTCAACAAAAACTCAAGTTTTCTGCAGCCCATAATGAGGAGCACTATACAGTGCACATAAAGCAGCGAGTTATAAAAATACACTTTGTAAACATCTTCGTTATAAAATATGGGGATGCTTGCTTGGTTTTTGCTTTTTACTTTTCTTCTGTAGAAGGGAAATGGGACGCTGTTGTCAAAACACTATTATCCAGAAGGCAGGAGAAGGGCGAGGACCAGCAGCTCTCTCTCCCACCATCTAGGAAAACGCTCCTTCCTCTGCTTCTTCTCTCAGCCCAGGGCTGGCCGCACCGGTGCCCGGGGCACAGCACCGGCTGGGTCCCTCCTGTGGGCAAGCTGCTCTCTCTGCTTTAAATGGAGATAAACCACAAAGTGACGCTTGCCAGGATGACATGAGAGGTGAAACCATTAGTACAGAGCACTCCAGAGGCCCTGGTTGAAAACGATGAGAATTGGTATACAGATAAAAATCCCACTAAATCCAGTGTTTTCTCTTTTTTTTTTTTTTTTAATAAAACAAGTCAGGGAGACACCTACCCTGCTGGCTGCTTCAGAAATCAGCAGGATCAAAAGAACGTGTATATCTAACATTGGAACAATGATCTCTTCGAGAATTACCCACACCGTGTATATAAAGTAATTAGTGGGGGCCAGCATAGCCGAATTTAACACGTGTATAATTTTTAAAGTATTTGATATCGCCAACTAGAGAGTCTTCAGTCATTTCTTGGGTATTTTCCAGTGGGATATTTTGTTTTTTGCTATATTTAAGCATTTCCTGCTTCTAGTTCTTTCCACCCACCCACTCAACTGTTCTCGCTGATGCCAGTGCCTGCAGGAAAAGTGAGCAGCAAAGTGGAAAGAGAAGCCAGGCCAGAAGGCAGACAGGGCTAGAGAGGTTTCAGCAGAGCCCCAGGTCCAGCCTGCTCTGGATAGACCACGCAAGCACCTGTGCAGAGCCTCCAGGAAGATGTCTCCTCCCACGGTGTCCACGACCACATTCACCCCGCCGCTGCCCACCAGCTTCCTCACGGCCTCCCTCAGGCCTCCCCGGCTGTAGTTCACGCTGGCCTGTGCGCCCCTCTGCATGGCCAGCTCACACTTCTCGTCACTTCCAGCTGCAGCTATCACCTGCGTAAAGAGCACACAGCTTCTGAGGTTCCGGGATAGGTAGTGAGAGGGACTCACGCCACCGGCCCAACCTGCGACGAAAGGTGACCTTGCTGCCCTGCCCACGCCTCAGGCCCCATGTACGCGCAGCACCATCACACTGGCCCCTCCGTGTCCCACTGCCCATGGGATCCACGTTTCCAGGAATCCTGGGACCCCAACAGGTCTAGGTAAAAGATGGTTCAGGAGACACTCAGAAAGTCCTCCAAATACGAATTATAAACCACCATTTACTGAGTACCTACTATGGGCCAAATAGTAAGGATATAAGCTAAATACCGAGTTTACAGTCAAGAAAGCAAGATACAGCAATGTGATGGCGGGAGGCGGGGAGTACAGAGAGTTCTAGGAATGCAAATGGGAGGTATCCAACCTACACCTTGAAGATCAGGAAAGACTTCTCAGAAAGTAAAACATGATTCTATGGAAAGAGCTTTAAGTCGGACAGACCTGAGTTCAAATGCTGACTCTGCTACTAACCAACTGTTACCTAAGACAAGTTACTTAGTGAGAACTAACACTTATATAGAATTTACTCTGTCAGGCAGGATTCTAAATACTTTACGTATATCAATAACTCATGCAATCTTAATAGCCCAATGATTACACACAATTATTATTCCCATTTCAGAGATGAAGAAACTGAAGCAAAAGAAGTAACTTGCCCAAAGTCACACAGCTGATGGGAGACAGATCTGGAATCCAAAGCCTGGTTAATCCATCTCCAGCATTCATGCCCTTAACCTCTCCATACTTATGCCAATCCTTAGGTGTCAGTTACCTCATCCACAAAATAAGATTTAAGAATTCAATGGAATACTGTATGTGAAGCTCTTAGAAAATGAAGTGTTAGATAAATTGAATCTATTGTTATATACAATCATTTATTCCATTTAAACCTCATAAGAACATTAGGGGGATGTATAATTACATCCATTCTATAGATAGAGACATAGACCCAGAGAGGTTAAGTAAGTAATGCACAATCACGTGGGTCGTAAGTGATAGAACAACTTTTCAAACCCAGTGCTGCCTGACACCAAAGTCCATGCTTTCCCACTCCACCGCCCCGGGAGAAAACCATGCCAAAGGCCTGGCAAAGATAGCATTGATGGCTAGGGACCACACTGGGAGGAGCTCTGGGGTTTGGAAGTCTCCAGAAAAATTTCAAACACTCAAGCACTGCCTAGGGTTGCCTTATCACTGGGCGCATCCACCAGCTGGAGCACTTTGGCCCCAAGGCAACATTCAGAACTTGCATCCAAACGCCCAAGAACACCAGTGCCCTCAGGTTCCAAACTCAGCCATGACTATTCGAAACCGAAAGCTGCCTCCAAATACTCCCCAGTGAAGTCCTGAAATGGGACTCTCAGTGGGTCCCCCAGGCCTGTCATGAATCATTTTCTCTCTTGGTGCCTCACTTTCTCTATCTGTGAAATAGGGACAATAAACACTGACATCACCCATCTCCCAGGGGTTTGGAGGAGCAAGGGTCGGGTAATTGCTGGGGAGGCTCTTCGAAAGCAATATGAAATGTTGTGAATGGCAGCCATTATCAAAACGACCTGTTCCAAGTAGGTGGAATAATGACATTATTTTTGTTTGTTTGTTTGTTTACTTTTGCGTAAAAGCATTATTGCTGCCGAAAAACATAAAGCTTAGATTAATTTCAATGTCTGAATTGAAGTGAACTTTTCTCTCCACTTAACCTCCTATAACTATTTAGAACAAATGATACAATTTTATCTTCTCAGAAATGTTAAACAGTCGATGGTTCTAGACAATGAAACTAATTCTGATGCCTCCAAGAGAGGTGCTAAAAGCTTTGCTTCTGACATGAAATGTGTTAATAGTCTATGAGGAGGCTCCTGGCAGCTAAGGTTGCTTTCAGAACTCACACGTCCTTCCCAAAGGAACTGAACGTGAGAAAGAGAGATGCTGCCTGAAGAAATTCCAGACCAATCCAATTATCTCCAAGCCTGAGTATCCCGGTGCCTTCTGGACACCCCAACGCCCCACAAGAACCTGACACTCAACAGCATCCAAAACTGAACTCGCCACTTCCTCCCATGTTCTCCATCTCAACAGGTGGCAAGTCCACAAGTTAACCTAGTGTGCTCCTTCCCACTCAACATCTAATAATAACCGGATCCCTATTTGAGAGATTCTTATCGACACGCCATGCCTTCCAACGGGTGCACTGCACTTATAATTCCCATATTCCCACAACCACCCTATAAGGAGAACATTATTTTGCCCATGAGGAAACTGAAGTGACTAAGCTAGAGGCAGAGCTGGAATTCGAACCCAGGTCAGGTGAATGTCCAAGTCCGTGGTCCTTTGTATTAGGATGCTTTCCAGTCAGCAAATGCTCTACTTTCTTCCACTTCAGCATCCCTCGATTTGTCGCCTCCACTGCCTTGGTTCAAGTATCATCACCTCCAGCTCAGATTCTCCAAGAGTCTGCCCTACCGCCCTCAGACCGTCCCTGACCTTACCCGTATCCCTCATCTCTGCTACTAGAGTGAACTTTGCAAAGATGATCATGCCACTTCCCTACTTAGAACTCTCTATAGCTTCCAATAAGTGTTCGCATTCTTCGGCAACCTCCTGATCCTATTTCTGTCCGCCTCTAAAGTCACCTTCCACCATTCTCCACACAGATTCTCTGCTCCACGGGTGCTATTTGCGATTCCCTGAATGCGTCACGTTAGTTCCTATTTCTCTGTCTTCTAGTAGGTCCTCCCACCACTAAAATGGCCTTCACATCCCTTCTTCCACTATTCAAATGCTACCAATCCTTCAAAAATTCAACTTAAATGTCCACCTTCTCAATCGTAAATGTCCCTCCTTCTCTGAAACCCACGGCCCCAGAGAGACACCCCTGTAGAGACTTCAGTCTTTCATTTATTCATTCATTATTCAAGAAATAGTTATTGGTGCCTACTGTGGTCTGGGCACCGTGCCAGGTACTGGGACTGCAATGATGAACCGAACAGACACGGCCCCTGCCGTCATGGGCACTCCAGTCCAGCAGGAGAAAGATCTTAATCCAACAATGACACAAGTAAATGATTCAGCATGCACTGAGGCGTGCACTATGGAAGAGAAGTATAGGATGCTATGGGACTATATACAAATAGTGGGAGGATGGGATTAATGTCTTCTAAGGAACAAAGAACACGTCCCTAAAATGTAGCATCTGAGTTTAAATCCGAAGTGTAGGAGTAGGGGGCAGTTCAGAGCCTTACAGATAGAAGGAATAGCATCTGCGGAGGCTGCGAAGCCAGGCTCCAGTACCTAGAAGGACGAGTCCCTAGGTCCCCTCACTAGTCTATAAGCAAATAGTTGGTAAGACCCTACTCTAGGAGACTCTGTATCCCCAGGACCTTGCACATGGCTTTTAATGAATGAATGAATATAGTCCACGTTTGAAAACCACATTCGAAGGTATAATTTTTTTAAGTGGAGACTCCAACATACACATACCTTGGCCTGAAGAACTTTTGTTGCCACATCTATCACTGCAAGGCCTGTGCCTCCGGCGGCTGCCGTCACCAAAACGGTTTCTCTGTGCCAGAGA
Source organism: Pteropus vampyrus (assembly GCF_000151845.1). Lineage (NCBI taxonomy): Eukaryota > Metazoa > Chordata > Mammalia > Chiroptera > Pteropodidae > Pteropus > Pteropus vampyrus. The sequence goes on along the minus strand of NW_011888846.1, from coordinate 3,547,472 downwards.
GAGAAGAATGTTACTTCAGAAACCAAAAGCCATCCGGCATTTTGATTTCCTGAACATTGTGAAACCAGGACGTTTTAAAGCGAGAACTTGGAGATCCTTTCATTCAACTCTTCATGTACCTCTGTTCCCAGCCTTTAGGGCTGGGTGATGGCTAGATTGGTGCTAATTAGGTCCAGTTCTGAAGATTTCCCAGGGGAAAATATAAAATCCTTTAATCTCTCTAGGGAGCCTCTTCCTCACGCCAGTGGCTGCCCCTCCTTTGAGCTACCCCTCCAGTTTCTGCTTCAGAAATTCTGTCCTAAAATCATTCTCATACTAAACACTGCTGACTTGAGAAGGTGGTGGCCATAGAATAACCACTGCTCAAGTAAACCCATCTCTCTGGGGCAAGGCTGAGGATCTCTGAAAAGACCAAAAGGCAGTAAGTATACTCTGGGCACAGCAGGAAACTTCAGCGCCCCCGAGTTTAAAACACCCCAGTTAGGTCCAGGCAACCAAGTCTCACAGAAACAAATGCCACAAGCCTCCATTAAATCAGAGGGAAGGGAGTTTAAATAAACCAACTCTAAACTTCAAGGCTCTCTAGGAGGTGATGTCCAGGGTGGTCAAGCTTGAGAGAGATATTTCCCCAAGTTCACAATGGCCAAGTTCACAGTCTACCACTTCCTTCCAGACAAAAGGATCTCTCCACCAGCACCAGACTCCAGCCTCAAGTCACTACTTTCCTTTGGCTTTTCCTTACACAGACTGAACATGCGCTAAAGGTCAGGCAAGGGAAGGGAAGGGGCCAGGCCTCGGGCACTTCCGGTATCAGAGAGGGCCTATCTAGCCCTCTGCTGTCTACACAGTCCTCACCCAGGTTGGGTGCATGCCCGATGCTCCAGGGCCAAAATAGCAGTGCCGTAAGACACAGGCAGGGCAGCAGCTTCTTGGAAGGATACCCTTTCTGGAATCTGCCACAGTGCCTATAAAACAGATAACAGTGCCTTAGGAATTGAGTACACGTAGCTGTTCAGAAAGGCTGCCCAGTAAATACTATGATATGATTGAGTAACTGATTTGCAAAGAGAAACACGTTAGGTAACAAGCTCGGTGGAAGTCAAGACCACAAGCAAGCAGTGGCCACGTTCAAGACTTGGATGTATCAGTCTTCAAAATTCCTAAGATCGCATCTGCTCAGGAAGTAACCAATTTATGGAGAATAGAACACAGACCACTGTATTATAATGACCAAAGTGGATGCTATGTGAATTTTACCACAATGAAATTGTGGAAAAAATCATGCAGTTCTCTGCTAGGGGGCTTTATTCACATCCTGCACGACCCGATCTGGCTACCCTGGCTGGCTCCATTCCCAGGGCTATCTCTTTCACAAGATTCTTGTGGGAGACAAGCCCATTACATCATCTCAATGCGCCAAATCAGTTTTTCTACCAAGACTACCTGTGGTCCAATTAGCCAGCCAGCCAGCCAGTTGCTCCAGGACTCAGAAAACAAAATGCTTCCTCATTAAAGCACTCCATACAAAGTTCTGTGCAAGGGTTGTGACGCCGACTGAGAAAAGGGAGTTTAGCATTTGAAATAAAGACGAGCTCGGCTAAGAAACAAGATCTGACCGAATGAATACAAAGAAAAAGGGAGGGAGGGACATGAGAGACATGTAGAAATTAAAGGAACGAGAGGGGAAAATCCCCAAGCATTAATACTGAGAGGCAGGCATACCTTCTGGTCAGCGATGTGTTCTTCGGCCATACAATTAAAGCCACTCACACCAACAACTCGATCTCCCTGAAGGAAAAATAGCATTAAGGTCAGGTTCGAGTGCATGGCCTTGCCATTTACCTCTTCCTGAATTAATCTAAAAAAAAAGAAAATCTTTCTTTCTGATCCCGTAAGTCACAGGTTTGGCCCACTCGTAATTATCCACTCGTAGCCATTTTCTCCATACCCCCCCACCACCAGGTTGCCAGGCCAACTTGAGCCAATGATATGGACATCAATTAGAATATGAATTTGGATAGGAATTAGAATCCCAGTGTTAATTTCTTTTTAAAATTTGAGAATTTTTTATCCTCTCGCTAACCAAAGACTGAAGTGCTGCCTTTTATCAGTAATAAAATATTTAACGAAGCCAGGAACTTGTCCTGGGTCCCTTCTCCCAATTCAGAATTTGTTTCTCTCCCTCCATCTCCATTTCCCTTTGGTGTCTGCTGGCAAAGGCCAGGAGAAGCAAGACCCTTTGGCTACAAATGATGGCACATTTCTCATAGCCACACACATCAGTTCCCTAGATGTCAACTAATTTACCTCTTTCACGGTGCTGACATCTGTGCCTATCTCCAACACGGTCCCAGAAAACTCCATTCCTAAAACAAATTGTTTAAAGATCAGGTTATCTGTAAAGCACCATGGAGATGGGAAAATCCCGATCCATGGACAATCCTACAAGCTTTCTGGAGCTGAGAGGGTTTCAGTGTTCCCCTATCCAGGAAAGAGGGTAAGCATTGTACCCAAAGCACAGGAAAGTGAATTTAAGATTGCGTGATCGCAACCTGCAAAGCTATAGCAGTCTCGTTCTTACCAGGACACGAATGAAAATTTCGAGAATGGGCAAAAGCACAGAGAATCACAGATATACAAGTACATACTTGGACCCTGATCACTGAGGCCTTGGGCACCCACAGTGCCCAAATTACAATGTTTATCATCTTATTTCTCTCTGTTGCCATGTCTTCTCTTCTGGATTATGAGGCCCTCGAGCACATGAATTATATTTATTCATACAGTGCTTGGCTCAAATGGATGCACTGGTGTTGTCTGCCCTTTCCTCTTCCACCTCTGAAATTTCTGAATTTAATGATCATGCGTCTCCCACTTGAGCTACCACAGGAATAACTGAATTAAATATGACATCTTCCCCCGCATCCAGCATTTCGACAAATACAAAGAGAAAGAAGTGGTTCCAACTGTTGAGACACAACCAAACACCCTAAGGCCAAAACCACAGTGACTATTTTGCAATCACTGTATCCTTAATAGTACATATCTACATAGATAGAATATGCATATAATATGTACATGCTGAGCTATAGCAACATCTCTTTAAATAAATTTCCACCACAAAAGTCAGTCATTTGTCCACACATTCAGGATCTAAATGCAATCCGATTGGTATAATGAAAATTAAACAGTGGGCTGCTAGAAATGCATAAACTCTTTTTCCTTCTTTCTGATCCCTTTATATTAGATTCATGTGGAAATGTGTTTGTGAGGACTGAGAGTTTCAACTGCAAACAGACAGTTATGATCCTTAAGTGAAAAAACAAAATTTAGGCAATACTGAAGAATAAAAGGGAATAACTAGGACCAGTGATGATTCAGAACAGAATTCTGGTGAACATAATGACCCGTGAACAGTCATTTGTCCACTTATTTATTTTTAAAGTATTTATTGAGCATCTGCTATAAGACAATTACAATACAAGGATGGGAGGTATAATGAGGGTAAGACAGTCATAGAAATTTCCCTCCAGGGGCTCACAATCTAGTGCTTCTAATTAGGGGTGAGGCTAAGACATCTGAGTTATCACTGACAGTGAACAAGCACTGCCAGAGTAGCATCTGAGATGAAGCGCCTGGTTCTGAAATTGTCTCTTCTTTTCCTGCAGCAGTCACGTGGCCCCGTCATACTCACCAGGTGTGAAAGGAAGTTGGTGCTTTTCCTGATACTGACCACGGCAGACCAAAATATCAGCAAAGTTAACTCCACAGAAATGGACATCGACTCTGACCTGCAAAAGGAATAGAGTGCAACATATCCATGCAAAGTCCATTCAATTATACCAAAATATGTACTGAATATCTACTGTATGCCAGGGAGAGGGGGGGAGGAGAAAGGGAGAGGGTCATGAACTCAGTGGATAATCACGAAGCAAAATGTACAAGGCTCCTGCCTTCGTGAAGCTAAGAGTATGGTAGAGAAGACAGTAACCAAATAACTAGGAGGATTTATATGTTAAATTACACTCCTACACAAAATACTAAAGACGGAAATATATGGTGCTATGAAAGCACATAATGGGGTGATCTGACCGTTTGGGGGTGGTCAGGAAAAATCTCTGAGAAAGTAACACCTTAACTAAGCACGGCTAACAGTTAACTATTCAAAATGGGGAGGCGGGAACCTGGCGCAGACCAAAACAATGGCATGTGCAAAGGCCCTGTGGGAGGGA
>NW_011888846.1:3541039-3543190 GCF_000151845.1 Pteropus vampyrus | reverse complement strand
GAAAGGGAGAGGGTCATGAACTCAGTGGATAATCACGAAGCAAAATGTACAAGGCTCCTGCCTTCGTGAAGCTAAGAGTATGGTAGAGAAGACAGTAACCAAATAACTAGGAGGATTTATATGTTAAATTACACTCCTACACAAAATACTAAAGACGGAAATATATGGTGCTATGAAAGCACATAATGGGGTGATCTGACCGTTTGGGGGTGGTCAGGAAAAATCTCTGAGAAAGTAACACCTTAACTAAGCACGGCTAACAGTTAACTATTCAAAATGGGGAGGCGGGAACCTGGCGCAGACCAAAACAATGGCATGTGCAAAGGCCCTGTGGGAGGGACAAAAGGAAACCAGCGAGCCTGGAGCACAACGAGGGAAAAAGAGATGGGGTTAGAGGGCCGGTCTCATACCATCCAAGGGTTTGCAGGCTTTAGTGAGAATCTCAGCCTTCGGAGTAGGAACAACGGTAAACCATTAAAAGAGTTTAGCAAAGAGTAACACGATCATTTGTTCTGAGAATCAGGACTCTTTCTGGAGGCTAGTTCTAGATGCTCAGCTCCAGTGTTTTGTGACGATGCCAGCGCTGACGCAGGTCTGCATCAGTGTAACCAGCAATTTCTCTAGACCTTGTAGGCCAGCGGTTCTCCAAGTGTGGTCCCCAGACCACGAGCATCAGTGTCACCTGGGAATTTCAAATTCTCAGGCCCCGCCCCGACCGACTAAATCAGAAACTCTGGGGACAAAGCCCAGCAAACTGTTTTACCAAGCTCCAGGTGATTGTGATGCAGGCTAATGTAAGAGCACTCCTGTCTCTTAGAGGAAATTAAGGCTGAGAAACCGAGTCACTGACATTCATCTATTTGTTTTGTTTAAATTTCCATTTTAGTACAGAGGTAGCTATATTGGTGAAGGGACATTTTTATCAAAAAAAAAAAAAAAAAAGGCATTCATTTAACAATGTGTAAAGCACCTTCCATGTGCCAGGCACCATTCAAGACTAAGGGGATTTGTGGCGGGTAAACTCACAGTCCCAGCTCTCATGAGCTAATTCCTTACAAGTCGGTGTCTGGACAAATAACAACAAAGGAGCCCAGCCTTCAGCCTGTTGTGTGCATGACACATTAGTTGTTGACATATGCAGCACACATATGACCTCAAGCCACTCCACCTTGATTCGAGGATGATTCGAGGATGAACCTCTTCCAGCACATGTGTCCCAGGAAGCAGACTGGCTGCCATCATGTGCTCACTCAAATAATCCTTTTGGCCACAGAGTTCGTGTTAGTAACACTTTGGGGCTACTGCCACATTTCTCCCTCTCACCTGTGGTCCCTGACACTGAGGCTCACTGCCTGCTGCACCTTGTCAGAGGTTCTCATTCTCCAGGTCACCAGAGTCAAACTCCACACTGTGTCACCAGAGTGGTCAACCCACAAGACCAAAGGGACTCTCACATTTCACTGGAAATGCCCACGATCCTGAATTAACTCCACCCCAAATCACCGGGTACACCAGAGGAGAGCACGCGGCACATATTCTGATGGCAATACAGGACATTGCCAGGCTGGTTTTAGGAAGGCGGGTGGGCGGATAATTAGATGCTGACACCGAAGAGGAAGCAAAGGACGCGGTCCATTTATCTGTGTTAAATCGATAACTTGCAGGTGGTTATGCAAAATCCTGTGAAAAATCAGAATTCTGTTTCTAAGGCAACAGCTCTGGGGCCTTCAGAAAGAGGCCTCCGTTTGTGTTTGGGGGAACAATCTTTCTTTCGCCCTTTTGGCCTTTTTGTGAGCCCCGAAGGGGCCCTTCTTCTGCCCAGGACGAAGTTGCGCTCCAGGGGCCCGGCCGCCCCCTAGCGGAGCTCTTGGGAACTCAATCCAGGATGGAAGCTGTGGAGCATGCGTGGTGGCAGCGGGGAAAGCGAACGGGTGTCAAGAGGTCGGGAGGGTAAACCAGGCACCCTACCTCGTGAGGCTGGACAGGGCGAGGGGCGACCTCCTCAATGGCCAGAGGCTGCTTCAATTCGGTGCACAGCGCGGCGCGGTAGTGGCGGATGTTGCCCAGCCAGGCCCTCCTGCAACAAGGGACAAGAACTGGGTTACTCAGGGCGAGCCCCCGCAGCTGCCTCAAGGGCTCAAAGACGAGTCG
>NW_011888846.1:3528412-3539144 GCF_000151845.1 Pteropus vampyrus | reverse complement strand
TGTTGAATGAGCCCTCCATTAGCTAGTATCATTTTTCTAGACAATTGGAAGGCTCTTTAAGCATCAAGTCTTTTATTTTTGATTAAGTATTTCTAGGGAATTTTTTCCTATTGTGGTTTTCATAATATCCTTGTCATTCTCAGGGAATATGAGAATCAGTACGTTTATCAAATCTATTAATACTGTATTCTACATTTATAACAATATCTGAAGAAGATAGTAAAAGTCACTTTAAGAAGAATCTTGGAGGGAGATGAAAGTATCTTAGGTAATTGAGGTGATTTTAAGCACTTATATGTAAAATAACTTGCACATTTCCAAAGAGCTTCGAAGGTAAGTGACAAGGCAGTTAGCAGTGGTTGCTATAGTAGCAAAAGAAATATTCAGCCTCTGCCTCAAACTGCTGCCACCACACTATACTGTCCAATTTTTATTATCATTTCCGGTTATTTCATTTGATTGGGGGATAAGGTGGATAAGCGAACAGGAGGAATACAATGTGAGTGCTGGGGAAGAATAAGACCAAGCCCCTAAATCTGAATTGCTCAATCCTCTGGGAAGAAAGAGGAAGAATCAATTACTGCCCTGCAAAAACAGTTTGAGGGCTCATTAGAGAGTAAAAGAGTAACAGATGACTCTTCCTTCTGGTACGTCTCACAGGAAGAGATAATATTTAACATCAAGAAGCTGCTGGAGGGCTGAGGGTGGAGAAGCAAGCCAGAGCTAAATACACAAACAGCTATGTTTTCACAGAGTAATAGACAAACAATATATAAACAATATAAGCACCATATAGGACTATGTAGGAAATGTAAAAGTATCTCCACAGTCAAAATGCTTTATCCAATAGTTTGTCAGCTATTTGAGAATCGACTGAGTCTCAATGGCCCGGAGTTTATCACTACATCTAGCACATAGCAGGTACTCAGTATGTTGGGGAGGTAGGAAGCCAGGAGTTCCACAAGCTATGTGGGAGAGCTACCAGCACATTACTATCCAAAGCCACATCCGAAAATATTTAAGGGGTCTTGCACCCATTACTCTGACTAAGCATACAGCTTAATCTGATCTTTTTTTTTTTAATTAATTAACTTATTTTAATTAGTTTCAAGTTACAGCACATTGGTTAGACATCTATATATTTCATAAAATGATCCCCCCAATTGCTCCCTCCCTCCCCTGACCCTCCACCTAGCCAACATATTAATGCCAACTGCATTCCCTATGCTGTGCTCCCCATCCCCGTGACCAACTATCAACTACTAATTTGTACTTGTTTAACCCTTCACCCTATCCTCTTAGCCCTCCAAACTCCCTCCCCTCTGTCTGTTACCAAATTGTCCACTATATTCGTGAGTCTGTTTTTGATTAGTTGGTTTTTTGTTCCTTAGATTCCGCATATAAGTGAATCCATATGGTATTTATCTTTCTCTGTCCGACTTGTTTCACTCAGCATAAGAACCTTTAGGTCCATCCATGTCATTGCAAATAGTAGGATTTCATTTTTTTTAATGGCTGAGTAATATTCCACTGTATATATGAACCATAATTTCTTTATCCAATAGTCTGTAGATGGGCATTTAGGTTGCTTCCCTATCTCGGCTATTGTAAACTGCTGCCGTGAATATTGGGGTGCATAGATCTTTACGAATTATTGTTTTGGTTTTCTTTGGCTAAATACCCAGAAGTGCAATTGCTGGGTGAAAAGGCATATGCATGCTTAATTTTTTGAGAAACCTCCATACTGTTTTCCATAGCGGCTGTACCAATTTGCAATCCCACCAATAATGTATGAGCGTTCCCTTTTCTCCACATCCTCGTCAAGACGTGTTTTTTTAATCTGATCTTTTTTTCTGACTAGTTTAGTACAATAACCCCTTTTTATTGGCGGGGAATACAGTCTAAGACTCCCAGTGGATGCCCAGAGCCACAGGTAATAGTGAACCCTACACTTGCCATGTTTTTTCCCGTACATACATACCTTTTTACTTAAGGAAGCACTCTACAGTTTCTCTTTGGGTTATCTGAATAGCCAGCATCACTACTCTTGTGTTTTGGGGACATCATGAAGTAAAATAAAGGTAACTCAATACCACACAGTGGATCTGATCACTGAGACTACTACGTGATTAACAGGGCGGGAAGCATCTGCAGCGTGGTTACGCTGGGTAACAGGATGACTCACATCAGGGCGGGATGGAGCAAGACAACACGAGATTTCATCCTGCTACTCAGAAAGGTGCACAGTTTAAAGCTTGGGAATTGTGTATTTCCAGAATTCTTCATTTAATATTTTCGAACTGCAGTTGACCACAGGTAATGAAAACCACGGAAAGCGAAACCACATGTAAGCGGAGGGTAGGGAGGAGCAGGGTTGGGGAACTACTATATTGCCATCATAAATATGTTATTATCTTCTGCCAATATAGCATCTTCCAAGAATCCTGAGGTGCGTAGGAGTAGTTTGCTTTTTCAGTGAATTCTCCCAGATTGCTCTTTCTGATTGTTGCAATTGGGGTTAACTTTAACCATTGATATATGTAGTAGATATTGACCTTCTACTCTATTCTAAGAACCATGTAAGATTTGCTGCGGAACTTATTTGCTCCAACATTCAGGAAATCACAGAATTTCAGAGCCAGGCTGGAGCTTCAAGATAAGCTAATCAAATTGCTTCATTTACAAGCGAGAAAGTGAGGGCTCTGAGAGAGCTTGGCTCAAGGTCACACTGAAGGTTAAAATCTGACTTGCCTGATTTCTTATTCGCTTCTCTTTCTACCAAGCTCTTTGGATTTTACTCAACAGTATGCATAATAATAACAATATTTCACATTTTCAAATCACTGTCACCCAAATTGCTTCATCCTGCCAAAGATGAGAGTAATAGTAATTATCATTACAACTAGCACTTACTGGTAACTTACACCAAACCAGTCACCAAGTGCTTTTGCATTATTTCGTTAGTCTTCACAATAGTCCTATTATTAAGAATACTGTTACTTTCACTCTTTTACAGATCACGAATGTAGGCTGAAGGAGGTTAAACAATGTGCCCAAGGCCATGCAGCCAGGATATGGAGCAGTTCAGAAGTTTCCTCATTGCCTGATGCCAGAGTCCCAACAGAATCCACCGCCCACTATGCCTGCCTCACAGACGCCCCCCTCCAGAACAGACAAAGAAGGTATTGTACCTTGCATTTCAAAGCTATGTTTCGCTTGTGGGTTTAAGATTAATTTTATAGAAATTTTACAGTAGTTCAAGCCTAGAAAATAAGTAAATTCCCTGAAGGAGAGAATATAGAGAAAGCGGCCTCTGGGGACCCCAGAAGTTAAGGGACAAATGCAGGAAGAGAAGGTAACACATTAGGAGTTACTATTCTATTCCATGTAGCTGGGAGCTTGAAACTGTACTGATTTCGTTAAAATTGAAAGTATAGTGTGTAAGATCAAAACCGTGATTATGTAAAGTAGTTTACACACACAGACACACGCACATGTGCGTGCGTGCACACACACATGATTTTAATGACATAGCGGCTGACTGGGTTGCCTGGTTACTAGTCATGACTTAAGCAGGTACAAGCAAAGCATTTGAGCTAAATTCCTGGCACCCACATGGGCCAATTTGGAAACTGTGGTGACCTCAGCAATGGCTGCTGTGGTCCCCAAAACTAGCCATCAGTATTTGACACAAGGATCTTTTTCTACCTTAAACCATCATTATGGAACCAGTTTACAAGGTCCCAAGCATTCTGGTAACTTTATGAAGCCTTTCCAACCCCATCTCTCCCAGAAAGAACAAATTCTTCCCTTCCACATGTCCCCTCAAAGAACTTTGTGTAAGCCCGCAGTTAGCACGCCAATCTCACCGTTTGGTGGCATTTATCAGTTTATCTATCCTAGCAGCTAAGCTGTGAGCATTGTGGATGTTCTGATGATAACAGTGCAGTGAAAAGAACTGGGCCTTGGAATCAGATGTTCCTATGTTCAATTCCTGGTTTAATCACTTAACTCATTGCGACCTTGGGAAAGTTGTTTAACCTCTCCGAACTTCCATTTTTTCATCTGTAAAACAAGCATCATAATGCCTGCCTTAGGTGGTGGCTGTGAGAATTAAACGAGGTCAATGAGTACCTGGCAGCACTCAATAAAAGGCTCTTATGAAGACAGTCCCTGCCCTCGAAGCTCTCACCATCTAGTGGAGAGCGTGCACATAAACAGGCATCTAAAATGTCTGCGATATGTCCTGTGGCAGAGGGCTGCAGAGGGGGCTGTGAGGGCACAGAGAAGGTCAACCTACTCCATTTGAAGAACATCATTTCAAGAAAGCCCCTTAGAGGGAGGAAGAGGAAGAATTAGCCAGAGAGCTAATCCACACAGCTAAGTGTGTCCCAGGCAAAAGGAGTGCATGAAAGAGAACTTGGCATGTTCAAGGGATTATAAATGGTCAGTTAAAACTGAAGTTATGGTTTGAGCTGGAGAGTGGTGAGGGACGAGGCTGGAGAAGCAGCTGGTGATGTAGAAAGAACATAAGTTTTGGAATCAGGCAGTGAGAAATTCCAGCTTCACCACTTTGCAGACCTAGATCCTCAACCAAGTGAATTCTACCTGAGCCTCAGTTTCTCATTTGTAAAACGATTGTGATTACACGAACCAAGGTATGTAAAGTGCCTAGCACAGAATACACGTTTTTAAAGTGATAACAAGTATTATCTACCTCTGTTTTTCTAGGATGAGCTTAGTGGTTGGCCTATAGTACATATTCATTCTGATTGAGTCAATGGAAGGATGAATGAATGGGTGACTTCGCACATATTTATTAGATGCCATTCATGTGCTGAACACTGTTCTGAGTCACTGGGGATACAGCAGCGAACAATACAGACGAAAATCTCTGTCCTGGTGGGACGTGCAGTTCATGAATTGAGATAGAAAAGGGTTCTCTGGTATCTGTGAGAGAACAGTCTACCTCAGCCCTTGCGACTCCAGGCTTATCTGATGAAAAACTAATAAACTGACAGCAAGGTTCCAAGAGGTCTGGATGTGAGTCCCTCCTCCTAACAAGGAGGAGGTGCTTGTCCCCACCCTTAATCACTTTTTGCTAATCAACCCCCAGCTTCCTGTTGTGATCCAGGGGAACTGGTTAGTTGTGTTGTTTGGCAGGAAGAAATGTCAAAGAGGGCTCAATTCATTCTTGGGCTCTAAGTCTAAAGTGATGGCAAGAGGAAATAGGAAAGCAGCATACACAAAAAAGCTGTGGAGAAGGAGATTTGCCTATCTCAGCAGCCAAGTGATAAGTGAGCTCAAATGCCTAAGATGCATGCAGGTTTTATTTCAATACCAGGATAATCATATTCTCATGTGTATATCTCTTTATAAAAAGAGTTTGCCTAAGAGCTCTCATTTAATCCTCTGAAGGACTCTACCAGGTAGGACTTAACCCCATTTAATCCCATCTCCTTTAAATTAACTCCTCCCTCTCCACTGCCTCCTTCCTTGTGGTATAAAACTATGCCCAACTTTTAATAAAAAACAAAACAACAAAAATCTTCCTTCAGTTCTTCATCTCTCTCTAGCCAACACCGTATCATCTCCCCACAGCCAAGTCTGCCAAATGTTAAGAATATGCTCATGAGCTCCCTTCTTTCCTTCTCTATTCACGCTCCACACTGACTTTCCCCTAAATGCCACTGAAATTGCTCTTGCTAAAGTCACCACTGATCTCCCATATGCCCAGTCCAGGGGATGCTTGTCAGTCCCCATCATTGTTGGCCTCTCTAGCATTTGAAGTCATCCTCTGCTGATTCTCCTACTTTCCAGCTCACTCCTTCTCAGTCTTGTCCAAAGATTCTTTATCCTCTGAAACCCCTTTGATGTTGTCAACCAGGGTTCTGTGAACCCGGAGAAGAAAGATTCATTTGATGTGAACCCTGAGAAGGAATTTATCTGCTGAGATGAACGCCCCATGGTCAACTAAGGTCCAACGTTTATAATTAGAGTAATTTGCTGACAGGCGCTTTTCATGTACTCTGTATACTGGGAAGAACCTCAGACCTAACTCTTGGCTTCCCGCACTGTGCTCTGCTTGTTTATATGGGTCTGAGTCGACCACTGCAGGGAAGCCCTGGGTTTGTCTTTTGTCAAAATGGACTGAGACCTGCACAACTATATCATCATTTGCATCCATATCGACCAATCAGAACTGCTCTATTATGACCAATTCAGAACACACGATACCAACCAATCAGAACTGCATGATTCAGACCAATCAGAACTGTGTGAATTTGGAAACCTCATTTGCATAAAATTGGGCCAGTTGGGAACCTGGGAGAAAACTCTCTGTAAAGACAGCCTCCTCTTTGTCTTGATGGAATGTACTTTCAGTTTCCATCGGAGGCTGTGTCTCCCTGTTTTGCAAATGGTTCAAAGTCTCTACTTCCTAATATTCTGTTTAAGAATTTTTGTTGCCGGCTCTATCACCTTACTTTCTCACTTTCCAAGTGAACTCTTTTCTTCTTCAAATTCCTGCTCGAGCGTCTGACTTGCGAGGCCCTTCCCAACCACTGTCTCGCCACCTCCGATCTTCTCACCCTTGTCCCCACTCCCAGAACATACACAATACCCACTTTTCCCTCCCTGGCAGCTAACTCTCCTGTGGCTTTAGTAAAGCACATATCACATTATGTTGTGACTGTGTGTGCTTCTGTCTCCCCAGGAGATTATGAAAAACTTCAGGGTGAAGCCAGCGACCTCTCTGTTTCTTCATTCTCGGTGCCTGGCAAGGTCTGGCTCATGATAGTCACTGAGATTTAGAGGTGTTTTGCAAATTCTCAAGAGTCAAACAGCTAGCAAATTATAAAGGCAGGGCTTGACCCCAAGTCGTTCAACTTTACAGGATGTAGTATCTCTACCTCAGCACGGAAAAGTGATGTTGCAAGTTTTTAACTGTAAGTGTCTCAACCCTAACGAATTACAGAAGTCAGGGACTAAGGGGGTGGGAAGGATTTTCTTTTCCCTACAAGTATTGCCCTGGATTGTTTGGTATTTGTAGCCTTCCTTTTGCAAACTCTGGGATAAGAGAAGGAAGGGGAAACAAAAAGTCAAAACACCTCCCATCTCTTCCTCCCGGTGGACAATCTCCACCATCACTTCCTTTTAAGCCACGAGGCAGGAAGCCTATCCTCGCTCATGAAATTCCTCACTTGAGAGGGTAAAGAGTGAGCTGAGACACTTTGTAGCAAGGCCAGCCTGGAATATGATCACTACCATCTCAAAGTAATACTCCTGAGGAAACTCCTAAAGTGGCCGCAGATACACCTGGAAGGAAAGAAAATTCCCCTGTTCCCTAGGAATAAACAAGCTTTCTAGGGAGAGGCTCTGAAATCAGACAATGTGTGCTTTCACCAATTACAAGCTCAAGTTCCACCCAAATACACACAATCAAAGGCTTTACCAAGGCCATCATTATATGCACAGGGCCCTCCCGCTGTTTGGGCAACATTTTAGTGCTGCAGTGAAGCAAGATAAATGCCCATCAAAGCGACAAGGTAAAGACAGACCCGTTCAGCAGTGACTTTTTTCGACCTGATGACTCACTTCGCCTTGTCATTTGTAATGCTGCAGCCTGGGCTGGGGAGAAGGAAATGAAGAGGAGAAAAGTGGGCTGCGTTGTACATGTATGTAATTTGTTTCCCCGTTTCAGACAGCATTTTAACAAGCTTTCTCATTAAAGGCTCTGTGAGCCTTTGCTTAAAGTTTTCTGGACAGCAAATGAGCAGGACTGAAATCAAATGGCATCAGGTCAACACCTCATGTTTTGTTTTAAAGACATAGTAATGGGGAGAGGGGAGGTATGGAAGAAAACATTGTTATATGTGAGAAGAGAGGTTTGATAACTCTTGTCTAGGATAATATGAAAATGAATGATGTGGTTTTACCCAATCCCTATGAAAATACTAATGTTCATCAATTGTTAGACTATTAGAGTGTATCTGGGATGGCATTTTCCTATTCACCAGTTCCCATGGAGAGAAGTAATTATCCTGTGCTATCCTAGCCCTGGGTTCATATATGTGGTAGAGGTTCATGATGCCCCCTTTGGACTCTGACCTCGATGTGGGAGGCACTCGGCCTGACCTAGCCTCTTTTATATTTCCACAGCCCAATGCACCGTCCAGACACACAGTAGACAATCAATGTAATTTCACCGTTTAACTGAATTCATTAGGTGCTATGAGTACATGAAAAAGAAAAAGAAAATAATTAAACCTGAGTACTAGACCGCGAATCAGAGTAATTTATCACCTTGTAAAACCTGGTTCAACAAACCTTTAAGAGCCCCTAATTAAAGCAGCAGCCTTCCGCTGAAATGATCAAGAGCAAAGAAGAAAAGTACAGTGAGGATTCGGAGACGCATTTTTTTTTTTTTTTTTTATCATTGATGGACATTGTCTTGGATTTCTGAACAGGAATTAGCTCTTCTTGCAATAGAGAAAAGGGGGTGCATTTATCCTTCCAGGGAGCCTGCTCAAGAGAACATAAGTACAGAAAGTATGAAAGCAGATTCCAGCTATTGCCTATGCTCGCACCAGTTGTCCGGCAATCCTTGCCTCTGCATGCGTGGCCTCAGGAACGCCTCACTTCCAATGGTTCCAGTGACTTCCAGAGGTGACATACGTAAACAATCTGACACGCCGTTGGCCCTGGAGTAGGTGCTCAATAGCAACCAGGTACCTATTGTCAATGGGGGCACAAAAAGAGGAGTAGGGCTGCCCCCCCACTGGAAAATGGCCATCAAAAGAAGGTGACACAGTTCTCCCTAAAACACGCATCCAGTGGTCCAGCCTTCTTATGCTTCCACTGTACTTCACAACAGAGGGCTGAGCCATCTGCATCTCTCTCTCACTCGCACTTGAGCGGTCACCAAGGAGTCCATGGTCCCTTCCTACTAGCACGAGAATGAGAATGGGTTTTCTCAAACTACGTATCAAGAATGTTAGTTTGTTTGTTTGTTTGTTTGTTTGTTTGATGAACATCACTATTTCACAAAGTGCTGTCTGAGGCCCATGCATCAGATCCCCGGGGATGCCAATAAAAGACTGGTCTCCTAGCTGGCTTGGCATGTTGGCATCTTGAGTTTCATCAGGCTCCCCCGGTGATCCTGCTTCCCGGCTGAAAAGTTCTAGAACCTCTGTGGCCCTGGCTTCTGACCTAGTGGTGCCTCGGAGCACTAGAGGGCAGCCTGGAACAACATTTTTTCGCAGGCTGCTGGCTTCCTGCTCCTGCCAACCGACCGGGGCTGCGGCGCCCACATAGTTCTGGCTACAGTGTCCAAGCCCATCCTGGAACCACAGTTTCCTTTAAGAAACTTAGTCCAATTGCCACATCACCAAGCAACTGAATCTAGCATGCGTGTCCACAAAGACGCAGCAATAAACTCAATTTCTAAAGACAAAGTAGACTTTAAGTCATCCTGCAATTATTCATGAAACACACATTGGACACGCAACAACAGTAGGTGTTAAAAGGACTGATTAAAGAGGACGTTCTTCTTATTTCTGGAAAAACATGGGAAAGATAAGGCATACATATGACATCACTTGAAAATCATTATAATTAATAGTAGATCTACTTTCAAATCAATAAAAATAAATAAATTAGTAAAGCTGACATGGACAGATGCCAGTATATGCACGGACAAGGAGCTCCACCAGCGACCCTGAGCTGACCAGGGCAACTGCTCACTGTGACCCCCGAAAAGGCCCGGTGGACGAGGTGGGGTGGGAGAAGGGAAGTGGGGGGGGCAGCCCAACCGCAGCTCGTCCTAACTCAGGGGTCCTCCTCGTGTCTCAGCAGGCACTTCATGAAAATGAATGTGTCAGATGCAAATCCGGGAAGAACCAGTGGATTTATCGTCCTATTGGGCCAGCGCCTATTTATTCAACAAATACTCGTGGGGCGCTACCCTGTGCCAGGTGCTGGCCAGGCCCTGGGAAGACAGACGCCTTAGTGCTCCCCCAGGGTGTTTACAATCCAGCAGGAGGAACAGACCAGCAAACAGAGAACTACAAAGTAGTATGTAAGTGATAGGTTAAGTAGGAGGTTTGTGGGAGCTCGTAAGAGAGAAAACTAACCCAGAGCCAGGGGGTGATGGCAGCCTTCCCTGGGGTGGACACGTTCAATGGAAGAAGTTAAAGGATGAGTTAGGAGCAGCAAGGAAAGAAGTATTTGAAAGTGGGGAAGAGGGGAAGCAGATACACCAGGAACTGAAAGGAATTCCGTAGAGCTGGTGGAGTGGTGGTGGGGGCTGGGGAAAGGGCGGGAAGCGGGGTGGGGGGGGCGGCGGAGCTGGGGGTGCAGTGCCAGCAGCGGCCAGCTCAGGAGAAGCCTCGTAAATCCTAGTGGGGGCATCTGGACATCATCCCCAGGGCTCTGGGGAGCCTCTGAGGGGATCTGAGCAGGGGCGGTACCATGATCGCATCTGCATTTTAGGAGGGTCTGCCTCTGCCAGGGTCAGTGCTATCTTGGTGTGTTAACAAACCAGCAAAGCCAAAGGAAATCAGCCTTTCCCTGTCATCAGATCTCTCTAGTTTCCTTCCTCCATCCCCAATCCCCAGCTTCCCAGGAAACCCTTTAAAAACGGAGGTCTCTTTTTAAGGTCTGCTTCTAATGCCAGATACAGAGGAGGCAGGAATAGCCTAAAAGCTGCGACTGTCATAAGCTGGATTGCCCT